>NC_042616.1:552760330-553084100 GCF_901001135.1 Rhinatrema bivittatum | reverse complement strand
AGCAGAATGTCTGCTAATGCTCACGTCATTCACAACAGATCCTCATGGAGCTACCTTTTCTCTCACTGTAGCTACCTTCTTCCTGGACCATGACTCAACAGAGCCAGCCCTATTTAGCCCTGCTTCTCTCACAACCCAGTGCCTTGTCATTGAGTCTATTCAGCTCCTTGCTTGGCCCTGCTATGCCTTGCCTAGTCCTCTGGGCTTTCTAGCTCTGCCTTGCCTAGTCCTGTAGACTTCGGACCTCCTAGCTCTTACTTTACCTTATCTTGTGGCTTTGGGCCTTCTAGCTGTTGTCATGCCTTGTCCTGTGGACTCCAAGCCTTCTAGTACTTCCTTGCCCTGTGGCCTTTGGGCCTTCTGTGCTCCTTGTCTTGTCCTGTCCTTATCTGGCCCAGTCCTTGTCTAGTCCATTTCAGTCTAGTCCTTGCCATGCATTATCCCTATACTGTGCTGAAATACTGAGAGATGAGCAAGTCTTCCTATCATATTTGTCACTTTCCAAATATGTCAGATGGCTGTGCAAAGTCATAGGGTCCTAGTGGGAGTGGGATTTGAAGGCATAGTTCCTATCTGATGGCATTATTACTTGAGATGCCTTGGGTGAGGTCCTTCTGTGGACTAGATAGATTCCATTTCCTTCTACTCCTACCCTTGCTGTAGTGTGTTGATATATTCTCTGCTGTTGTGAGCTATGAGTTGTCATCTTGCTTCTCCTACAGACGCTCCTTATGACCTTGGACAAATTGTATTCTCTCTCATTTCCTGAGGTACCCACTTAGATTGCACTCTTTGACAAAGAAACTCATTGTATTTGTATGAAATTTGTTGTACACCCCCCCAGTTTAGGGTGTTAAAAATGGCAAAATATTAATACTATCAAGAAAAATAATGAAAATATTGAATACTGAATTGTCTGTGTACTGGAAAGTTGTGCTTTGTCAGTGGAGGGGTTAATGCTAAATCCTAAAGAGCAGAGCGGGACTCCCATGATATCCCTATCACACATATTATAATTATAATCTATATAAATAAAAATATAAATGTTTGTTTATTCAAAATCTTAAATCTCCCAAGGTTTTTCACCGATTGCTTAGAAATTTTGACACAACGTTGCATTCGAATACGCGCGTGTTTTTATATACCTATATTATACAGATGTCACACCTGTGACAGGTAAAAACATGTTTTTTTGGAGAAACAGCGCCATCTGTTGGACGTACAAGCAACACACGCTGTCTACAATATAAATGGGCTCTGACCCACGGCCCGCAAATGCGCAGTAGAGAGCAGCTCTACCACGCATGTGCAGACCATTCAGCTCTGCGCTACATGCTGGGTGTCACAGAGGGGAGGAGGAAAGGGCAGATGAGTCGCCGCTCCGAGAAATGGGTCAGCCCGTTCCTCCCCCGCTGGGGAAGGGGGGAGGGAGTAGGGACTGCCGGACAGTTACACACAGGAGGAGGAAAGGGTAGAAGAGTCGCCGAGCCAGTCCGTCCACTGCCGGGCAAGGGGGGGAGGGAGTTGGGACGGCCGGAGCAGAGCAAATGCAGTAGAAAGCGGCTGTGAAGAGATCACAAGCAGCTGCAGCCTGCAGCAGCCAAAGTGCAAAGAGCTGAACAGAGAACAGCTCGCCCTTATCCCCCGCCCCCTGAGTCCCGCAGATAAGGAGAAGCCAAGTAAATATCCTGCAACTGCGGAGGGGGGGGGGGGGAGGGGGAAGGCAGTGCTGTCAGCCCGCCCGTGGGTCTCAGCCACCACGGGAAGAGTTTACATGGGCATCGCTCCACCCCCACTCCCAGCAAAGCACCATGACGAAAGTGAAAGCCAGAGCCCTGCTCCCTCCTCCCTTTCAAGCCCCCGATTGGATTTCTTAAAGGCACAGGTCTGCCAGAAAGAGAAAAGTAAGCTAGGCAATGTGACCCAAATCTTCTGCAGTGCCTGCCGGCTACCCTTTGCGAGGGGAGGGGGAGTGTTTTCCTCTCTCTCCCAGACACAACTGGCGTGGGAACTTTGCAAGCTCTTGCGAGTGCAGAGCAAAGACTTAGGTGAGGAGGGGACAAAAATCCCGCCCGTTTTAACTGTGTAGAGAGAAGTGTGGTAATGTGCACTGAAGGCGAGTGTGAGGGCCAGAGAGAGAGGGAGACTACATGAGGGATTGTGTATGTGTGTGAGATGGATTGGGCGTGCGTGTGTGAAGGACAGAAGGAGAGTGTATGTGCAAGAGAGAGAAAGAGAGGAAGCCTATGTAGGGGGCTGTATGAGAGATTCTCTACCCCCCCAGCTCTCCACCTATAGGTTACAGTGGAAGGGGTTCAGTGTAGAGGGGAATGGGAGAGCAAAGGAGTTGGGGTCTGTAAGGATAGAGTGAAAGGGGTCTGAGCCTGTCCCTTCGCCACCAGGAAAGGGGGGAGGGAGTTGGGATGGCAGGACCATTACGCCTCGCGAGATCCCCCTCGGTCACCGCTGCAGCTCCTACCACCGCCGCCGCCTCTGGCCCTTCGTGGTGCTGGGGGGGGGGGGGAAGTGGAGCAGAGCAAAGACGTAGGAGGAGAGGGGACAAAAATCTTGCCCATTTTAACGGGCTTAACGGCTTGGACTAAATATTTTACGATTCCATTTCAATGTTTCCGATTGCATTGTTAAATTGAATTTTCAAAGATTTCGATTTATTTTCATTTTGATGTAATTATTTTGTGTGACATTGCGTTGGAATTGAGCTGTGTCATTTACCATACAGTTCATTTAGTGAGTATAGTTTATGTTTTTTCTTTTTTAATTCTTTTTAATTTCTAGAATTATGCGGTTTACATCTAGACACGGATTGCTTCTAACGTGGACAATTATATGTTGTGTGTTCTAGAGTCGGCAAACCAGACAATCTCTATATCTGCACAGACAATGGAACAACAAAAAATATTGTATACCCACAAGCATTGTGAAATTAACCATATTCGAAACGTGCACTCTCTCTTTTCTTTCTTTTCCATTTAACCAGACTGAGCCACAGCAACGCGTGGCCGGGTACAGCTAGTATTGTAATAAAATATGTGGTTCCAGAATTGGCCTTATTAGATATCTGTTTACTCACAAACCTTGACTATCATATTTATCCACAAAGGACAATCATATTCTAAACTCGAGGGATTCCAGATGATTGAAATATCCATTTTTATTGCCTGTTTTTCTTTTATCCATTCCTATACTTTCTATTTTTGTTAAATTATTGTATATCTACGACACTTTTTGTGTATAATGTTCATTTTAAAGCTTTTTAGCTGAAAATCATATTTAGGTAAAGTGATTTGAAATTTCGCACACAGGGAAGGTAATTTTCAAAGCCATTTCCACTGGTAAAACAATACTTTACTCATGGAAAAGGTCTTTTAAAGAAATTGCCCGCTATATATGGATAAACATATGTGTTTAGGTCCTCTATCACATAAGTTTACTCGCTATGACAAAATATGTCCCCAAGGTTGGGAATGGAAAAGGGTTTGTAACTATGTGAATACTTCTTAATTTTCAAAAGTATGCACATAGTCTTTCACCATAAAACTATCTGCACATATTAGCTGGTTTATATGTGTGTGGGTAGATTTCCTGGCATAATTTCAAAGTGGATCTTGCACGAATGCGGCCAGGCTTAAATTAACCCCTGCAATATTTTAATGCATATCTACTGTAGAATCAATGATAATAAATACTGTAATAAGCAAATGAGCTGATGGCTTCATTTTATTTTTGGAGAGATGCATGGCAGCTTGTTTCCTTTTTGTCTAATGAACTGAATAAAAAAGTAATCACTTTCTGTATATATGAATTTAGATCTCCTTCCTATGATGGACTTGCCATTCACTGCATACAAATCGCTTCTTACAAAGAATTCTGTCTACGTATAATTACATATATTTATGTGCATGCATATATTCCCCTAGAGAACTTCTGTGAATTTCAAGACAACCCCACTGTCCAAGTTACTTGATAGTTTGGAAAATGAATAAATAGTGAAAAAGATTCAAAGTCTTCTATATAGATTTTCATGGATAGAAAGGATAAGACTATTTCCTTAAATCAGCAGTACTAACAATATTTTTTTTTTATCATTTTACTGAAAAAAAAGCTAAAATAGTAGAAGCTGATAAAATAGATTACAGAAATACTTTTCAAACTCCACTTTTCACTAAAGATGGTAAACTTTGCAAAAATGTTTAATTTACATTTTAAAACTGTTTCATATTTATGATGTCAATAGTTTAGAAAGAAATACAACAGCCAGCTTACTTCAGCAGTTTTTGTAACAAAAGGGTAGGGTATTCAGATATATTGTCTGGTGCTTCCTCCTCCTCCCATCCTGGGCTACCCTGGTCTTCTGTTTGCCTGAGTATTTATTCCCCTACACAGGGGAATAAATACCAGCCAGAGAGCGGAGTTCGCTCTCTGGCTGGGTTTAAGGTGGACCACACAAGATTCTTAATCTTGGCCCTTTAAGGTATTCTGGGGATTTATGTATATAGCAAATGTTGCTTACCTGTAACAGGTGTTCTCACAGGACAGCAGGATGATAGTCCTCATATATGGGTGACATCACAGGATGGAGTCCAATCACGGAAAACTTCTGTCAAAGTTTCCAGAACTTTGACTGGCCCCTACTGGGCATGCCCAGCATGGCACTAACCCTGCAGCCAGCAGGGGTCCCCCTTCAGTCTTATTTGAAAGCTACAGGCAGTGCCGAAAAATAAAATAACAAAACGTTACACACCCAACACCGCGGGGCGGCGGGCGGGTTTTGTGAGGACTAACATCCTGCTCTCCTGTGAGAACACCTGTTACAGGTAAGCAACATTTGCTTTCTCACAGGACAAGCAGGATGGTAGTCCTCACATATGGGTGAGTACCGAGCTGAGGATGTCCAAACCTGCACCAAATATACCCAAAGGCATGCAACAGGCACAACAACTGGGGTGGAATTTGGGAGAGGGCATCCTGAACCCCACCGGGCAGGCGGAAGGGTGTTAGTACGTCATGTTGTAAACAGGTTACGAAGGACAGACTGGCCGAAGATGGAATCCTGTCTTCCGGCTTTGTCCAAGCAATAGTGGGCTGCAAAGGTGTGGAGAGAACTCCAGGTTGCAGCCCTGCAAATATCAGGAAGCGGCACCGATCGCAGGTGTGCTACTGAAGTCGCCATGGCCCTCACAGAGTGTGCTTTAACATGGTCTTGAAATGGAATGCCCGCTTGCTGATAGCAAAAGGATATGCAGTCCCCCAACCAGGAGGAGAGAGTCTGCTTACCCACAGGTTTTCCCAACTTGTTAGGGTGGAAAGAGACAAACAACTGAGTGCTTTCCCTGTGGGCCGCTGTACGGTCTAGGTAAAAAGCTAGAGCTCGTTTACAGTCAAGGGTATGCAGAGCCTGTTCTCCTGGGTTGGCATGGGGCCTGGGAAAAAAGGAAGGTAGTATGATGGATTGGTTTAGATGAAAATCCGAGACTACCTTAGGTAAGAATTTAAGGTGAGTGCGGAGTACCGCCCGGTTCTGCAGAAGTTTAGTGTAAGGCGGATAGGTAACTAGGGTCTGCAATTCACTAACTTTGCACGCTGAAGTGATTGCCAAAAGGAAAATCACTTTCCATGTGAGATATCGTAGTTCACAAGAGTAAAGAGGCTCGAATGGTGATTTCATGAGCTGACCCAGAACTAGATTAAGGTCCCAAGAAGGGGCCAGAGGACGTAATGGAGGCTTGATATGGAGCAAGCCTTTTAAAAAGCGTGTTACAAGGGGTTGTACTAATATAGGAACATCTCCGATACCCTTATGGAAGGCGGCTACCGCACTGACATGCATTCTGATGGAAGACATCTTTAGACCTGATTCCGACAAATGCCAAAGATAGTCCAGAAACTTCGGGATTGGACAGGAAAAGGGGTCAAGGGACTGAGAAGAGCACCATGACGTGAACCTCTTCCATTTGTAAGAGTAAGATTTTCTCGTGGAAGGCTTTCGTGAAGCAATCAAGACATGGGAAACCGGATCTGAAAGGTTAAGTGGTTGAAGTATTAACCTTTCAACATCCATGCTGTCAGGGACAAGGCTTGAAGATTGGGATGGCGTAGGCTCCCGTCGTTTTGAGTGATCAGGAGCGGGTTCTTCCCCAAGGGAATGTGCCTGCGGATGGAGAGATCCTGAAGTAAGGGAAACCACACTTGGCGTGGCCAGTGAGGTGCTATCAGGATCATGGTTCCCTTGTCCTGATGTAACATCACGAGAGTCTTTGAGAGAAGAGGAAGTGGAGGGAATGCATAAAGCAGACCGGTTGCCCATGAGAGGGAGAATGCGTCTCTGGGCTGAGAGCGTTTGCTGCGAATGAGGGAGCAGTAATTGTCCACTTTGTGGTTCTGAGGGGACGCAAAGAGTTCTATCTGAGGATACCCCCATTGTTGGAAAATGGAGGTCGCTACTGAGGGGTTGAGTGACCACTCGTGCGGTTGAAAGATGCAACTCAGCTTGTCTGGCAGCACATTGTCCTCTCCCGGCAAGTAGGTGGCCCTGAGGTACATTGAATGGGAGAGAGTTTCTGCTCAAATCTGCGCAGCTTCCTGACATAGAAGGAAGGAGCATGTGCCTCCCTGTTTGTTGATGTACCACATGGCCACCTGGTTGTCCGTCTGAATTAGGATGACCTGATTGGACAGGCGATCCTGAAAAGTCCTGAGAGCATATCTTATTGCTCGAAGTTCCAGGAAATTTATCTGGTGTTTGGCTTCCTCTGGAGACCAAGAGCCTTGTGTTTGCAGATCGGCTACATGGGCTCCCCACCCAAGGCTGGAAGTGTCGGTGGTGAGAATGATATGAGGATGCGGAACCTGGAAGGGCAATCCCTGGAGGAGATTGTCTGATTTTTCCACCAGGCGAGGGACAGACTGAGTGAGTCGGTGATGTGGACAATGGTCAACAGAGGCTGAATAGCTTGAGTCCATTGAGACCTCAGAGTCCAGTGCATGAGCCTCATGGCCAAGCGAGCCATTGGTGTGAACATGGACTGAGGACGCCATATGACCCAGGAGGAAGAGAAATTGGCATGCAGTCGCAGCGTGCTGAGACTGCAGTTGGTGAGTAAGAGACACGATGGTGAGTGCTAGTTGTTGAGGCAGGAAAGCCTTTGCCTGTAAAGTGTCCAAGTCTGCCCCAATGAATGATAAGGTTTGAGATGGGACTAAGTAGGATTTGTCGTAACTGACGAGAAACCCTAACGAAATTAGAGTGTGTAAGGTTAGATTGAGGGACGACAGAGCAGCTTGCTGAGTGGGAGCCCTGATTAACCAGTCGTCCAGATAGGGGTAGACGTGAACACCTTGTGTCCTGAGGAATGCTGCAACGACTAGGAGACATTTTGTAAAGACTCGTGGAGCAGATGCTAGGCCGAATGGAAGCACTCGGTATTGGTAGTGCTTGAGGCCTACTAAGAATCTCAGGTATTTGCGATGAGCTAGAGTTATCGCAATGTGGGTGTATGCGTCCTGAAGGTCCAGAGAGCAGAGCCAGTCTCCTCTTTGTAAGAGAGGTAGAAGTGAGACCAAGGTGACCATCTTGAACTTTTCTCGTTGGAGGTACTTGTTGAGGGCCCGTAGATCTAGAATAGGACGGTTCTGCCCTGGCCGACAAATGTTCTGCTGTATGTATTTCCCCCTTGGCCTCTAATAGGCAAGGTGCTCAGAAGGATAGAGAGTCATCTGGCCGACGTGATCTTATTGGCTCCCAATTGGCCGCGTCGTCCGTGGTTTGCGGATCTAGTCAATCTGGCAGTAGAAGGTGCCTAAGGTTTCCGTATCTTCCGAACCTTCTTCATTAGGGACCCATCTGTTTCGACCAGGTTGATCGCTTCTGTCTAGCGGCTTGGCTTTTGAGAGGTGGCGTCTAAAAGACAAAGGTTATTCGGGCGTGGTGGTAACTACTTTGTTGCGTTCACGGAAGACTTCCACCTCTCTCTCCTATGTTCGCGTGTGGAAGGTCTTTGAGTCATGGTGTGTAGACCAGGGGATGGTGCCCACTCGTGCATCCATCCCTGACATCTTGGCTTTCCTGCAAGCAGGTTTTGCTAAAGGACTGTCCTGTAGTTCCTTAAAGGTACAGGTGGTGGCTCTTGGATCTTTGCGTGGTTCCATTCAGGGGACAGCATTAGCGGCGCATCCGGATGTCTCTCGTTTCTTACGGGGGGGTGAAGCATTTGTGACCGCTGCTGAGTTCACCATGTCCTTCCTGGAATCTCAACTTGGTCCTTAGGGCCTTATGTTTGGCGCCTTTTGAACCTTTGCGAAGAGCAACGTTGAAAGTGGTATTTTTGGTGGCAATTTCCTCCGCTTGGAGGGTGTCCGAGCTTGAAGCCTTGTCGTGTAGAGAGCCATTCTTGCGGATTTCGGATTCTGGTGTCTCTGCGGACAGTTCTTTCCTTTCTACCAAAAGTGGTTTCTGCTTTTCATTTGAATCAGTCTGTGGAGCTTCCGTCCTTCTGTAATCTGGATAGGTTGGATCCATTTTTTAAGGATTTACGAAAGTTGAATGTTCGGGCGTTACTGTGTTATCTTGAAGTAACTAATAGCTTTTGGGTCTCTGATCATCTCTTTGTTCTTTGGGTTGGTCCAAAGAGAGGTAACATGGCATCGAAGACCACGATTGCCCGCTGGCTGAAGGAGGTGATACTGCATGGTAAGCCCTTGCCTGTGGGAATTCAGGCACATTCGACTAGAGCGCAGGCAGCTTCCTGGGCGGAATGCCAGCAGATTTCTCCACAGGAAATTTGCAGAGCGGCCACTTAGACAACATTGCATACCTTTGCAAGACATTACCGTCTGGTTGTTCAGGCTCCGGATGTGGACGGTTTCGGTGCAGGCGGGCTGAGAGTGAGCCTCTTCGGATCCCATCCCCGGTAAGTAAGCTCTGGTACATTCCAGGAGTCTGGACTGATCCGGGAATATATATGGAAAATAAAATTGGTTCTTACCTGATAATTTTCGTTCCTGTAGTACCACGGATCAGTCCAGAACCCCACCCTCGTTGGATTCTGCGTCAGTTAATGCATAGACATAATGGAGAGTCCGCTCGTTTACTGTTGATTTATTCTGGTCTGCAGATCAGTCTTGGTTACCCAGTTTTTGGGGGTTAGGGTCACGATTGGGGGTTAGTGATCCGGTTCTGTTTATGGTTCCTGTATATAGTTAGTTTGTTGAGCCATGCTGCTTTGATACTGAGTAATACTGGCAGACTGTGGGTGGCACCCAGGGATATATGGCAGAGTCTGTCACAACTTTCTCTGTCTCCATCTGCTGGTGGGGAGGCAAAACCCAGGAGTCTGGACTGATCCGGGTATGTACAGGGAACATATGAATTCAACATCGTATGAATTCAGACAGCAATTTCACATTTTATTCTCCACTGGACAGGAAGCCAGTGGAACGACTTTAGAACAGTGTAATATTTTGTCTAAGATCAACAGCAGACAGAATATGTGCTGCTGAGTTCTGAACAATTTGGAAGATTTAAGAGAAGTATTAGAAAGACAAAGGAACAAGGTATTGCAGTAATCAAGTCCAGTATGGACTAGGGTCTGAAAAACAGAGCGGAAATCATCAGCTGAAAGAAATGGTTTCAAATGTCTAAGCATGCAGATCTTGAACAAAGCAGCACATCACATTCTGAATATGGGCCTTTGTTGAGAGAGCAATTTGAATTATAACTCACAGATTCTGGATCTGCTGGGCATTAAATAGTTACAGCCATAGAATATTAGTTCAGTGAGTAAATTAACCACAGGGGAACTTATCAGGATAAGCAGATCAGTTTTATTTACATTTAAGGAGAGTACTGAGACCAGTGCTTTTTTAATACATTTATAAATGTCTGAAAAGAGGAACAACGAGTGAGGTGATCAAATTTGCAGAGGACACAAACTTATTCTGAGTACTGATATCACAAGTGGACTGTGAAAAATTGCAGAAGACCTTGCAAGACTGGGAGAATGGGCATCCAAATGACAGATAAAATGTAATGTGGACAAATACAAAGTGATGCACATAGAGAAAAGTAACCCGCACTGTAAAGTAGTTCACAATTTTACGTTCCATATTAGGAGTTAACACTCAGAAAAAGTATCTGGGCATCATCATAAACAATACACTGAAATCCTTGGCTCAGTGTGCAGCAGCCATCAAAAAAGCAAATAGAATGTTAGGAATTATTAGGAAAGGAAAGGAGAATGTCAAAATTCTTCTGTATTGCTCCATGGTGAGACTATTTGTGTTCAATTCTGATTGCTGCATCTCAAAAAAAGACCCTCAGTCTGACCTAGTATGGCAATTCTTCTGTTCTTATATTATGTTCTCTAACCAGACAAGCAGAGGACCAAAAATAGGTGATGACAAAGCCCGTTTGTACAGAGCCGACTTTAATGTGTCAAGTTCCCCAAAAGAGATGGCATGGTAACCCAGCACACAGTAGCTGTAGTAGTATTTTGGAACATTATCCGAAATAATTGATGGTAAGGTGGCAGATTACCTAGCATGAACAGCAGGTTGACTTAGTTATACTTCACAGATATGGAAATAAAATACAAGGAGTGGCTTGCTGCAGGCAGACAAGTTTTTAGGCTGATACCTGGGAAATATCCTTGATAGAGTGAGTGATAAGGAAAAAGAAGGATAATGATCAGAACTACATTAGTATCATTGGCCAAGCTTATCAGTCTGACAGTTGGGAGACAACCTTAGCTAGAGCTGTGTAGCAAGCTGGGTAGGTCAAATGATTCTTATCTGCAAACATATACAGTATGTTACTATGTATTTTTTTTTGAGGCTCAGTGATATATTGTACCAAGCACATGAGGTTCACTTGTATTGGTAGAAGAAAGAAGAAAATTGATCCTAAAATAAGTAATACTACATGTCAGTAGTAACTGAGCTATTACTATTCAATGAAATTGACAGGCTAAAACAAATGCTGAAATATACTTGTAAGGCATATTCTCTCTGACTCATCTGTATAAAAAAAATATTTGAATTTGTATAAGTCATCCAGATAGAAATATTTACTAAATAAAAAGCCTCAAACACTTGTCCCAGTTCTATTTTTTATTTTATATTACATGCTGTGTGCATTTCATGTCACAAATCAACAAATATTGATTATTTTTATCTGATATGCCCAGCATAAATTCATTCCTCAGCCACTGTAAGAAAAACATTTTCTTTTAATTTTATGTAAATCATTTTTTCAAGCTTTGTTTTCTATTAATTTCAGTGTGAGATATGGAACACTTACCTTTTGTATCACACCTTTACAGTCATGAGCAACGGCAAGATTGGAAAGCAGAGCAAAAGCCATTTGCTGAACTGGGCTGTTCTCAAGGGCTGATTGAGAAGCTAGTTTCACAATGCTATGCATCAGAGAATTGCTAGCCAGGCATCTCTGAGATGACTGCACAAGACTGGGTCCAACATTTGTCCAACAAAGGGAACAGGCGGCTTAAAAAAAAAAAAAGTCATATTTACATAGAGTTTGACATCATTCATGAAGCACAGTATGTAGTAGGCAAAATGTGTTCTAATAGCAAAATCCAAGAGAATAAAAGTTGCTTACATGTAACAGGCATTTTCTGAAAACAGTTCATCAGTCACACAAGTCAGTCATGAGGCCATGCCAGTCAATGAATGAACACATTATTCTCAAGAGTTTTCTGAAAAAAAGCCATTCACTGCCCATTCATGGTAGATTCTACGCTGTAGCTCTCTGACTTCCCTCAGTTTTATATAATAGCTCTGACTGGGGTAAGGACAAATCCAAAAGAGTTGGGAGAGATTGTGTGATTGGTGAATGATGGTTTTGACAAAACGTGTTTGCTTACCGTAAACAGGGTTCTCTGTAGACAGCAGGATTAACTAGCCATGACATGTGGCTAGAAGATGCTGAATGGCTCTATCACTCTAGCTCAGTGAAGTTTTATTACGGAGCATAGCAAACTTTTCTGTGCACACACTGCCTCATGAGCCCCTCATTCATTTATACAGCTTAGCTTTAGAAAAGCAATTGACTCTCCAAGGGAGGTGGTAAGATATTAAGTGGGGCTAATTAATCCTGTTGTCTATGGAGAATCCCATTTATGGTAAGCAAACTTGCTTTTTCTATTGACAAGCAGGGCTGAATTATCTATGACCAAAAATGCTTTGTATATTATTTTATCTTTTTTATATAAAAATTTATTAAATTTTGTTAAAGGGAAGACCTCAGCATTGGCACCAATCTGATGATACAGAAATCTGTTAGCCAATAGTTGCAATCACCGGTCTTTATCCCTTATTTTTACTTAAAATATTCTGTCGAAAAAATTTTCAAAAAGTGTGATCAACAAAAAGTTAAGTGATTTTCTGTGACGTTAACTCTCTCAAGGAGCTGTGTTCTGACTTGCTGTTCTGTGTAGCGGTGCACTTACTGAAAAAGCAATCCATACCTTGTGGTGAAGAGTGGAATACTGGGTGAACAGGTTCTGCAAACAGCTTGCCCAAAGCTACTGTCATTTCTTGAGAGATTACCTATATTACGGGTGGCTAATTCTGGTCCTTGAGAGCCACAATCAGGCCTGGTTGTCAGGATATCCACAATGAATATGCATGAGATAGATTTGCATGACTACCTCCACTGTATGCAAATCTGTATATTCATTGTGGATATCCTGAAAATCTGGCTTATTTGTATCCCTGGAGGACCAGAGTTGGCCACCCCTGACCTAGAAAACAATGGGATGTGAAGGTGTGAATTAATGACCAATTTGCAGCTTTGTAGATGTCATCAATGGACATGATCTTAGGTGAGCTAATGAGGCAGCCATGACTCTTACTTGATGAGTTTGACAGAGTCTTGGGTTTGGAGACTGGCCAAAGAATAGTAATGGGCAATATTGTCGGCTAGGCAATTAGACAACTTATGTTTTACAACCACTATTCCCAGTCCATTAGGATCGTAAGATATGGAAAGTTAGGAAATTTGATGAGGCGGTTGAGTTTTCTTTAAATATGCCAAGGCTCTACTACAGTGTAGTGAATGATGAGCCTTCTCCCCTTTATGTTCAAGAGATCTTGGAAAAAACCTGGGCAAAACAATGGCTTGATTCAGATGATTGGCTAAAACTACTTTTGGCAGAAACGTAGAGTATGGAGCACCATTCTGTTGTGGAAAAACTGATGATATAGAGAGGGCCGGATTTTAAAAGGGTTAAGCGCATAAGGTTCGCGTGTAACCCTTTTAAATCCCCCCTGCGCGCGCCAAGCCTATTTTGCATAGGCTCGGCGGCGCGTGCAAGCCCCGGGACGCGCGTAAGTCCTGAGGCTTGCAAAAAGGGGCTGTCGGGGGCGTGGCCAGGGGGCGCAGTTTAGGATTGGGGACATGTGGGCAGTCCAGGGGCGTGGCCGAGTGCCCCGACACAGCGGCCTGTGTCGGGACCTGCTGTGCCGGCGCGAGTAAGTTACTACTGCCCGGTGGCAGTAATAACTTTTAAGATAAAGGTAGGGAGGGGATTTAGATAGGGCCAGGGGGGTGGGTTAGGTAGGGGAAGGGAACGGGCAGCGCGCACAGGGCTCGGTGCGCGCCGACCCTGGATTTTATAGGCTACGCCCATATCTTATAAAATCCCGCGTACTTTTGTTCGCGCCTGGTGCGCGAACAAAAGTACGCGCGCACGTAGATTTGTAAAATCTACCCCAGAGTGTATATAAGAACATAAGGTATGCCATATTGGGGCAGAACAAGGGCCCATCAAGCCCAGTATCCTGTTTCCAAAGGTGGCCAATCCAAGTCACATGTATCTGGCAAGAACCCTAACATTAAATAGATCCCATGCTACTAATTGGCTTCCGATCCACTATAGAATGCTACTAATTGGCTTCCGATCCATGCTACTAATTGATCCATGCTACTAATTGATCCATGCTACTAATTGATCCATGCTACTAATTGGCTTCCGATCCACTATAGAATCATGTACAAAACCATTAACATCATATACAAAACTATCAACCAACACACGCAACTTGACCTACAAATACCACTTAAAAAATTCACCTCCGCCAGGCCTATCAGGGAACACTACAAAGAGTCACTCCAAATTCCAAAGGCCAAAACCTACCAACATAAATCCTTGAGTCTCAGAGCCTTCTCATCAGCAGGTCCAGCTCTCTGGAACTCGATCCCACCTGATTTGAGACAAGAGCCATGCTCTTTAACATTTAGGAAAAGACTAAAAACTTGGCTTTTCAAAAAAGCATTTCCAAGCCTTGAATAAAACCTCCTCTCACTAGCACTAACTCGTATGCAATAATGGAATGTAAACACGAATCAACCAACCTCAAACCCTCTCTCACTAATTCCTGCTGAATATTTATCATACTATTACCATTCACAACTGTCATATTTATTCATTTGATTACCTATGTACCGTTTCATTTTTCACTTGCTATTCTAATGTATCAATAGGCTGAAATGTAAATATTGTGCTGTTCAATTTCTCCCCTTCCATCCCAAGTTTATTTTCCTTGTTTTTTGTAACTTTCCCTCTCCCTTTTTCTGATTCACTGTATTTAAAGTTCAAGGTTCTTATTGAAAATATTGTTTTTTACGTTACGTTATGCTTTACACTCCTTGTTATTTGTAAACCGGGTTGATGTGATGCCTATCATGAAACTCGGTATAACAAAAACAATAAATAAATAAATAAATAAATAATGCTGGCAACAAGCAGTGGCTATTCTCTATTGATTAATAGCAGTTTATGGACTTCTCCTCCAGGAATTTATCCAAACCTTTTTTAAACCCAGCTATGCTAACTGCCTTAACCACATCTTCTGGCAATGAATTCCATAACTTAACTTTCCATTGAGTGAAAAAGAATTTTCTCCAATCTTTTTTAAATGTGCTACTTGCTAACTTCATGGAGTGCCCTCTAGTCCTTGTGTTATCCAAAAGAGTGAATAACTGATTCACATTTACACGTTCAAATTCTTTCATGATTTTGTAGATCTCTACCATATCCCCCCCCCCAATAATTCCTAACAATGTTTGCATTTTTGAATTGCTACGGCACATGGAGCCGACAATTTCAATGTAATATCAACTATGATACCCAGATCATTTTCCTGGATGGCAACTCCTAAAATGGAACCTGTGTAAATACAGTGAGGGTTATTTTTCCATATATGTATCACCTAGCACTTATCCAAATATAATTTCATCTGCCATATGGATGCTCAATCTTCCAGTCTCGCAAGGTCTTCCAGCAATTTATCACAATCTGCTTGTGATTTAACTACTCTGAATAATTTTGTACCATCTGCAAATTTGATCTCCTCACTCATCATACCCCTTCACAAATCTTTAATAAATATCTTAAAAGGCACTGGTCCAAGTATATATCCCTGATGCACTCCACTGTTTATCTTTTTCCACTGTGAAAACAGACCTCTTAATCCTACTCTCCATTTACTATCTTTTAACCAGTTTGCAATAAACAAAAGGACATCACCTCCTATCCCATGACATTTTAGTTTTCTTAGATGTCTCTCATGAGAGACTTTGTCAAACACCTTCTGAAAATCCAAATACACCACATCTACCAGTTTACCTTTATCCACATGGTTATTTACCCTTTCAAAAAAATGTAGTATATTCATCAGCAAAGACTTCCCTTGGGTAAATCCATGATGGCTGTATCTCAGTAAATCATGTCTATTTGTTCTGTGAATTTATTCTTTATAAGTTTCTACAATTTTTTCCAATGAACCAATGCTTGAAGTTCATGGATTCTTCTATCCAAAGTAATGGTGACTAGAAGCACCAATTTCCAGGTAAGGATCTATAAGGAATGTAACAGCTCATAGAACAACTTCTTCAGTTAGCCCATACAACATTAAGATCCCATGGCACTGATGGCTTAGCAGCTGGTGGATTCATATGCTACAAGCCTTTCTTGACCTTTGAAACCAGAGGATGTATAGAGATACACTTGATTGTGGTAAATGACAACTGTATGGAGATGTATCTTGAACAATGATGTACTGATGCCTGAAGACGAGAGGGAGAACAAGTACTGACCTATGTCCTTTGAAGTACAGGCAAATGAGTTCATAAAGCCTAACACCAATATGAAAAGTGCTTCCATTTAAAACTGTATGCTATTCTAGTAGATGTCTTCCTGGCTGAAATCACGTCTTTAACTTCCTGGAGCATAATAGTGATAAGACTATCAAATGCTCAAAATCTATTGTCAAGCCAAGAAAGGGGAGGTTTGGATGACAAAGAAAACCCTCCTACTTAGCAGAACTGGATTGGATCTCAGGGAGCAAATTGCCAGACTGAAGAAGTAAAAACCGCACTTGCCTGAGCCACGGTGGAGCATAAAAATTTACACCATTCTTGCTATCAGCGAAAGTGGAGGAAATGCATACAGCAGATCTGCATTCCACTTGAACAGAAAAGTGTTCTTGAGTGGATCTGAACTTGCTTTGAAGAATGGAGTAACATTTTTTGTTACTTTCCTGTTGTTCTCTGACATGAACAAGTCGATTGTCGGGCAATCCTAGAAGTTGAATAGCCTGTCTGCCATACTTCAGATTAGAGCTGCAGTTCTCAACCGGTAGGTCGCAAAGCACCAGGAAGTGTGTTGTGACCACTCTCAATCTTCTCCTTGCAGGACTATGGTGAACTCCTCCTCTTCTGGCAGGGAGGGACTCCTACACTGCCTGGGAAAATGTGCCATTCTTTGCACATGTTTTGCTTTGCACTGTAGTGATTTCCATTGCACACAGTGACTGCAGCAATTCTGTGCCAAGCAGGCGTTTGGCTCTGGTTCAACTGCCTGCCTGTTCCAATTTCCATGAGAGTCGACTGAGCATCAGTTCTAAATGGGTAGATCCGAGGTTTCAGTCCATCCACCTCATTATCCTCTTCACCATGAAGACAGAGAGGGCAGCAGCCTACAGTGCCGTTCGTTCACCTCACGGTCAGTATAGCAGCTTTAGCGCAAGCTGTCTTAAGGCTGCCCTCGGCAAAGGCTCCTCTTTCCTGACCCCAGTGTTGAAGGCACAGAGTATGGGTAACTCTGGGTGGATGGAGAGAAATCGCTCAAGGTTGGTCAAAGGGCCTCTCCCGCTCCTCCCCCAAGAAATGCTATGTGTGTAATAGCGAACTGTGGTGGCGCAGCCTATGTGAGTTGTGGTTCCTGCTGCTGATTGTGTACTACCTATTTGAGTTTTTGCTGCCTGCCCTGCTGCCGCCATCGGAATAGCAGAAATTTGGGTAAATATTTATGCTCCTTGCATGTGAATTGCTGAGGCCTGTGGGAGCGGAGGCTGTTACTCCATTCTTCAAGGCAGGCAGAGATCAGGTGGCAGCAATATCCAGGCAATGATCAGGACAGGCAGAGATCAGGCAGTGTCGGTATCCAGGCAATGGTCAAGGCAGGCAGAGATTAGGTGGTGGAGTCAGCCACAAGGCTCAAGCAGCATATAAAACAGGATGTAGGAGGAGGGGAGGCAAGGGTCCAAAGAAACACATGAGAAGATGCAGCATTGCAGAGCTTGGATCAGGCCAGGGATGGGGAGTGAAAGACCCTGAGCAGGCCCCTTTTTGGCAGTAGCACTGTGGGGACAAAAGCTCATGCCTCTGACATTGGCTACTCCCCTATCTGTGGCCTTAAGAGGCACTCTGAGTCAGCGGAAGGCTGGAGAGGAGTGAAAAGGATGCAAATCAATTTTCCAATCTGAAATGAATACGAGAGGAGAGGGGCTAAGAAAGGAGGAAGACAGGGGGAGGGTATGAAAGTGGGGGGACATGATGACAGGTGTGTGTGAGAGAGAGTAAAATTTGTCAGGGAAGTGACTGGTGTGTGTAAGAGAGAGAGAGAGAGAGAGAGAGAGAGAGACTTGTTGGGGGGTTGACTGGTGTGTGTTAAAGAAGGAGAGACAGGTTGGGGAGGTGACTGGTGGGTGAAAGAGACAGAAAAAGGTAGGTGGTGACTGGTATGTGTGTGAGAGAGGTAAAGACTGGTCAGGGAGGTGACTGGTGTGTGTGAGAGAGAGAGAGACTGGTTAGGAGGGGATGACTGGTGTGAGAGAGAGATTGGTTAGGGGGATGATTGGTATGTATGTGAGAGAGAAATTGGCCTTGAGTTTCAAGGGGGGGGGGGGGGGGTGCCATCTCATCTGTTGCCTCAGGCAGCAGGTTGCATTGAGCCATAGAGGGCAGATGATCATGTTGTTCCATTTGCTTCCCATCCCTGAGAAGTTAGAGAAGAATAAGCATCATGAGTAAATTCCAGCCTTGAAGGTGGCAAAAGACAACCAGTGGTGTGGTGACTTTCAACTCTTCTTACCCTTCCAAGGTTGAGGAAAGTGCCTGATTTAGGCCCTAAGCAAGAGGACCTTGAGGATCAAGCTTCAGCAGCTACTGCTGTTTCCGGTGTGTAGTACTGGCCTGCAAGGGAGGAGTTGAAGAGTTGCTAGAGAGGGTAATTAAAAGAGGCTTTTCTTGATTGTCTATTTTATTTTTTATAAATATATATTTATTAAATCGTTTACATAAGATGAAATGAAATGAAATATCAGGAATAATAAATATTTAACAGTGCAGTATTATGGAATTATATCCAAAAAGAAGCATACATTTTAATTAAACCAGCACACATTATTAAGTAGGGGGGAGCATTAAAAATAACAACAAATAACATTCTCATTGAAGAAATCATCACGCCAAGAAAAGTCAGCCTCTGACCATCGCCTGGACCTTTGACTTGTCTGATCTCTGCCTGCCTACGACCCAAGCTATTCAAAACCCACCACTTTTGCAATCAGCAGAGACCCCCACCTGCCTGCCCCAGCACCCAAACGATTAACCTGAGGGGAAAGAGGGCTGGAATGGGCTCCTGCTGGGTCTCTGCTTCGTCCGGGTCTCTGCTTCGTCCGGGTCTGCCTCAGCCCACGGGTCCATAGATGCAACAGGCTGCTGAGGCCATGGAGTCAGCAGAAGACTTTGCTTTAGGCCATTCCTGGCCTAGCCCAGAGGTTGCAAAGCAACAAAGGGCCCTGGAACTTCTAACCGCCTCGATGGATCGGCTATCCACTCACCTGAAAACCCCTACCATTTCTGCGATATCACCTTCCCTGTACCGGCACCATTACCTCCTGTAGTCTCCAGTTGTCCAATACTACAGTTACTAACTCCATCCTGGTATGCCAGGGACACAAGTGTTGTCGGGGATTTTTGAACCAGTGCGATATGCACTTCTAGCTACAACACCACTATTTCCAATGACCAGGCTAAAACTATATATATCCTTTCTCTGCTTGACAGAACAGCTCTGGCCTGGGCCTCTCCTCCCTGGGAACGCAGGGATCCCCCTCTTACTCTTGGTGCAACAGTTCAAGGAGCAGTTCTGAATTGTCTTTGAGGAGCCTGGCTGTGCAGCAACAGTTTCCGACCTGCTTCATCTCCATTGAGGTTCCAGAACCCTGTCAGAGAACACAATAGAATTCCAGATTTTAGCTACTGAACTAATCTGGCTAGAGAACAATTTAATTGCTATCTTTTTAGAAGGCCTCTCTCCTAAGATCAAAGACAAGCTTGCTGCCAAGGATCTTCCCACCATGTTAGAGGCTGTCATTGCCCTTACTAGCAAAATTGACCGCTGACTACAGCAAAGTGCTGAAGAGAACCATCCAGCGAGTAGGAGCATCAAATTGGTGCCCCAATTTCAGCATCTTCTCTAACCTCCAGCTGTTACTCCTTCGACCTCTCCTTTCCCAGAAGAGCCAATGCAGTTGGAACGTTGCCACTTGGCCCCAGAAGAGAGACTCCACCACAGACAACAGGGAATCCTATCTTTACTGCACTGCCAGAGGCCTTTTTTTGGCTCAGTGTTCATAGAGGTCGGAAAATCTCAATGCTTGTGAGGAGATAATCCTAGGCCTCATGATCCAGCTCCCCAACTACTACTTCTGGTCACACTGGATTTGGATTCCACTTGCTTCTCCACTCAGCCCTTAGTGGATTCTGGCTCTGGAGGAAGTTTTATCCTGAAGGAACTCATCAATCAACACAAAATCTCCATGGTCCAAATGACCTCTCCTTTGATAATCTCCTCCATCTACAGAGGCCCCCTTATAGGCCAAGTCATTCTGACCATGGTACATGTGGTCCTACTCACTGGCCTCCAGCATGGGAAAAACTCAGTCTACATGTGATCTCCTGAGCAATCCACCCCATCATCCTGGGGTTGCCGTGGCTCCAGCAACATCAACCTTTGATTGATCTACCTTAAAACTCACACGATGGGGCCAGAAATGCATAGAATCCTTCTTGGAGCCTGTAAAACTTCCTTGACCAGTGACTGTGGCCACCTTACTTCCAGGATTCCCTCTGCAGTATGCAGATTACAAGGATGGCTTCTCAAAAAATAAAGCTGAAATATTGATAACTCATCGCATTGCCACCCCATCGCATCATATGATTGTGGTATTGACCTCACTGCAAAAGCCAAACCTCTAAGCGGATGGGTCTACTCCCTGTCTCTTCCAGAGATTCAGGCCATGTCCGCTTACATTCAAGGGAACTTGGATTTATCTGTCCTTCGTCTTCCCTGGTAGGGGCTGGGATCTTCTTTGTCGCAAGGAAAGATGGCTCCCTCAGGCCATGCATAGACAATCGTGGCCTGAATGCCATCACTAAGAAGGATCTACCTTAGATCACAAAACTTTTGTTTATTTAATATGTCTGGATATCCTCCTCATTTTTCATTAAAAACAATAGCAACTAATGATTTGACCATGGAACAGAATATTTCCTTACCTGAATTTCATCTGACTGATCTTTCAAATCCTGACAGAATAATAAATCAAAATGTGTCCATCTTGGTGAGTTGGAAAGTAAATCAACTGTTTCAAATAAATTACATTCAGGTCCATTCAGTAAAGTTTGCAGGCGAGCCGGCGCTCCGAAGTGAGCGCACACTCTCCTGACGCGCCGAGTCACCTTTCCTGGGCGCACGATTCTTTATTTAAATTAGGGTGTGCACTAATAACGAGGCGCTAGGGACACTAACGCGTCCCTAGTGCCTCCTTATTGGCAGAAGCGGCGGCTGTCAGTGGGTCTGACAGCCGACGCTTAATTTTACCGGCATCGGTTGTCGAACCCACTGACAGCCACAGGTTCAGAAAACAGATGCCGGCAAAGCTGAGCGTCCGTTTTCCAACCCGCGGGCAGATTTATTTATTTATTTTTTTAATTTAATTTAATTTATTTTTATTTTTGGGGCCTCCGACTTAATATCGCTATGATATTAAGTCGGAGGGTGTACAGAAAAGCAGTTTTTTCAGATTTTCTGTACACTTGCCCGTTGCAGACTGAAATTAACTCTTGCCTTTGGCAGGCGTTAATTTCTGAGAGTAAAATGTGCAGCTTGGCTGCACATTTTACTTTCTGTATTGCAGGTACTAATAGGCTTATCAACATGCATTTGCATGTGATGAGCGCTATTAGTTTCGGGGGGGTTGGATGCACATTTTTGACGTGCTATTACCACTTATAGTCGAAGGAGTTATGGGTTATAGTATAAGGGGTAATAATAGCGTGTCAAAAACGCGTGGCCAAACCTGAGCGCACCGTTCTGTATCAGCCTGATTCATAGCAACTAAGAAGTCCCTCAAACACTGCAAACCGGAAGCTTCAGCTTTACCAATGACCTAGAAATTGTTGTCCAACAATGCCCCACAAAGATCTTGACAGAGCTTGAACAGTTTTGTAAAGAAGAATGGTTTAATATTGACAAATATAGGTGTACAAATTTGGTGGAGACCTATTCCTACATACTCATAGCTATAATTGTTGCTAAAAGTGCTTCCAAAAACTATTGATTTGGGGATGGGAATGGACGGGGGGGGGGGGGGGGGGAGAGCCTTATCCAATAGGGTGGAGACCGAACTAATTGTTGCACTTCAATTTTGTTTTTTGATTACATATAAGACTAGTCCTCCAATAAAACATTTTGGGCCCTGAAATGTGTAGAATATTGTGTGTTGATGAGTGGGAAAAACTCATTTAAATGTTTCCAAGTCTGGTGCACTGACAACACAAGGAGTGAATTTTCGAAGGAGTTATGGGTGTAAAAGTAGCATATATTTGGACAATTTTAAAAAGTCCATTTACGTGTATAAAATCAGCCCTTTGGAGTGAACTTCCAAAGGAATTATGCACATAAAAGTAGCAATTTTCAAAAGCTTATTTAAACACATAAAACCTTTTGAAAATTCAGCCCAGTATGAGAAATGTTCAAGGGAGTGTAGACTTCAGATAGACCCATCAGTTATTGTGATAGATGTATTCACTGATAGGTTTCCTTACTTTTATATATATATCACTTCCTCCTATAACCTATCCAAAAGATTTAGACTGCTACATCATCATGGAACTTGCAGTTTAACATGCTGTGTACCATATGAGTTCCTGGTATTTTTCAACAGGCAAAATCATACAATAAAAAACTTCAGGGATAAAGTTACAGGAAAGGAAACTTATCTGTTTGAATTAAACTGTCATTCTATTTTGAAACTCCATTCTGGAGATGGAGCATCCTTGAATAACACAATGTAATTATTGGAGCTGCCAGGCAGATTTAGTATTCAGAGGTGGGAGCAGGATATTTAAAACAGCTAGATTTGTCTACCACTTTTACAGTCAAATATTCTATTTTCATTTATATTAGACTGGGTAACTTTTCAGTATAACCTGGGCACAATGGAATTGCTGTTTACAATCCATCACTAACCTGCTTACCAGCCTGAACCTCATCCTTAACTCAAACAAGACCGAAATACTCATCATCTCTCCAGATGAAGAACACAATCTCCTCAATTCACAAAGCGCATCCTTATTCACAAATACATTCATCAACCACACCTCCTCCATCAGAGACCTTGGGGTTCGGCTCGACAACCTATTCAACTTGAAATTGTTCGTCCACAACACAACCAAGGAATGTTTCTTCAAATTGCAAGTCCTCAAAAACCTGAAACCTCTTCTACATTTTAGTGACTTCCGGCTAGTAGTCGTCCTTACAAAGTTAGACTACTGCAATTCTCTTCTCCTTGGCCTCCCTGCAATAACCACCAAACCTTTACAGATGGTCCAGAATGCTGCGGCTAGGTTACTCACCAATTCAAACAAAAGAGAGCACATCACACCCGTACTCCACGGTCTTCACTGGCTTCCCATAAAATACAGGATCACCTTCAAAACACTTATGATGATTCACAAGGACATCCACGGCATCGCCCACCTCAAACTAAGCTCTCAACTCCGCACTCAAACATCCGCCAGACCAATCAGAAACGCCTATAAAGGATCCCTATACGCACCTCCGATCAAAACCACCTTAAGAAAACACGCTATTTCCACAGCCGGGCCCAGCCTTTGGAACTCGCTACCACCCGAGCTTCGCCAAGAACCCTCTCTTCAAATTTTTAAGAAACACCTCAAAACATGGCTCTTCAGACAAGCCTTTCCAGAATCTCAACATTACTCGGACACTGGTCAAAAGACATAACAGGTCACCAGGGAACCTCCGAACCAGGGAACCTCCAGACTTAAGACATATCAGGACTCTAAGGAGATACTTGATCATCCATTACTTCCTTAACATATTCCTCCGATCATGATCCAATGCCTCACTTCCTTCCCCTCCTCCTTCTCCCCCTTCCTTCAGCCAGATTCTCATTGCTACCCCATGCCTTAAAGCCCCGCCACGCCCTATTTATGATGCAGTCTCATAATGATACTCCATTAAACGTATTATTGTATGTTACGCCCCACAGCCGCCCCAGTTGTTGTTGCTCTATACATTATGTTATTCACTGACAAATTATTCTACTGTTGTTTGTTATTGTTGACCTGTTCTATGTTCATTGCTCAAATGTTCTATGTAACGCCATAGCCACGACTGTTCTGTTAAATGGAAACCGATATGATTTGATATCTTGTTCAAGAATGTCGGTATAGAAAAATTCCAAATAAATAAATATATTACAAGAAATTATCAAAGATGTTTCTTACCCACTGAACAGTCTGCAGTATATACACAAAGTAACTGCAGTGCAGCCTGCATTAGTACATCATCCATCAAAAGCCATGGCCAAAGAGAATGCAAGACCGGAACAAGATGAACCTCAAGTGCCACTGACTATAAGGAAAATAAATTGAATGTGAAATAATCACATACAGCAAATCATAATACATTCTGATGGATAGTTACATTCAATACAATGGATAGAAGATCTAATTGGCTCAGATTAAGGGACAGTAATCAAACTGCTCTGGTGTTTGCACCAAACAAACACCAGAGCAGAATAATCAAAGCAAATGATTACTGCCACAGGTACAAATTACCAGTAGAATTTACACCTGTTTTTGTGTGGGGAACAAATTTCAAGGAAAATATTTATTCAGATAAAAGTTCATGCTTTGTACACTACCCACATTGATGTACATTGACCCACATTGATGGTGGGCAATTTTGAAAAATCCAGTTAACACAGGCAAAAATCATTTTTTCCATGGAAATCAGCATTCAAAATTGCTCTTTATAGGAATAATTTTGTAATATTGCACAGAAGGTTGATGGTGAACATGCATATAATTTACACCAATGTTCAAAGTGACTCACGCGCATGTGTTTGTTTTGAAAATTATCCCACCAAATCTACTTAAAGACAAATTAAATGAAGAATTAACACACATAAATTACACAAATAGCCACAACGCAACAACCGACTGGATAAACAGAACCACCACTTTAGCTAATGAATTAAACCCTCTAAAAATATTATTTATATATTTGATATTATTCAGTCCTGAGTACAAGTGATTATTATTTATATATTAATTTTTGTAAATATATTGCTATTTATTTATATATTTGATAATATTAAGTCCTGAGTACAAGTGATTATTATAGTCCTAAGTATATGACTAGATATTATTTATTTCTGAGACTAGATATTTTTTCTATGTTTAGCCATGACTCTGGCTTTTCCTCCTCCCAGTTCAAGTGCCCCTGTTTTATTGTAACTTTTATTCACTTTTTCTCTCTTCGCCTATTGTTCACGTTGATGTTTGTTATTGCATCGCTGTTTATTGTAAACCGATACGATATGATTGGTATCATGAGTGTCGGTAAAAAAAAGCCCTAAATAAATAAATAAATAAATAAATAAATAAAAATGGCCCGCATTAAAGAACCAAAACTAAATAATCCATGGTATAGGGAACAAATCAAAGAAGTAAAAGGGATCCTTAGAAAGAAAGAAAAAGAATGGAAAAATAACAAAACAACTGATAATTTAACAAAGTACAGGAAACAACTAGCCTACTACAAAAAAACAATTTTAGACACCAAAAAGAAATACTACAGTTCAAAAATAGAAAAAATTTGCAAATAACGCCAGAACCCTATTTAACATAGTGAAAAACCTAACTAGTGACAATACAAACAATCAACTAACCCTACAAGAGAACGAGTGCAATGATATAGCTCAATTCTTTAAAGATAAAATTGAGAACCTAAGAAAAAATATCCCTAACACAACAAAACAAGAGATTAAGATGCCCACTAGGGACGTCAGTAACTGGTCAGAATTTGAGGAGATATCACATAGTGAAGTCGAGAAAATGATAAATCAAATGAACCCTGCTACTCACGTAATTGACACCATACCCATTACAGAGAAGATAAGGCCATCGCGGAAAGATTAAATGATTTCTTTCCTTCGGTGTTTACTGAACAGGATGTTGGGGAGGTACCCGTACTGGAGAAGGTTTTCATGGGTAATGATTCAGATGGACTGAATCAAATCACGGTGAACCTAGAAGATGTGGTAGGCCTGATTGACAAACTGAAGATTAGTAAATCACCTGGACCGGATGGTATACACCCCAGAGTTCTGAAGGAACTAAAAAATGAAATTTCAGACCTATTAGTAAAAATTTGTAACTTATCGTTAAAATCATCCATTGTACCTGAAGACTGGAGGATAGCAAATGTAACCCCAATATTTAAGAAGGGCTCCAGAGGCGATCCGGGAAACTACAGACCGGTTAGCCTGACTTCAGTGCCAGGAAAAATAGTGGAAAGTGTTCTAAACATCAAAATCACAGAACATATAGAAAGACATGGTTTAATGGAACAAAGTCAGCATGGCTTTACCCAGGGCAAGTCTTGCCTCACAAATCTACTTCACTTTTTTTGAAGGAGTTAATAAACATGTGGATAAAGGTGAACCGGTAGATATAGTATACTTGGATTTTCAGAAGGCGTTTGACAAAGTTCCTCATGAGAGGATTCTAGGAAAAGTAAAAAGTCATGGGGTAGGTGGCGATGTCCTTTCATGGATTGCAAACTGGCTAAAAGACAGGAAACAGAGAGTAGGATTAAATGGACAATTTTCTCAGTGGAAGGCAGTGGACAGTGGAGTGCCTCAGGGATCTGTATTGGGACCCTCACTTTTCAATATATTTATAAATGATCTGGAAAGAAATACGATGAATGAGATAATCAAATTTGCAGATGACACAAAATTGTTCAGAGTAGTTAAATCACAAGCAGATTGTGATAAATTGCAGGAAGACCTTGTGAGACTGGAAAATTGGGCATCCAAATGGCAGATGAAATTTAATGTGGATAAGTGCAAGGTGATGCATATAGGGAAAAATAACCTATGCTATATTTACACAATGTTGGGTTCCATATTAGGTGCTACAACCCAAGAAAGAGATCTAGGTGTCATAGTGGATAACACATTGAAATCGTCGGTTCAGTGTGCTGCGGCAGTCAAAAAAGCAAACAGAATGTTGGGAATTATTAGAAAGGGAATGGTGAATAAAACGGAAAATGTCATAATGCCTCTGTATTGCTCCATGGTGAGACCGCACCTTGAATACTGTATACAATTTTGGTCGCATCTCAAAAAAGATATCATTGCGATGGAGAAGGTACAGAGAAGGGCTAGCAAAATCATAAGGGGAATGGAACAACCCCCCTATGAGGAAAGACTAAAGAGGTTAGGACTTTTCAGCTTGGAGAAGAGACGACTGAGGGGGATATGATGGAGATGTTTAAAATCATGAGAGGTCTAGAATGGGTAGATGTGAATCTGTTATTTACTCTTTCGGATAGTAGAAAGACTAGGGGGCACTCCATGAAGTTAGCATGGGGCACATTTAAAACTAATCGGAGAAAGTTCTTTTTTACTCAACGTACAATTAAACTCTGGAATTTGTTGCCAGAGGATGTGGTTAGTGCAGTTAGTATAGCTGTGTTTAAAAAAGGATTGGATAAGTTCTTGGAGGAGAAGTCCATTACCTGCTATTAAGTTCACTTAGAGAATAGCCACTGCCATTAGCAATGGTAACATGGAATAGACTTAGTTTTTGGGTTCTTGCTAGGTTCTTATGGCCTGGATTGGCCACTGTTGGAAACAGGATGCTGGGCTTGATGGACCCTTGGTCTGACCCAGTATGGCATTTTCCTATGTTCTTATGTTCTCACTAAATGAAGGAGTTATGCCAGATACCTTGAAAGGAGCTATAATCAAACCAATCATTAAGAAAAAGAACCTTGACCCCCTAAATCTTAGCAACTATAAACCAGTCTCCAACTTACCCCTAATAGCCAAAGTAATTGAAAAAACAGTACAAAAACAACTGTCAAGCCACCTTGAAAGTAACAACATATTATACCCAGCTCAACATGGATTTCGCAAACATTACAGTACAGAGACTTTGCTATTAGCTCTATCAGATAATGTCTTAACAGGCTTCGACACAGGAACACACTACATTCTGGTTCTATTAGATCTCTCCGCAGCATTTGACACTGTAAATCACAAAATACTAATCAATAGATTGAAAGAAATAGGACTCACTAACAAAACAATAAACTGGTTTGAGTCATATTTAAACAACAGATATTTCCAAGTACAAATCAAAAATACACTTTTAGACGAAGTCACACTGTTAACAGGTGTCCCACAGGGATCAGCCCTGTCTGCAACACTCTTTAATATTTACTTACTACCAATATGTCACCTACTAGCAGGACTTGGAATCATAGATTACATATACGCAGACGATATACAACTACTGTTACCCATTGTAAACACCATTGAAGAAACAATGAAACTAGCCAATATGTATCTTGAAATAATCAAACAGCTCCTAAACCAGATGGAACTGGTAATAAACATTGACAAAACTGAATTCTTACACCTTGAACGAAAAAACATACACCCTATACAACCTACAATCACAATAAAAAATAATGAAGCTGTGGAATTAGCAATAAAAGTACGGAATCAAGGGGTAATAATTGACTCAGAGTTAAGCATGAAATAGCACATCTCACAAAAATTAAAAGGAGGATACATTAAACTCTTGACCCTGAGAAGACTGAAACTCCTGGTAACGCTAAACAATTTTCACACAGCTCTACAGGCAATGATATTCGCAAGCACAGACTATTGTAACTCCCTTCTACTAGGGCTACCGCAATCTACGCTAAGGCCACTGCAAATATTGCAAAATTCCGCTGCTAGAATTTTGACTGGCAAAAAAAAATGTTATGACATTACTGGAACACTTGCCGAACTACACTGGCTCCCAATTTAAAAAAGAATAGAATATAAGGCACTATGTATAATTCATAAGCTAATCCATGATGAAAATGCCGACTGGCTTAACACAGCACTGCGCGTACATGTCCCGCACAGAAACCTGAGATCTGCTAATAAGGCACTACTAACTGTCCCCTCTGTTAAATCAGCACGCCTCACTCAAGTAAGGGAAAGAGCACTGTCAATGGCTGGTCCTGTGCTATGGAACACCATGCCACTCGAAATAAGGCTGCAGAGAAATTTGAAAATATTTAAATCTAACCTGAAAACCTGGCTCTTTAAACAAGCTTTTTATAAAGATAAAGAGAAGGAGAAAAACAGTTGATTGATAAGGATGCACCAAGCAAGCAGTTGTTGTTTTTAACCTACAAATGCATATTAATGTTAAATTTGAACCACTTAACAATTTCCTAACAAACAGACAGGCTTAACTTAAACACATAGTTTATTGAACTAAAATGTTACCGTACTATGATGGCACATGTTTAATTTGTAATCTATACCACTCATATTTTTCTTTATCGTGCCTTTCTGTAAACAGACGGAACAGAAGAGTTTTTAAATTAAATTAAATTAACTACTCTTACACCTGCTAAAATGTGCATAGAAATTTTCTATAAAATTTACGCACATACTTTTGGATTTCCAAATATATGCTTAAGTCCAAACCCCTTCCCAACCCCAGCCCCACAAACACCTCTGCTTAGTGTAGATAAACATACATGCATACATGAGATATGTATAGGAAAATTAGTTCTTACCTGTTAATTTTCGTTCCTGTAGTACCATGGATCAGTCCAGGCTGTGGGGTTGAGCCTCCTTTCCAGCACGTGGAGACAGACTAAAACTTGAAGGATGCCCTATATCAGAACAGAGCCTATCCTCTAACCCTTCAATATAACGTATGTCAAAACAGAAAATAAGACGACCAAAGTAGGATCAAGCAAGTAACCATAAAGCTCAAATGGAGCAACTGTAGAAAAATGTAAGGAACATGGCCTAACTACCCGCTCTTGCATATTCTTGGCATGAGAACAACCAAGGCTTTTTGTGTTTTTGCTCAGTATTTTTGTACAAAAATAAGATAGAGTCTGCAGAACTGCAAGAAAAAACCCAGCTTCGAGAGGACAGAAAAAGACAAACAGGGAAGGGCGTCTGGACTGATCCGTGGTACTACAGGAACGAAAATTAACAGGTAAGAACTAATTTTCCTTTCCCTGTACGTACCCGGATCAGTCCAGACTGTGGGATGTACCAAAGCTTCCCTAAAACGGGTGGGATCAAGACAGTCCCACTCGAAGCACTGGTAGCCCAAAAGAACCAAAGCAGAGCTTACACATCTAGGCGATAGTGTCGAGCAAAAAGAGATAAGGATGCCCAAGTATGAACTGTGCAAATCGTCCAAAGAGAGAACAAAAGAATGTTCGCCCAAGAAGGAGCTCGAGAACGCAAAGAATGAGTCAGAAGACCCTCGGGGAACCGCCAGGCCATGACAAAGAATAACCTAGAGATCACTTCCTGCAACTAGCGCGCTATAGTGGACTCAGAAGCCGGCTTACCCAGATTGGACCCACTCCAGGGAACAGGAAGATGGACAGATGCACGAAGCCATTGGGGACCAGGAAATAGAGCAAGAGAACTCTTATGGAAGCGAGGTAACGAAGACCCGTATGGCAAGAGAATGGAGACCGTCACCAGACGCAGGAGAAAAGCGGGGAGCTCCGCCGACCAAAGGACAAAGAAACTAGACGAAACTTCACGAAAAAAGGAAGAACCTGTACGAGGGCTACCCTGAAGTCGGAAAATCACAAAAAGGGGATCCCGCCAGGACAGCGCTTGGATCTGACGAGCAGAGACCAGAAGACAGTCTTAAGCATAAGGGCCTGCAGGGTGACGCGACGGAGAGGGTCGAACAGAGCCGTACAGAGGGGTCCGCACCACAGAGTGAAAAGTTTACGACGGACAAGTGGACGAGAAGGTGGATGTAGATGCCTGACGCCCCTGAAAGTCCAAGTTGCACATGGGTGGCCGCTCAGGGACGACCTGCCACTCGACCCAGGAGAAAGCCGAGGGGGTAGACTGGTACGCGCCGAGAACATATATAGAAACATAGAAACATAGAAACATAGAAGTGACGGCAGAAGAAGACCAACAGCCCATCCAGTCTGCCCAGCAAGCTACGCAGTTTATCCATTTTTTCCCCCTTTTTCTCCCTCCCACCCGTCTCTATTGGCTTCCAGCACCCTCCGGCCCCAATTCCCTTCTACCCCTCCACCAATGCAGAGAGCAGCGCCATCCTAGTGAACATCCAGCTCAATCAGGGGTAGCAACCGCCGCAACCAGCAGGCCACACCCCTGCCCCTTACCCACCCCTGTTTTGTTTGCTTGTTTGTTTGTTTTTTTATTTTTTGAGATGGCAGCCCTCCATCCTTCTGCTCCGTGAAGGTGGAACACCAACCACTGGCCACTGGCATCCCGCTCCGTGAATGCCTCAGTGGCTACTGCCGCTCCATGCAGTGTTTTGCTGCCTGAAGGTGGAACACCAACTACTGGCCACTGGCATCCCGCTCCGTGAATGCCTCAGTGGCTACTGCCGCTCCGTGCAGTGTTTGCTGCCTCCTCTCTATTTATGCCCACTAGACTTGATGGATCCACAGTGTTTATCCCACACCCCTTTGAAGTCCTTCACAGTTTTAGACTTCACCACTTCCTCCGGAAGGGCATTCCAGGCATCCACCACCCTTTCTGTGAAGAAATACTTCCTGACATTGGTTCTTAGTCTTCCTCCCCGGAGCCTCAGCTCGTGACCTCTGGTTCTGCTTATTTTTTTCCTACGGAAAAGGTTTGTCGTTGTCTTTGGATCATTAAAGTTTTTCAAGTATCTGAAAGTCTGAATCATATCACCCCTGCTCCTCCTTTCCTCCAGGGTGTACATATTTAGATTCTTCAATCTTTCCTCGTACGTCATCCGATGAAGATCCTCCACCTTCCTGGTCGCCCTTCTCTGTACCGCTTCCATCTTGTCTTTGTCTCTTTGTAGATATGGTCTCCATAACTGAACACAGTACTCCAGGTGAGGCCTCACCAAGGATCTGTACAAGGGGATAATCACTTCCCTTTTCTTACTCGATATCCTCTCTCTATGCAGCCCAGCATTCTTCTGGCTTTTGCTATCGCCTTGTCGCATTGTTTTGCAGACTTCATATCATTAGACACTATCACCCCAAGGTCCCTCTCCTGCTCCGTGCACATCAGCCTTTCCCCCCCCCATCAAATACAGTTCATTCGGATTTCCACTCCCCATATGCATGACTTTGCACGTCTTGGCATTGAATCTCAGCTGCCATATCTTCGACCACTCTTCCAGTTTCCTTAAATCCCGTCTTATTCTGTCCACTCCTTCCGGCGTGTCCTCTCTGTTGCAGATCTTAGTGTCAACTGCAAAAAGACAAACCTTACCTTCTATCCCGTCCGCAATGTCGCTCACAAAGATATTGAACAGGACCGGTCCCAACACCGATCCTTGCGGTACACCACTTAAAACCGCTCTCTCTTCAGAGAAAGTACCATTTACCATCACACATTGTCTTCTGTCCGTCAACCAATTTGCAATCCAGGTCACCACCTCGGCACTCACTCCTAAGCTTCTCGTTTTATTCACCAGTCTCCTGTGCGGAACCGTATCAAAAGCTTTGCTGAAATCCAAGTAGATGACATCGAGCGCTCTTCCTCGATCCAATTCCTTGGTTACCCAGTCAAAAAAGTCAATCAGATTTGTCTGACAGGATCTTCCCCTGGTGAATCCATGTTGCCTCTGGTCCACCAATTCTCCAGACTGTAGATATTTCACTATTCTCTCTTTCAGCAGTGACTCCATTACTTTTCCCACCACTGAAGTGAGGCTAACCGGTCTGTAGTTACCAGCCTCCTCTCTGTTCCCACTCTTGTGAAGCGGGACCACCACCGCTCTTCTCCAATCTCTCGGTACCACTCCCGTTTCTAGGGATCTATTGAACAGGTCACACAGCGGACCCGCCAGAACATCTCTGAGTTCCCTCAGTATCCTTGGATGAATCCCATCAGGCCCCATGGCTTTGTCCACTTTCAGATTCTTTAGCTCTTCCCATACATTTTCTACTGTAAAAGGATTTTCATCTATTCCACTTACCTCCAGTTTCTTGTTGTGTAGAGATGGTCCTTCTCCAGGGTCTTCTTTAGTGAACACAGAACTGAAGTATTCGTTTAATATTTCTGCCATTTCTTCATCTCTCTCCACACATTGATCATTACCACCTTTTAATTTCACAATACCACTATGGACTTTTCTCTTTTCGCTGATGTATCTGAAAAATGTTTTGTCACCATTTTTTATCTCCTTGGCAATCCTCTCTTCCGCTTGACTTTTTGCCAACTTGATTAATTTCTTTGTCTCCCTCAGTTGAATCAAATATTTTTCTTTGTGTTCCTCCCTTTGGGATCTTTTATATTTCTTGAATGCTGTTCTTTTAGCTTTAATTTTGTCAGCTACCTCCTTTGAGAACCAGATAGGTTTCAATTTTCTTTTGCTTTTCTTTACATTTCTAACATATAGAGTAGTTGCCTTGGTGATTGCTCCTTTTAGATTGGTCCACTGCTGCTCCACATCTCTCTCGTTCTCCCATCCTTTTAGTTCTTCCTCCAGGTACTTCCTCATTTCCTCAAAGTCCGTGTTTTTGAACTGTAAAACTCGGGTCTTTGTGGTTCTTTTCCCTATTCTTTTAGTGATATTAAACCATACCGTTTGATGATCACTGGTGCTGAGGTGGGCGCCCACCTGGACATCGGAGACATTATCTCCATTAGTGAGCACTAAGTCGAGTATAGTTCCTTCTCTCGTGGGTTCCAATACCATTTGTTTGAACAAAGATACTTGCATGGCATCCACTATCGCTCTACTATTTTTAGTTTCTGCAGATGGGATTTTCCAGTCTACATCTGGCATATTAAAGTCACCAATGATCACCACTTCTCCCTTCTTACCTATCTTGTGGATGTCTTCAACCAGATCTCTGTCCAGCTCTTCCTTTTGGTTTGGAGGCCTGTAAACCACTCCAATATAAATGGATGCTCCATCATCTTTTTTTAGGTCGACCCATAGTGCTTCTTCCTTGCCCCAACTTCCTTGCAGCTCAGATGCTTGGATGTTGTTTCTGACATAAAGAGCCACACCTCCCCCTTTTCTATCCTCTCTGTCCTTCCTTAACAAGTTAAAGCCTGGTATTGTTGTATCCCAATCTTGAGATTCTGTGAACCATGTCTCTGTGATAGCAACAATATCCAATTCTGCCTCAGTCATTAGGGCCTGCAGATCTGGGATTTTATTTCCCAAACTATGAGCATCTGTGGTCATAGCCTTCCAGGTACTCTCTTTAAGGTTATTCCTTTTCCTGGACTCCTTATGAGACTTTATTTGAGATTTGTTATTCACTTCACTCTTTCCTTTTGCAGTTGTGCCACTGTTGACAGAGTTGTCCATCTCAATTAGATTTTTCTTTTGTTTATGGATCTTGAAATTCTGCATGCATTGTGGAGTATGTGCAGGCGTAAGGATTGAGCGCGTGGGTTAACCCTCGCGCAAGAGAAGGCACCCACAAGAATGCTGCGACAAAAAAACTGCGATCACGAAAGACAAACCCCCCTGAGGAGACACCGTGCCCACGTGGGGTATGCCGACTCTGGCCCCGAAAGCGTGGACTAGAGGGTATAAAGGACCAGGATGGTTGCAGACGGGACATCGGCAGCTGATGGCCCCTACCGTCCCCTAAGGAATCCAAAGTTTCTCAAGGTCCTGGACAAGGAACAGCTTACCTCTGAATGGCAACGTACCCCACCGGGCAGAGGAGGCCGGAGCGGCCGACCAGTGGCGCAGCTACAGGAGCCGTGTGGCGGACATCTCCGAGGCAATCGCCTCCGGCTAGAGGCAGCAAAGGGTCGAATGCGCAGCCTCTGGCCACGGGAGGTCCCGGGCGCAGAGGAATCTTGCCGATGACCCCATGAGAGACCTGCGCACAGCAGGAACTGCAGCAAATAGTGGAACACATCCCCGGCGCTAAAACATCAGAGTGCGCTTCAAAAGAGCCTCGCGAACCGTGGTCAGCAGGCATACCGGGGCTGCTTGAAAACTGGAAAAACCCTCTTGAAACACGACCGCAGAAGGAGTCCACGGAGTGATTATGGTTTGTTTGTTTTTTTTAAACAAAGCTTGCCACCTAGAGGGGAGCTCATTCAGGGCACGGCCCGACCGGGAAGCCTGCGAAACCGCAGGCGCAACTGTTTGGGCAGGGAAGGAAGGAGAAGGCGCTTGATAAAACCAGGATCCCGCCAGGACCGGGGCCACATCCGTGGACAAGAGGCGGCACCAGGAAGATTAGCTAACGCACCCGGGTTGGCTATAGGATCTGGGAGTACCAGGATCCATCGGGGGACAGGTAGGGGGCACCTCCGGGACCACCCGCGCCCCAAGGGACCCCGGGGGCTCAGCAGCCGGCCGAACTAGCAATGGCACGGAGCGGGGAAATTTTAGTTTACAGATGTAATTAATTAATTAATTATTTTTTTTTATTGATTTGTCCCCGGGGGGGGGGGGGGGGGACCCTTCTACCTCCTCTTGCATGCTCACTAAAGGGAATTTATGCAGGAGGAGGGAAAAAACACAGAAAAAACGACCCCAAAAATCCTGGGTGGGGGAGGGGAAGGGGGAGGCGAGGGGGGAGGCGAGGAGGTGACAAAAAAACCTTCCTGGGGGGCTGGGGGGCTCAAATCGGGGGGTAGCTGCAAAAAATCGGTCCCCCAGCCCCAGGAAGCTCCGAAAACGGAGCCGATAAAAAATCCAAAATGGTCGCTGTTCCCGGGCTGCCCGACCCGAGAACGGCCTGGCCAAGCTCTCGGGACGGGATCCCTGGGCTAAATTTGCCTTCCCTGCCGAGGAGGGACCTTCCCCACCCGGCAGGGTGTTCCTGTCTTCCTGTGGTTCCCGGTTCCTGTTCTCCTAGTTCCTGTTCGTCTATGTGTTGGATTGACTCTCTGGACTTGACCTTTGCTACGCATGATTACTCTTCAACTTCTCTCCAGCCCCGGACCTTCGCTACGCCTGACTACTCTTCAGCTTCTCTCCAGCCCCAGACCTTCGCTACGCCTGACTACTCTTCAGCTTCTCTCCAGCCCCGGAACTCCGCTAGGCCTGACTATTCTTCAACCTCTCTCCAGCCCTGGACCTGTGCTACGTCTGACCATCTCTGCTTTCTCTGCGCCCTGACCACTGCCTTGCCTGATCATGCCTGCCTTCTCTGCGCCCTGACCACTGTCTTCCCTGACTATGTCTGCCTGCTCCATATCGTGACTATTGCCTGGGTTCACTATACCTGCATTCTCCGTGCCCTGACCCTTGCTTTACACGACTATGCCACACCACACTCTTTCCTAGGTGAGCAAGCACGCATATCAGTGATTCCTTTAAAGGCCCACAGTGGGAACTTGGCCGCGGACCCGGATGCTGACCTCAGACTCTTCAGCGCATAAAAGCTCAGGCCTTGCTCCATAGCGTTACCTTTGCAACAGGTCTCCTCGTACTCGTTGCTATTCCTTGAATCGTCTCATCATGTGTTCTTGTCTTCCTGTGGTTCCCGGTTCCTGTTCCCCTAGTTTCTGTTCGTCTATGTGTTGGATTGACTCTCTGGACTTTCAAGGCTTAGGCCTTCCTTTGTTGGGATGCCTCCAGTTCCCTAGCGTTCCTTTGGCACCTAAGCCCTTGTACAGAATCCAGTCCAGGATAGAACTACGCCATCTACTGACTTCTGTCTCTGGACTGAACAGCTACTCACCTCTAGCTAACCTTGAGGCCCACCTAAGTCCTGCCGGCCCCAGCACCCAAAGGCTCAACCCGAGGGGAATGAGGGCTGGTATAGGTGAAGATCCAGCGGCCTCTAGCTTCAGGCCACTCCACCTGCTGATGGTGGGGACCCATAGGTCCTCGCCTACGGGTTGCGTCAACCCCACCTCAGCCCAAGGATCCACCTCCGACACAACAGTGGTAGTGCTCTAACTCGTATTAAACAGTGTAAATATCTGAAAATAGAGGACTATCGTGTCGATATCATGCGATATTTGGCATGGCCTTGCCCAGGTTCCTTCTCCAATTACAATGAGCAGCTTAGAATGTGAATTGCATACATGAATAATGCAAATGTATTCAAAGCAGCTCATTACTAGGCAATCTGATGTTAATATTTTATTGCAGCCGACCAAGAAAGTGATCAACCGCGATAAAGTAACTATACCTCCTTGGATTTCGATAAATGTATTAGAGCCCTGAGACCCTAATGCGGCACCTACATTACACTGAAAGGGCAGCAACAAAAAAATAAGTGCCACACAAAAAAGAAAAATTTGAATAGGGTCAAGACTGACCCTCGCTCAACCCAGAGCCACCACTTGAGGCAGCCCCAACCCTCAAAAGTATAAAAACAGATTTAGTGTCATGAGTGGTGATGGCCCCCCACCCCCACCCGTCTTCAATTAAGTCCATGCCTCCCCACCGCCTTCCCACTGATCTACTGCCATCAAGGATACCTCTCTCATTCCCCACCCCAATAGACTCCAAATACTGTTGGGGATATAGTGCCTCCAAAAGTATAAAAATTCATTGGTAATGATGTGGGCCCCTGCAGGCACCGTCACCCCGCCTCCTGCACCCACAAACCTTTAAAAAATAGTTCAAGCTTCTGCAATAAGGCCCATGAAATCCCCTAACTCCAGACCCTGTCAGCACCATTTTGAAAAATGGTGCCAACCAGGCCCAGGGTATACACTGCAGTAGTGGGACCTCTCCCATGAAAATACATCGCAGTATGATAAATCTAGATGTAAGTTTGTACCTGAGGCAATGGAGGGTAAAGTTATTTGCTGAAGATCACAAACCCCAGCAATGGGATTTGAACCCTAGTTTCCCTGGTTCGTAGTCTACTGCACTAACCACTTCACAGTGCAGTGGATCCATATGGAAATGGGGGATATGTAAAAACTTATTCATTTCTTTTAAGTCCAGAATTGTTCTTTGTTTGCAATTATAAAATAGATGGAGTAACATCCTTGTCTTTGATTCTGACATGAAACTGGATATATTCAGGTGAATTTTCAAAGGATTTGCACGTGTAAATCTAACTACTATTGGAGCAATTTTCAAAAGCAATTTACGCACGTAAAGTATACTTATGTGAGTAAATCCTATGGACGATTAAATGGCATATAATTGTACCAATTGCAAAAGCCCATTTACTCAAGTAAAGTGCATTTACATGCACAAAACCCAATTTTAAATGGGTAAATATTTTTTTAAAATCAGGCGCACTTTTTTTTAGCAACTGAAGTTTAGTGTAGTTTGTACCTCTGCTTTTATTTGGAGATGAACATGGTCAGATCATAAAGGCCTTTGGCATGGATGTAGCTAGCTTTAATGTGTAACTGTTCTGAATTATATTCAAAAACCCAATGATCTGTGGTCATGTAGATCCACTCCTGGTAAAATAGCTGAAGGCATTTGCCTATTGGCTGTATCAACGGGTTGTCTCACAAGACCTCATTGGGTAGAATGAGCTGTTCCAGATGACCTATTTCTGGCCTTGTTACAGCTAGTTTCCTGTTAGTTTTTTTGATAATTTGAATTTATTATTTGTACTAAATGCTTTTCTTAATCAAGAAAATTGTGTACATTGTAAAATTGAATAAATATTAAAGAAAAAAAAAAGAAAAAGAATAGCATGTTTCCCCTGAATCTTTGTGGATGTGATGAGAATTGTTTTGTAAGCCACTATCTCCTTGAATACTGTCCACAGCCCCTATCAGACCAATAAAATGGTTGAGCTTTGTCTTCTGGTAGTCTCTGTGGTCTTGGTTCCCCTAGGTTTTTGACCAATTTTTCAAGTTTCCCTCTAAATAATCATTTTCCTTTAAACAGATGCTTACACAGGCCTACTTTGGATCATGGTTTGGTCGCCAATTGATATAACCATAAATATCATCTTGCATCTACTAATAAAGAAATAGATCTTGATGAAATCCATATGAGATCATACAATCCATCTGAAAGGTATGCTGCTGTTGATTCCAGCTGTGCCACCTCATTCCCTTCTGGTAGTTGCTGCACCCAGTGCAAAAGTGCTCTCACAACATAACCTAAAGAAATTGCAACTTAAACTCTAAGAGCTGTGGATAAAAAAACATGCTTTAACATTATCTCCATTTTCTTATCTGGGTGGTTCCTTAATGCCACTCCTCCCTGTACTAGAATGGCTGTCTTTCTGGTTACAGCTGAAACCAGTGCATCAACTCATGTCATTTGAAATAAACGTTCTAGGATAACATTTGGCAGCAGAAGGTCTTTACTCATCTATGACCGCTTCCGGTGGTTCCCATTCTGTTAATATCATGTTTTTTTTTATTTTGGAGTGAAGGAGAAAAGCGGTTGGCAATTTGGGAACACCTTTAATAATTAGATCCCAGTTAGGTGTCTCCATTTTATTTCTGGATATTCTCAGAGATTAATTTATTTATTTAATCCATTTTATATATGGCAATTTCTTATATTCAATGCAAATTTACCTGTAAAATGATACAGAAATCTCATCTTTATGAAAGTCTGATTATTGAATCCTCTTCTTCTCGATTTCCCCTTCTTCTAGGGATTCACAACTACTCCACATGTATTCATCCTCTTATGTCCATATTTGGTGGCACATTGGATTGTGAAAAAACTGTACCTCCAGGTTCTTTATAAATTTTTAGTCTTTTTTGGAGTTGGCCTGAAGTAATTGGTGACTTTTGTGCTTTTAAAATTGTAGATTCTAGTCCTCCAAGATTCTGTAATGCACAGAATGCCTGGTGAAGAAATTTAAAAAACTCCAGTCTAACTTCACTAGTGCTAGGATAAACTTTATTACTTTCTTCTTCTATAGTATGCTAATTTTCAAGGCATTAAAATCGGCGGATCAAGATTTTTCAGCGTCTGCTGCTTTGCAGTGCTGTGAATAGCTCGAGTTGTTTTCAAAATAGCTGCCATTCCAGTTACACTGGCTGCCTCTGATTCCTCTGTTGCTTCTGGGATATGGCTGTAAATTAATTATTTGTATTTGTGCTTCTGGAGTGTTTTTTTTCTATTTTTCAGATTTGATTTTGAAGCGTCCTCTGCATCAATTTTGTCATAGGGGCAAGCAGAGAACAGTAAACCGTTTGTAGCTGCAGATCATTTACATCTGCATGTGACAACGAAAGACTTGTAAGGACTGTTGCGACTGTCACTGCCCGACGTCTCTACTACGCCCACCTTACCTCTTTGGCGACTCCCTCTTTGCCTGTTGGAAGTTTGGCTACCGCGGCGTCATCGTGCCATTCTCCTCCGGCGTCCCCGGACCGGTTAGACGCTGCACTCCGCCATGCTTCCCAGCAGCCTAAGGGCATGTGCGCACGCCCCCGACACAAGTACCAGCAGTGGCGCGAACCTCAGGGGCGTCCCCCTGAGGTGACGTCATCTCCACTGGATATTTAAGGTCTCTGAAATCGCTAACTAATCGAGTTAGCAAGGACTAGGATAAGGGCTTTCGTCCAGGTGTCAGCGGATGGGATTCACGCTCCGCATACCTTGCTACTCTGCCTCCTTGGACTTACCAGGGGTACTCGCTCCTCGGGGGCCTCGCTTTCTCTTTGCTTTTTAGATCGGAGTCTGGAATCGGTACTCGCTCCTCGAGGGCCCATGTTCCCGGACTTGAGACTGAATACCACTTCTGCCAGGAAGTCATCGCTGCCTACAACACCAGTGAGTTACCATCTCTCTCTCAGAGCGTTTCCTGGAACCAGGTACTCGCTCAAGGGCCTACTTCCTTCCAGCTCTTGGGCTGCTTCTAAGAGACTATTGTGTGAGTGTTACCATCTAGTTCTGCTCCTGAACTCTGCATACCCTGCCTACTCACTATATTCAGTTTCTCTACAGCTCAGTTATCCAGGATCGCTGTTCCAATATCTGAGGCACTACAGCCCAGCTGGGCACTTCCAGCTCATTAATTACTGCCACCTCTGGTGGTTCCATATACTGTTTAATAAAATAAATAGTGTGTGTCTGGTCTCCATACTCTGAGCCTGACCGGTGGTCCCTCTCAGGATCTTCCCCCAGGGGCGTGGTCATCTGCCACCGGCCCAAGGATCCAACCACAACTACCATGAACACTAACAGGGACTATGGATGTATTGTAGTACGCCGCAGTGGGTTATAAATAAATAAAATGGCTGTATTGTCCCTTACCTCTCCAGAGGTGCCCTCTGTCTGCAGGTTCCTTTGACATAGCTCCCTGCACTGTGCTGCAGCCAGTGGCTCTAAGAAGCAGATTGCAATCCCTGATCCTTTAGAGGCCCTGCATTTGGGACTTCCTGTGGTGCTAGTTGATGACATCATCACTGCCTTGAGATATAAGAAGCTCAGGGCACCTAGCCAGTGCCTCAGCAAGAGGCCTTTTAGAGATCCCTTTGCCTAGGTATTGTTGTTGCTCATGATCCCATTTCCAGTTCCTACTGGCCTTCCTACCTACTCTTGCCTCTGTAAATGTCTTGATCCGCCTTGTTCTGTGCTCCAGACGCTTCATTTGCCCTCCTTCCCTCTGCCTTTGATCTAACTTCTTTTTGCTGATCCAGCCTGGTCCTTTGATGTTGCATCGCATGCTGCCTGCCCTGACCTCAGCTTGTCTTCTCATCCCTGCCTGAACTCTGCCAGCCTTAACCTTAATCTGCTTTTCTTCACCCCCTGGACTCTGGCCATCTTGACTGTAGCCTGAGACACATCAGCAGACATCTGTCGGGGCCTAGGCCGTGTCCGCATGAAGTAGGCTGCACCAATCCAACAGCAGTCCTTGGGCTTACCTTCCTGAAATATGACAATGGCTCCTTTCTTAGGGAAAACCAGACAGTATTCACCCCTGTAATATATTTTGATTCTTTCCTTCTGAATACCTATTTCCCTCAAAAACGTCCTTTTTTTTTTTTGCTTAAAGAGAAAACAAGGGGACGGAGGGTATGAAGGAGCACCAGCAATTTCTCAGAGGATCCTCTATTTTAAATAATAGCTCAAATCTCTTTTTAGGCTCTACCAAAATAGCCAAAGTGAGCTCACTCATACTGCAAGGCTCCACGGAAAAAGAGAGACTGGAAAGGGACCCTGCATAGACGCATGGTATAGGGCATACTGGGCATGCTCTGTGTGCCTAGTCAAAGTTCTAGAATTTATTTATTTATTTATAATTTTCATAATATTCAATCTTACAATTGAATCACATTAACAGAAAAGAAGGTTAGATATCCACCTAATCATTGTTATTTTTACATAATAATAACACAAACAAATTACTATCCTTCTAAATCTGAAGTTACCAAACTACTAAATTCTGGGTGTCCTGTATATGAGCAGTTATAAAACAAAAATAACATATCCTTTGATCTTGGATAAGTATATGTGGAAGAAATCATTTAAACTAAGGCATATTTAGGTAACAGATTCTATTCTTCACCCTGGTTTCGTTGTGCCTCCAAGAATCTCTCCAATTGCTCTGGTTCATAGTAAACATATCTTTCACCCCCATTATACATTATGCACTTACAAGGAAATCTCAGTTTGATTTGTAATCCAAATGTTCTAGCTTGATTTACTAAAGTCAAAAACCTTTTTCTTCTCTGTTGAGTTTCTTGTGGATATACCCAGATAAAATCTGGGTATATCCACACTTTCTGTCCCAAGTATAAAGAGGTTCTCTTTAATATAAACATTTTCAAAATTTTATCTCTATCAGACATCTGTTTAAATTTAACCAGCAGAGTGCCTCTTTTCTCTACTTGGGAACTAAAAGAAGTTTCAATTAACTCTGTAACATTAAGTGATGTTTCTACTTCATTTGGTACTATTACACTATCATTTTTCCAACTGATAAAGTAGGCATTATAGATTATAGGAAAATCTTCTCCTGACATTGATAGTATTTCTGAGCAATAATTTTTTAATTGCTCACAAGGGGAAATCATTTTACACTTCGGAAAATTTACAATTCTCAAGTTTGTATACTTAATAGTATTCTCAATACTTTCAATTCTCTTTGATAGCAAATTTTCACCTTGAATAATTGTTGTTTGTACAGATTTTATCTGAGTTACTTCTTGTTCTATTTTATTTATTTTCTCAGCCTGACTTGTCACTGTTGGATTGATATTAAGCAAAACAGCTTGCATATCTTTAATATTAGTATTTAAACTTGCAATATTTTTTTGTAGTGCAACTATAGCATGCCAGATTATATCCATTGTTATATTTAAGGGATTTCCTGGAAATACACCTAGTATTGGAGTATCTAATTGGTTTATAGGGGATTCTTGCCTAGAACAAGCTTCCACGGGTGAATTTGAATCTTTCCTATTAGTAGGTGTACTAACCCTACTAGGTCCCATCCCCGGAGAAGGGAGAATTACTTCTCCCTGCTCAATCTGCACTGACTCTTTTACGGCCACAAACTCCTTAATCGGGCTCAAAACCCCATGCGCATTCCGCAAGGGGAGTGAACCTGTTTCATGGACGGATACAGCGCTACAGGGGGGGGAAGGTGGTAATGGCGCCCCGGGACTAAGACTTGTTTCTCCCGGAAGGAGAGATGGCTGCTCACCACTTCCTCCTTCAATGGGATACTCCGAGGCTATCCCTTCTGCCACCGGATAATATCCTGTAATGGCCGTTTGAACAGAGGTTGGTCTCACAGGGGTTAAGGCTTCCTGTCTGACCTTACCTTTACGTTTAGAGTGAGGCATATCGTACTAAGATAATGATACAATAACAAACAGCTCTATACAAGATAATACTTATCCTAGGTAACCAAATTTATACTTAGAAGAGTTTTCACCTGGAGAGAGTCCTTCTCGCACCATACATCAAAGAGTCCCGGCAGCCTTCAGCCTTCGCCGGCGCGCCCCTTACGGAGCGCGCGGCTTAGGTAGCACGCCTACGGCGATGATGCGCCGTCTGTCGCCCCAACTTATAGCTCCAGGCACTTCCTGCTGATGTCACTCAGGCTCCGCCTCTCCGCTACGCCCGCGGCAGGCACGTGGGATGTTCCGGGGTCTCTCACCTCCTAGGAGCACCGAGGTAGGCCTCTCTGAGTGCTGGTACGAAATTGGAAAGTCTCTCCCTCTTTTCCTCTCCTCGGACTCCCAATTCTCAGTGTCTGTCGCCCAAACTTATAGCTCCAGGCACTTCCTGCTGATATCACTCAGGCTCCGCCTCTCCGCTACGCCCGCGGCAGGCACGTGGGATGTTCCGGGGTCTCTCACCTCCTAGGAGCACCGAGGTAGGCCTCTCTGAGTGCTGGTACGAAATTGGAAAGTCTCTCCCTCTTTTCCTCTCCTCGGACTCCTCTAGAAATTTTGACATAAGTTTTCCGCATCAGGACTCTATCTGATGATGTCACCCATGTGTGAGAACTACCATCCTGCTTGTCTTCGGAAAAACACATTACGACCCAGCTCTTTAACTGGGACAGCAGATCCTTCATATGGTACTATTTCTTCTTTTCTGGTTGCAAAATATTTCCACAAATTTTTTGTGGATGGCCACCATCAATGGGTAAGGGACCATGAGAAGTGCAGCAAATCCATAAAGCATTGAATTGGCATGGCAAGATCAATATTCACTTTGAAGTCAGCAGGAGCAGAGGCAGAAATATCCATCACCCACAGATACAGAACTGCAGGAGGACTGATATTAAAACCAAAAAAACCACAGGTTTACAACATGGTAGAAAGCGAGGGGATTTTAGTGTTACAACAATATATTGCCATCAACTAGTGTGGACACAAACATTTGCACACAACAGGCAATCCCATTTGATATAGAAAAAAAAAGCACACAGTGATATCAACACCCCCACCCCCCTCCACATGGAGAGAGAATTAAGACAGCAAGAAAGGCATCAACACCTTACAGCGCTGTGAGGGAGTAAAGCAGCTCAACTGAAGCATGAACAGCACAAGACACAAAAAGCAGAGCAAAGCAGCAATAGCAGTGGCATGAAGACCCCAAGGCTCGTCTTTTACTGTTCTGTCTGCATTACCTGGTCCTGCTGCCACTCTGTTGTCACACTGACACTTTGGACTGAGTTCTGGTTCTCACTGGGTCTTGCAGGTTAGCATTGTTCCTGTGCTGCTGTATGTTTGTTTCTGCCTTCTGCCCGTGTCAGCGCTAAGCCCCACCCCTTGTTGACATCAGGAGTGGCACCCTATTCATCTTCTGTGGCGATGCCCGAGAGGAGCATGCCTCAGTCGTGTGCACGAAGGAGGGAGACTAAGGAGCATGCTCCTTTGTGTACTCTTTCATGCTTGAATGAGTTTGCATGAGTTGCATAAGCTTTGGGTGTAAGTCTCACCACTTGTACCTTAAGGCCTTCATTGACTTAGCTTTGTTTTTCAGCTAAACAGTCTTTAGTTGGTTTGGCTCAGCATGTTTTTTGTCACTTTATGTATGGCCTTAGGCTTGGCTGGTCTCAGGGAGGAACTGATTTGGGTATTATGGGGGAAGCTATTCCTGTTCTAATGGGTAGAGGGCGTTACAGGTCTCTCTTGGGGTATGATTATTTTACAAAGCACTGATTTCATCATCCTTCCTCCCTAGTTTCAGTGAGCACTGCAGCTTTTGATCTCAGAGGATCTGGCTTTAATAATTCTCTATTTGCCTGAAAAACTGTCAGGCTATTCGGCATACAGTCCAGGCTATTGTAAACTTCCTTAAAGATCTTTCCCCTGATGTACTGTGTCTTACAGAAACCTGGCTTCTTCCATCGGACACTGTATTGTTACACCAGCTCTAGCTCCCAGGCTAGTGTTTCTCTAAACCGAGGCCAAATAAATGTGGCAGGGGGTTACTGGTGTTGACAAAATTGCTATTACAGCTGAAGGTGGTTCCTTCAGATTTTATGTATTTATTTAAAAGTATTTCTATACCGTTTTTACAAATAAAATGTTAACAAAATGGTTCACAAAGATAATAAAAAACAGAAAATTAAAAGAATAAAATTACAAAAAACAGGTATAACAATCAAAGTAACAAATTTACAAAATTAATCTACTCTTAAAAAAGAAAAGAAAAAAATCAAGTGCTGTTCGGTTACCCTAAAATGGGTAGTGGAAGGGAATAACTCAGAGAAGCTAACATGGTGTTTTGCCATGGTAAAGTAAGAAACACAGAGAAGGGGGAGGGAAAGTGTAATGGTAGGGAGAAAAACTAGAAGAAGTGTTATATGTTACTGTGTACTTGACGAAATGTTAAAGGCAATTTGAAACAGATATGTTTTTAAAGATTTCTTAAAATGCATATGATTTGATAATAAGTGGAGTGGGTTTGGTAATGAATTCCAGAGGGAGGGTCCTGCTACTGAAAAGGCTCTCCTTCTTGTAATGTCTAGTCTTGCTAATCGTGGTGATGGAATATCTAAAAGGTTTTGTGAAGGCATTTCCCCAGTGGAGGTACATTTTCTTAAATCTGGTTTTAACTAGGGTCTACGTTTAACATACTGTCCCTCAAATTTTTTAGAATCAAATCCCTCAGCCTTTATGCTGGCTACTAAGGTAGACGTAAAAAACGTTCTTATCTTGGGTGATTTTAACTTGCACGTTGACACTATCCTGTTATCTCCTGCTTGTGACTATTTCCTATTATCAATGGAACCACTAGGTTAGTCGCAGATCGTCAACTCTTGTACCCACAAACTGAGACATACATTAGATCTCATTTTTATCTGTAAGTGGTGGACCACTAATCACCCTAGTACTACTTCTCTTTTCTCCTGTTTCTTGATCTGACCACTATGTAATTCAAACCACATTATCAGTTCCTGATAAGTTGTTCACTGTGGAGAAGAGGCCTCACATTGTTACTCATTGATCTAGGATCAACTTGGACCAGTTGTGCAGGTGCTAGCTTCCTATGCTTTATACTACCATATTTCCTGATGTGCATGATGTAGTAAGTCATTGGCAGTCTATTCTACATACAGCTCTAGATTCTGTTGCCTCAAAGGTAAAGCTACTCAGTAGGAAAAGAAATAATGCTTCCTGGTCTACCTCGGATATGAGGTCCTTAAAGCAGAAGGTTAGGAGAGCAGAGTGTCAATGGAGAAAAGCAAAAACAGACAATTTGGAGCTTTATTGCTGTACTCTCTCTCGCTATAGAGCTGCCTTAGATAATGCCAAGAAGGACTACTACTCTAAATGCATTCGGCCAGATTTTTAAATCTACGCCCTATTTTATAATATGCCACACGCATGTTATAAAATCCAGGGTAGGTGCGCACAAGGGGGTGCACACTTGTGTGCACCGAGCCCTAGGGGAGCCCCAATGGCCCTCCCCACCTTCCCCTCCCTTCCCCTACCTAACCCACCCCCCAGCCCTATCTAAACCCCCCCTGACCTTTGTTGACGAAGTTGCGCCTGCCTCTGGGCAGGCGTAGGTTGCGCACGCCGGCTGCGTAACCCTTTGAAAATCCGCCCCATTGTGTCTGTGGCCTCTCATCCCCAAGAATTATTTAGGGTTCGTACATTGGTTCAGTCACCTCAGAATGAATCACTGGAAGCCTCTGAGGTTACTTATGAACATTTTGTTTCCTTTTTCCAGCAAACATAGCCCAACTTTCCACCAGTCTTGCTTGCAATTCCCTTCCTCAGGCTCTTTTGTCTCCAGCTGCAACAATAGGGAGCCACTTCGAATTACCTTCTACAGTGTAGTTCTGCTCCATACTGTCTGCAATGAAGGACAATTTTTGTCCATTCAACTCATATTCAAATGCAGTAATTAAGGAGCTATAAGATGATCTGGGTGAGGCTTTGAAGTCTTTGAAATCTCTGCTTCAAGGGGTTTTGCTCCCTGGACTAAAAGTTCCTAAGATTCCCATTTCCTCTCCCACAGATCCCTCTAACTTTTGTTCTATTTCTTCCATCCCTCTTCTGACAAAGATAATTGAAAAGGTGGTATTACACCAGCTTCAAGAATTATTGGATGATAACCACCTCTTCCATTACTCTCAGTTTGGATTTTGTCCTAAGCATAAAATAAAACTACTTATCTTGTCTTCTCTGGAAACAGAGAGGGCTTTGACGCTGGGAGGTAGTATGCCCTCGTCCTCTTAGATCTGACCGCAGCTTTTGACACAGTTAATCATGCCATTCTATTGAAGTGTTTGTAATCTCTGGGTATTTCTGCTTGGATACTCTCTTGGTTCTCATCTTTTCTGACACATCACTTCTCTAGGGTAACTACTGGGGATTCTGATTCCCACCCAATCCCTTTGTCCACTGGTGTCCCTCAGGGATCAGCTCTTTCTTCTGTTTTATTTAACATTTATCTTTTGCCTCTCTGAACTATTTTATCTCAGCTAGACATCACTTTTAAAGTCTATGCTCATGATATTCAGTTTCTACTACCCATTTCCACTACAATTGATGCAATATTCTCAGAGTTGGCATCTTGTTTAACTAAAATTAAGCCTGGTTACTGGACAATAATCTGGTTCTTGACCACAAGAAAAGTGAGACTGTGCTTCTCTTTTGTACTGACCTTCCAATTGTACCAGCAAGTTGGTTTTTTGATAGCATCTCTATTTTTATTTTTTCTAGTGCTCGTGTCTTGGGAATGAAAATTGATTTATCACTCTCCTTTTGCCCACAAATCCAATCTTTATTCCATACCACTTTAGTCCATACTTCTTTTTTTCAAATTGTGGCTTCTTCGTTCTATAAAACCTTTCCTAAATACTCTGCACTTTCAAGGGATTACACAAGCTCTCATTCTCACTTCTCTTGATTATTGAATTCTCTTTACATGGGTTTACCTATGTGCTCTCTAAAGGTCTTGCAGCTTATACAAAATTCCACAGCCCATCTCATCACATGTTACTCTCTTCATGACCACATTACCCCTACTTTGTATCAGCTCCATTGGCTCCCCATCATTGCATGATCCAATTTAAACTTCTTACTCTAGTTTTCAAATCTATCTATGGTTTAATTTCACACTGTCTCCCCGAGTTAGCTTCTTACTGTCCCGCTCGCACCTTATGGTCCTCTAATAAACACTTATTAGTAATACCATCTGTGATGAAGTGCAGCCAGCTTTGAGGCAGGAAAACCCGGGCTTGATTAATGCTGGGAGAACCTGGAGCTGAGTTAGGCAGCAGAGGGTGCCTGGGGGCAGAACTCCCAGATTCACAGAGGCACAGCTGAGCCAATGGGCAAGGAAGGACGCTGATCAAGCAGCTGAGCTCCAGTGACACAGACACACCCGGATTAATGGTGGTAGAGGAAGAAGGCATGCCAGAGTGGTTCATGTGGCCAGAAAAGCTGAGCTCCTCGGGGGAGGAGGAGGAGGAGATGGACACTGATTCCCCAGCAGAGGAAGCCGCTGACTCCAACATGGAAATGGAGTGAGTGATACTGTTGAAGGGGGGAATTTGGTATGTTTTTACTTTATTTTGCTACACCGTATTTTTTTGTGTTAATGGAAAGGGAAGGCCGCAACCTGCTGCACAACCGAGGGGAGTTGGGGCGGGTTGTGCAACTCTCAGGCAGGGCGGTTGTTTGCTGGCTGGAGACGCCAGACAGTGTTTGTCCCTGTGCAGTGGGGAGTTCTGTTTGAACCCATGGGGAGGTTTGTGGCCCACCTGTTGTCGTCGGTGGGAACTATAGAAAAGGCAAAGACTGATACACTGTGACTACAAACAGTTTTTGTGTGTTTATTCACTGGGAGCTTGGCTGGACTGGCTGTCAGTGAGTTCCCCAGGACAAGTGCAGGCTCTGTAGAGGCCTGGAGGCCCTCAGTGGGGTCTGGAAAAGAGAACGGCAGCTGAGCCCAGCAGTGGAGATCCCTGTAGAGGGAGAGATTCGGGGACAGTGTGGCGCTGGACTACCCTCCTGTGAGTGACGTCATATGTGACCTGCGACATCTCATAAGAAATTGTCATACTGGGTCAGACCAAAGGTCCATCAAGCCCAGCATCCTGTCTCCAACAGTGGCCAATCCAGGCTAAAAGTACCTGGCAAATACCCAAAAACTAAGTATATCCCATGCTACTGATGCAGTGGCTATTTTCTAAGTCAACTTGATTAATAGCAGGTAATGGCCTTCTCCTCCAAGAACTTATCCAATCCTTTTTTAAATCCAGCTACACTAATTGCACTAACCACATCCTCTGGCAACAAATTCCATTCATCTATAAACTTCCCGGCAAAATATGTACAGTTTGTGGGTCCTTCCTTCTTGAGCAAGCTTCCAAAAAACCTACAACAAGAACGCTATTATTTGCATTTTAGAAAAATGTTGAAGTCCTTTCTGTTCCCTTGTGCCTTTAATGTAAAGTCAGAATACAAAACCTTGGACTAGGCCAGGTGCCCTCTGCTGGTTGAGTCCATCTTTTGTCTTTACCTTAGGGTGTCAGGCTTATACTGTGTAGATATACTAATTTATTAGTTTGTCGGTTTCAATGTTATCTGGTTTTATTGCACTGCTTCCGCTGGGTATGTTTAGTTGTTACCTGCCAAGCATTGTAGATCAGCAGGCTAAAACATTTTTAAATAAATAGATAAGGCAACAAAGAAGGGCAAATGGCACCAATAATAGTGGAATAAACATCCCAAGATAGCTAGAGTGGAGAAAAGGGTACTAATAACAATAGCAAATACAACCAAGGCACTAAAATAAGGGTAATTAGGTACCAACAGTACCATGAACATCTCAAGGCATGCCAAGGCAGCGAGGGGGCAAAGTAGCCCAAACAGAGGCGTGTATACCCCAAGGTTCATGAAAGGGATAAAACAGCATTAATACCCTACAGCTTACACTGAAGGATAGAGTAGTAAGTTAGGAGTTGCTGGTGTTAAAATATACCCAGTATTTGGACTGAACTCATTCACCCAGCAGTCAGTCACATTTGTAAGAAAAAAAAGTACAGTGCTATTAGCATTCCCAGAAACTGAGAGAGAGGTACGGCAGGAAGCAAAGTGGTTAAAACCTCAAAGTATAGAATGAGAGCGAAGGCAGCAAGTACAGTAATTTAACCACAAAGCACAGAGTGCGGAGCTAGACGACCAGCACAGAGACAAAGTGAGAGATAAAGCCAAGTGCACAGTGGCATGAAACCCCCAAGCTACTGAGTTATGGGTAAGGCAGAAAGCATAGTGGCATGAAAACCCCAAGGCATAAAGGGATGAGCAAGGCAGCAAGAACAGTGGTATCAAAAATCCAAAGCAAAGTGTGATGGGTGAGGCAGAGAGCATGGTGGCATCAAAACCCCACTGGATAAAGTGAGGGTAAGGCAAACAGCATAGTAGCTTCAAAAGACCAAGGCACCGTGACAGGGGCAAAATTGTTGCTGCCTCATAGATGACACAGCCCTTGGAAAAACAGTCAAATACATACCATAGTCAATGTATACTGAATATTTTTTCCAATCAAAGAAAGTGAGAGAGAACAAAAATAAAGCCAGGCTGATTTTCAAGCTAGTCAGTGCAGAGCTCACTGGTTAGAGATATTGCAGATGTTAAAATGAATCTCTCTCTCTCTCTGCACTCTGCAGTGCACTCACTGCACACAGACACACATTTTCTTTTACTACCACCTTTACACACACAGCAGTAATTCAGCAATAGTGAACAGACAGAAAAGTTACATACGCTTGAACAGGACCCAAAAACAAATGAAAACAAAATTATTTGTTACTAGCTGTACCCAGCCACGCGTTGCTATGGCTCAGTCTGGTTAAATGGAAAAGAAAGAAAAGAGAAAGCACACATTTCTAATATGTTTACTTTCACAATGCACATTTGCTCTGCTCCGGCAGTCCCTACTCCCTCCCCCTTTCCCTAACGGCAGAGGAACGGGCTGAGCCGTTTCTCGGAGCGGCGACTCGTCTGCCCGTTCCTCCTCCCCTCTGTGACACCCAGCACATAGCGCAGAGCTCTATGGTCCGCACATGCGCGGTAGAGCTGCTCTCTACTGCGCATTTGCGGTCCGTCAGTCAGAGCCCATTTATATTGTAGATAGCGTGTGTTGCTTTTATGTTCGACTCAAAAAAGAACAAAAATAATTTCCACCACAACCAAATCAACAATAGAAAAGGAAATATCAATCTACATGCCGTTTCCCAGTTAAGCTGGTTGTCAATTTTTAATTTTCAATTTTTCTGTTTTTTATTTTTTATTTTTTATCTTTTATCTTTAATCTTTAGCCGCATCAGCAAGCCTGTCGGCGTGCTTTCTTATGATATTTCAAACGAAAGCCGCCCGGACTTCTAATCATTTGCGGCAGTCTTTGGTAGTCTTGTTGTTGTATTCTTATATTATTATAACTGTTCATTAAATCTTCACTAGTTTTACAAGAGTAAATTGTGCTAATGCAACAGAGCTCGATCCTCGTCGGGCGTATTTTGACAAAGTAACATCTGACTCGTTTTGTGGTCTTCGTCTTGTCAGAATTGTGCTCAGTCTTCAGTTCTTCAATATGCCTCGTCCTCCTGCCCTGCTCATCCGTCCTGTTTTTCCTTAGATGGATCTTCAGCTTTGACCTCAGCTCACTTCCTGGACTTCTCTTGATTGTCGCCTGCCACTGACCACTGCCTGTCCCCCCAGACTTTCTTGATCGCCACCTGCCTTGACCCTAGTCTGTCTCCAATTTTGCTTGCTTGTCCTCGCCTTGCCTACAGATTTGCCTGTCTTCAGCAAATGCCCCCACTAAGACCTACAGGCCCTGGGCACCTGAGAGCTCAATTTAAGGGGAACGTGGGCTGGTATAGGTGAAGTTCAGGTAGGTCTCTGCCTCATCCAACACCACCAGCCAATGTGGGGTCCTGCAGGGCTCCTTCCTGCAGGTTGCACCAACTCCACCTTTGACCAAGGGTCCAAGCCTTCAACAATAGCATTTAACTTTAAAAGGGAGATTATGATAAAATAAGGAAAATAGGAAAAATCTGAAAGAAGCAACTAGAAAGGTCAAGAGTTTACAACAGGGAATGAAATTGCTTAAAAATACCATCTTTGAAGCCCAGACCAGATGTATTCCACACATTAAAAAAGGTTGAAGGGCAAATGATGCCGGCATGTATAAAAGGTGAGGTGACAAAGGAAAAAGCATATTTCAAAAAATGAAAAAAGGGATCATAATGAATAAAACAGGACACAGTATAAGCACTGACAAGTTACATATAAAGCATTGATCATTTGAAAAGAAGCTTGTTGTGGAAGCAAAAACTTGTAATAAAATATTTTTCAGGTATATCTGAAGCAAAAGGACTGAGGGAGTCAGTTGGACCATTAGATGATCAAGTGGTAAGAGATGAACTAAGGGAGGATGCAGCTATAGTAGAGAGATTAAATGAAATCTTTGCTTTGGTCTTTATTGAGAAAGAAGTAAGGCAAATACCCATGTCAGAAGTGATAATTCAGAGGAACTGAAGCAAATCTCAGTGAACCTGGAAGATGTAGTAGGGCAAATTGACAAACTAAATAGTAGAAAATAATCTGAACCAGATGCTGAAAGAACTGAAAAATGAAATTGCAGACCTACTATTAGTAATCTGTAAATTATCACTAAAATCAGCTATGGCACCTGAAGATTGGAGGGTGGACAATGCAACCTCAGTTTTTAAATAGGGTTCCGGGGTGATCCAGGAAACTACAGATGGATTAACCTGATGTCAGTGCTGGGAAAAATGGTTGAAACTATTATAAAGAGCAAAATTACTGAGTATACAGACGGACATAGTTTAATGGGAAAACGGTGCATATCATGAATTTAAAAACATATGATGAGGGGGTTATACTGTAGTTATCACCTGTGTTTTATCAAAATCAAATTTATTTATCTGAAAATTGATCATTTCAGTCTACCCTTCGATGTTAGAATCTATAGGCCAGCTGGCATACTTAAATTTTGCTTTTCTGCACTTGGATCAAGATCGCTTCATAAAGCAGTGGAAAACTGCAGTTATCATTATGGGATCATTTATGCTGCCTTCAAGCAATCCCTCTTTACCTATGAAGAAAGTCTCACATCTGTTTTTATTAAGCTGTAAAGTAACCTATAAAACAAGCTAGCACACTTAATGCTTCTTAAAAGCTCTTCTGATTATAATACATTTTCTCTCCTTGATGTCAAGTAAATTAACCTGTCATTTCAGTTCCCCTCCTTCCTCTGTTAGCAGTATTGTAAAACTCATACTCAGACAATGAATGCCAAGTGAAAAGGAATGCATGTTGTGAAATATACTGATACAAAGCATTAGCACTAATACATCTCGCTTTCTGAAGCTGAAATTTCAATCACAATCAAAGCTATAATTTCAATTTTTCAGTTACATCCCAGTTGTTTGGTCCTTGAATCAACCGATCTCAGATGCTATGATGACTTACTTTACATTCTTCATTTTGGTAGAGGCAATTTCTCAGAAGCTGAAAAACAACCTTAAGTTCTCGGATGAGATTGTCCTGTTTGGAAAGAAAGTATGTTATAAAAAAAAAAGTCTGAATAAGCAAAGCACACCTACTATTTGTATATAAACATGCCTTTTACACTGGCTATATAATAGCACAGCGTTTTAAATATATTTGACCTCCTTAATTTAAAATGTTGACAAGTAAGCATTTTTCTGCAGGCTCAAACACCACAAAAACTATTTCTGTTCTCAATCATAAAAAAACTAAAATATATAACAGGCTCTATGTCATCTCAATAAAGTGATACAAGTAGCACTGATGTTCAATAATTTCAAATGCTGAGTGATAATACCAATACTATAAAAGATCTTTTCTCGAGGTTAACAGGACAGAAGGAAAGGAGTATTCTCATATCAAATTGCTTAATTGACCAACAGGACATCTCACTGGTTTTCAAATTCAAATACTTTATTACACAAGCAGGTAGTCTATTCTAAAATATCTGGCATAAGTGATTTATAAAAAGTTTTGCAGGTCTCAGAATAACAGTTCTATAGTTTACAGCATCTGCCTCTGCCATATACATAAACCTGTGTGGTAATGATATCCTTTTGAAGCATATAAAATAAATACCAATTGTGACTGAATATTAATAAATATATACTATGAGAAATATTTACAAAAGTGATATAAAATAGCCATATTGTTAACCAAGACTTCTTAACAGCATTACCCTGTACAAGGTTGGGGAGCTATAAATGCATGACTTATGGTCATATCTCACCCAAACTTGCAAAATAACACCAATGCCACCAAAAGATGTATCAACTAGGATACATTTTGTTGTCTTTTAAAAATAAAACCAAACTGTATGCTAGCTTGTCTTTTACTAAACAAAATTCGAAATTAGCTAATATGTCACATCATTCTTCAAAATGCGTTATGGCCTTAGCGCACGCGATAAGCGCCATAATGCATGACGCGATGCACATTTTTTAAAGGGGAGGGATTGGGGAGGAGATGGGGGTAGGATTTCCACAAAAGTGGGCTCACTTTGCAAAGTGCAAAGCCATAATGCATACCGCACAATTTTAACACCGAAAATAACTACTCCTTTTTCAACAAGAAGCACGGGAGAATGGGCGCTCCGTGTTGACCACCTGCTCTCCCAACGCGTGCCCAGCCACCTCTCCTGGGTGCGCAATCCTGTATTTAAATGAGGGGGTCATGCTATAAATGAGGTGCTAGGGACGACAGCATGTCCCTAGCGCCTCCTTATGGGGCCGATGCAAAAAAATAAAAAATAAAGTGCTGAAAGGGGGCACTGAGTGTTCATTGCCTGTTTTCCTAATGCACCCCCAGGCACCTCTCCTGGGGGTGCCATGCAATATTAAAATTAGGGCTCATGCTGTCAAGGAGGTGCTAGGGTCGATTGCGTGACCCTAGTGCCTCCTCAACTGTGGGCGCCTGGGAGAAGTTGGCTGTCCACCGGTTAAGAAAACGGATGCTGAAATTATCGGCGTTCGTTTTCCTAATCAGCACACGACTATGGGTTTGGAAAATGGGCGCTGGTTAACTGAGCGTCCATTTCGTGAACTTGAATGCTGGCACTTTAAAAAAAAAACCTGTTTTTTGTTTTTTTTTAATCTTTCATTCCTCTGACTTAATATTGCCATGATATTAAGTTGGAGGATGTACAGAAAAACAGTATTTTATGCTTTTCTGTACACCTTTTTGGGAACGCTCAGAAAATAATGCATGCTCTGGGCAGATGATAATTTCTGAGCACAAAAATGTGTATATTGGAAGCACAGATTACAGAGGCAAAAACTCATAATAAAAACTTTTAAAATTATGTCCAAAACAGGAAGCCTGCAAGGGAGTTTGTTGGACTGTTAGATGATTGAGGGGTTAAAGGGGTACTTAGGGAAAGCATTAATGAATTCTTTACTTTGGTGTTTATTAATGAGGTTGTTGGGGAGATATCCAATCCGCAGAAGGTTTTCAGGGGTGTTGATTTGATTGAACCTGGAAGATATAGTAGGCTGGATTAACAAACTGAAGAGTAGAAAATCACCTGGAAATGATGGTATACACCACCAAAATGAAATTTCAGACCTATTACTAGTAATTTGTAACCTATCATTAAAATCATTCATTGTACCTGAGAACTGGAGGGTGGCCAAAGTAATTCAGATATTTAAAAAGGACTCCAGGGGTGATCCAGGAAACTATAGACTAGTGAATCTGACTTCAGGGCTGGGAAAAATCATGGAAACTATTATGAAGATTAAAATCACATAACAAGTAGATAAATATAGTCTAATAGGTCACCACCAGAATGGATTTACCCAAAAGAAGCCTTGCCTCACAAATCTGCTACAGTTTTTTGAAGGGAGGGCAGGGGGTGAATAAACACATGGATAAAGGTGAACTGGTAGATGTAGTGTATTTGGATTTTCAGAATGTATTAGACAAAATCCCTCATGAGAGACTTCTAAGAAAACTAAAATCTCATGGGATAGGAGGCGATGTCCTTTCGTGGATTACAAACTGGTTAAAAGTCAGAAAACAGAGAGTACGATTAAATGGTCAATTTTCACTTTCTTACAAAAGCACAAATAGTTCAATTCTGATTTCATATCCAGTGGTAATCAGTTCCACAACACAGGAGCTACCATCAAAAAAAGCTCTAGCTTGGGTCCTAGTTTGTCGCATAGCTTTGCAAGATGGAACAGTCAGAACAGCACACTGACTAGAGTGTAGGTCCCATCCCGGAGAACCCTCTAAACCTATATATATATATATATATATATATATATATATATATATATATATATATATATATATATATATATATATGTCTCCTCAGCAAGATTATCAGCTTGTCGGGGATAAACTATCACATCTATGTGGGTGACTTTCAATGTTTTCTTTCACTGTGCCTTAATAACAAGAACATTTCAGAAGCTTACCGATTGCTTGGCAGCAATTTTAAAATGGGTACATAGCAATAGACTGAAGTTAAATCTTAACACATCATAGATGCTGTGGGCATGGAAACCATTAGATAGAAACAAATATGATGGCAGAAAAAGACCGCATGGCCCAATCCAGTTGGCCCATCTATCCAATTAATTTAGCATTATAATTCTCATCATTTCCTTAGAGATCCTCTGTATTTATACCAGGCTTTCTTGATTGATTTTGTCACCACCACTTCCACTGGGAAGCTGTTCCACACATCCGCTAACCTCTCTGTAAAGAAATATTTACTAAGATTACTCCTGAGTCTATCCTCTTGTTCAAGAGCCTCCTTTCCACTGAAAAATGCTCACATTCTGAGCATAGAAACCTTTGAGATATTTGAATATCTCTATCATACTGTATTTTCCCTATCTCACTTTTCCTCTAGAGTATACATGTTTAGATCTTTAAGTCTGACCCCAAAGACCACTGATCATTTTAGTAGCCACCCTCTGGACCAACTCTATCCTGTTCATATCCTTTTGAAGGTGCAGTCTCCAGAATTGTACTCACTATTCCAAGTGAGATCTCACCAGTGACCAATACAGGGGCAATATTACCTCCATTTTTCTTCTGACCATTCTTCTCCCTATGCAGCCAAGCATCTTTCTGGCTTTTACCTTTGCTTTATCTGTTTGGCCACCTTAAGATCATCAGATACCATTACCCCTAGATCCCACTCTTTCTTTGTGCTTAGAAGAATTTCATCTCTAATACTGTACCTTTCCTTTGTTTTTTTTCCATCCTAAATGCATTCCTCTGCATTTTTTAGCATTATATCTTATCTGACAGACATCAGACCATTCCTCGAGCTTCACTAAATCCCTCCTTGTGTTTTCCTCTCCTTCCTGGCTGTCCACCCTGTTACAAATTTTGGTATCATTGTCAAAAAGACAAACCTTTCCCAACAACCCTTTCATTATGTCATTCACAAAAATGTTGAAAAGAACTGGTCCAAGGACTGATCCCTGAAGTATACCACTATTAACAACCCCCTCCTCAAAGAAAACTCCATTTATCACTACCCTTTGTTGCTTCTCACTCAGTCAGTTTCTAATCCAGTCAGTCACTCTAGGATCCATACTATCGGCGCACAATTTATTTATAAGTCTTCTGTGCAAAACTGTGACAAAGGCCTTGCTGAAATCCAAATACACTGCATCTAACACTCTCCCTTGATCCAACTCTCTGGTCACCCAATCAAAGAAATTAATCAGATTCATCTGACAAGATCTACCTCTGGTAAAACCATGCTGCTTTGGATCTTTCAATCCAATGAATTAAAAAAATTGCACGATCCTCAGTTTTAGCAACAATTTCATTAGTTTGCTCACCACAGAGGTCAGACTAACCGGCCTGTAGTTCCCACCTCCTTCCTACTTCCACTTTTATGCATAGGAACTACATCCACCATTTTCCAGTCCTCCAGAACTACTCCAGAGTATAAAGAAGCACTGAAAGGTCAGCCAATGGAGCTGCCAGGACATCTCTAAGTTCTCTTAGTACCCCCATCCGGCCCCATCACCTTATCTGCTTTAGGTTTAGTTAGCTCCTTATGAACACACTGTTCTGAAAATCGATTGATGTTTGCTAACTTGCAATCTTATTTGTGTTTGTTTTATGTGGTCTTGTTCCATGACCTTACACTGTGAACACTGAAAAGATGCAACAGATGCATGCCTTCACTGAAAATAAAACTAGGTGATACTTTATCATTTAATTTATTTGACAATTTATATTATGCTTATTACCAGACTTGTGTTAAGCGGATCACAAAGTATATATATATATATATATATATATATATATATATATATATATATATATATATATATATATAAAACATCAAAATAAAAACAATACACAATAAATTCATAAATAAATGCTTAAGATAACAAACACACACATAACAAGTCTACAATATGAAATTCACAGTCAGGTAGTTAAAAAAAAAAAGTTATTTTGGTTACCCTACTCTGTGCCTTTCAAATTTTACTATATCTTTTTTGAGATGCAGTGACCAAAATTGTACACAGTATTCAAGGCGTGGTCTCACTGTGGAGCAATGCAGAGGCATTATGATATTCTCTGTTTTATTTTATTTTATTTTCCTAATAAGTCCTAGCAAACTGAAGCATGATAGCCAAGCTTGAAGGGAAGGGAAACACTTGCCCTTTGTGAAAACATTAATGCTGTCTCCTCCTCCTCCTTTAGCCAGTTACAGATTTCCTCCTGCTGTTGTTGGCCAGTTCTCCTGCTGATCATCTCCTTTAGGCCTGTGGAGGTATGACGACCCAGTCAAGGGGCCTGGATTGGTAGCACCGTTTGCCATGACCTAAGGACAGTCTTGCTTAGGGCAATACATCTCTTTTACAAGCAAATATCATTCATCATTGCTAGGTGAGAGATATAAGATAAATCTGAGAAAATAAGTTGTTTGATTAAAAATTCTTGTAGGTTAAACTTGTAATTTATGCTTACCTTTTTTTTCTGTAAAGTTTTTCCTGGTTTCAAGGAATCTAAGCTCAGCTGTGCATGAATATGCTTCATCTGTTCCATACAGTTGTCTATAAGGTTAGCTAAATGAAAAAGCCATAGAAGCACAGTTGTTTTTAAAATTAGTTACAAAAACTCTATGTCAAAAAGTACACTATTACAGTAAACATGATGCTATGAAATGGTTTTAGAAACTCTGCAAACAAGTGAAATGCTAATGCTAGCTAACCTAGACCTCATAACTATGAATAAAACCCAATAAACAAATAGAATGAATTTAAAACCAACTACTCTGTGGGTTAATCATTTTAAAAATGAAATATGACCTTTTTAGACTGTTCCATTACTAATTATTATTACTCATCTCAAGTGTCAGGATGTAAATAATTTAAGAAAATTCACACTATAATCCTCCAAGATTAAGAAAGATTCTTTAAATCAACAAGCAATTTAAAGAGAATGATACATTTTATACACTTAAAAGCCTGCTTCCCATTCTTTATTCTAATTCCTCTCCTCTATATGTTGAGGATTTTTAGCATGGGTGCACTGAATCATTTTAGGTTTCAGATTCCCTGCTCGTCACAAGGTTTGTAAAATCAAACCAAAAAAGATTTACTTGTGCACTAACAATTAAAATGTTAGAATATTTTGATTACAAATTCAGTAAAAATAGTTTTAACTGTTTCCTTTTTGTTATTTACTTGAAAGGTGATTTATAACACCTTGGGACCTTTAAACTAAAAAATCATGCCAAAATAGATGCAACTGATTTTAGTATGAGCACTATACCCCAATATACTGCTGAAAATACAAAGTTAATATGAAGAGCACCTGCTGTCAAAGGGCCAAGGGAGTGCAGCCCTTTCAATGTGTATGATCCGCATATTTTATGCATCATATATGTTCCCCTACTTTAACCACCAGAAAGTGAAAGGTTGATTAGCCAGGAGGAAACAACTCCCCACTTTTGTTCACTCAGGCTAGAAGTAATTATGCTGCCTCCCTGTATGTCCTTCCTGCAGGAGGACAGTCTCTTACTGCATGCATGTTCAACGTGCTAGGCACTGCTGAAAAGTTCCTTTAAAAAGAGGGTAGCTGAGCTCGCAGGAGGCAAGAGACTTTCTTCCTCCTGGCTGGGTGGGATGGGGAGGCAGCATGGTATATCTGCCTTGGGTGGGGGGAGGGACTGGAAGGCAGGAGCAAGAGATGAGGAAGGGAAGTGCAGGGGGGGGGGGAATCAGGATTAGGAAAAACTGTGTGTGTGTGTTGAGGGGGGAAACTCAGGATTCAGTCTGTCCTGGCTATGTAGATAACTGATCATTTACTCCACCTGCATTGGAGGCAGTCAACATATCCAAGCAATGCCAATGTCATAAATTAGTCAGAGAACACCATGATAATGAGATCAATGTAATTGTATTTACATATTTTCAAATGAGGGCACATTAAAAATAACACACCAGATAATCTGTTAAAATGTTTCATCATAATGACTACAGAATAACTACAGAAAATCTACTAAAGAACCTAACTAACAGACCTATATGGAACACTTTAACAGATTATCTGGTATGGGAGGTAGAAGAGAGTTGAAATTTGAGAAGTCTGAGAGATGGTTACGCTCATTTCATAGGGCAGGATGGGGGGAAGGAATATTGATGAAGCAATGAGTGGAAGGATTAAGGGGTAGATTTTTAAATGTGCGCACCCTACCCGGCACATGGACGTGCAATTTTATAAAATGTGCGTGCCTGTTATAAAATCCGGGAAGGCGCACGCAAGGAGGGTGTGTGTGTGTGTGTGTGTGTGTGTGTGTGTGAAAATGCAACTTTCACGCGGCAACGCATCACAGCCTTCCCCAGTTCCCTCCCCCCCTGCCCATACTCCCCTTCCCTCTTCCCCTGTCCTCCACAACCCCTTAATATGGCCTACCTTTTTTTTTCTTTGTTTCAGAACTTACACCAGCTCCTGAGCTGGCATAAGTTGCGCTTGCCGGCAGGCTGCCGTGTGCAATCCCCCTGTACAGTGGCAAGTGACCGCTGTACTGGCCGCCTCCAGCTCCACTCCTACCCGCCCCTTTTGCGAGGCCCGGCTCTTGTGCGCGTAGCAGGGGTTATGCGTGTGGCCGGGCCCCTTCTAAAATGCGCGCGGAAGGCCCAGCCGCACGTGTAACCCCTGTATTTTACGCACACGGGGGAATAAAAATTCGGCCTTTAGTGCTTTGGATTTTGAAATTTGAAAATGTGTACCAAGATATTATGGTAAATGTATGATATTATATGTTTCCTACTTTTGTAACCCATTGTTTCAAAAATGTAATAAACATGTTTACATAAAAAAAAATAAATCACACCAGCATTACTTTTAGTGCAGCCTTGTTGGCAGGGTTTTAGAGCACCTGGTAAGCTCCTTTGTACATATAGTGCTATTTAAGATGCATGGAAAATTTACTGGTCTCAACCTGAGTTTATATATATATATATATATATATATATATATATATATATATATATATATATATATATATATATATATATATATAAAATAAGAAATTATTGTAGCAAGTCACACAAACATTTATTTATTTATTTAAAAACTTTTCTATACAGTCATTTAGTAATGCACCATCACAACGGTTTACAATTAGGCACGAAATATGTTTGGTTTATAAATTATCCAGAGGGTGCCAATAAATTTTTCGGTTACATGTTTCATTAATATATTCTATATGGAAATGACTATTACTTTTGTATTATAAAAACATTTGTACCTCAATATTTTCTTTATGTACAAAGAAAGTACTTTTTTGGCCTATCCTTTTTTGCATAACAAGTTTCAGGTTAACAGTGAACTTGGGGAATGATAACTTGGAAAAATGACTTGGGTATTTGGGGTGGCTGAAAAGAAAAAGACAAGAGTTGTAAGAGAGGGATAGGGTAAACAGATATGTGGTATCAGGAGACTAAGGCACAGTAATCCAATCTGTTGCTGCAGAAACCAAATGATGTCTGATCCAACCAATTTGTTTTACACCTTACAAATAACAACTGGTTACCTCAACCTGGCCCATCATAAAAGTCAAATAACTTAAGAGGAAAAATAATACTTTCACCCAACAGAATGCCCCCCTACCTGACCGTAACGGTGACCCGCTGCGGCAAGCACCAGGTGAAGAGCCATGCTCCGGTGCCGTTGCTCCCGTGTGTTGGCACGGGCCCCAGGGGTGACCACAGGGCTGGGAGCCGTCCCTTCTCCCCCTGTGCGGCATCTAGCAGCTTCTCCCCCGCGGCCGGAATCCAAGATGGCTGTCGCCATCCTAGGTGCGAGGCCGCGCCTCCTCACTAGATTTAAAGGGACCTGATCCCTTTAACTACTTCCAGCTGTCTTCAATGAGCCAGAGCAGAGGAAGTGTAAAAGGAGGCTTCCTCTGCTCATTCCTTGACTTGGAAACTTTTGGGTTAGTCAGGTCTGCTTGCTTCAGTGAGTTCTTCTACTTCGGATCCCTGTTCCTGACTTGTCTTGGTATTCCTGGTTCCTGACTTCGGATTGGCTAGTGGTGATTCCTGGTTCCTGATTTCTGACTGGCAAGCGGTGATTCCTGGTGTGTGACTTCGGACTGGCAAGTGACGATCCCTTAGTGTGTGACCTCGGTCTGGTAAGCGACGACCCTCTGGCACTTGAACTTGGACTTCTTCTTGACCATCGTCTCCAAGGGCCCACCTAAATCCCAGCGGCCCGGGTCCCTATGGGCTCCTCCCGGGGGGACCGCAGGCTTCCAGGGGTGAAGCTCTACTCAGCCCTTGCACCGATCACTTGTCTCCTTGATCTCTCAAAGGTCCACCTAAGTCCCATCGGTCCGGGTCCCTACGGGCTCCTCCTGGGGGGACCGCGGGCTTCCAGCAGCGAAGACACAGTTCCTTTCCTCGATGTCACGACTCTTAGTCTGCCTCCACAGTCACCTCAGTCTCCAGTGCGGAGGGTAAGCTGGTCACATCTTCTGTTCCTGCCTCGCCACCCGACGGGAGAACCTATGCATCTTCCTCCTAAGTATACCATCCTCCCGTTGGTCCAAGGGTTCACAAGCCTGAGTATAACAGATTGCCAAGTCCATGGACCCGGCGGAGGCATCCGCCCGCCAGGCCATTCTGGGAATGGCCCAGCGCCTGATGGACCAGCAAAGGACCCTGGATGCCCTCGTTTCCGCAGTGGAGGGCATGAACCAATGCTTTGAGGCGTTGGGGCCCATGAACCCCACGCTGCTGTTTCCACCTGTGGCTTCCGAGGGCCGTTCCGTAATCCGCCTGCCTACACCGCCACATTTCTCTGGGGAACCTCGGGCCTGCAGGGGTTTCATTAACCAGTGCAATATGCACTTCCGCCTGCAGTCGGCCCTCTTTCCCGACGACACTACCAAGACCACCTTTATTCTTGCTCTCCTCGAAGGGAAAGCCCTAGAGTGGGCTTCCCCCCTGTGGGAACGGGATCACCCCATCCTCAGTAACATAAAAGACTTCTGGGAGCTATTTCGGATGACCTTCGGTGATCCTACCCAGGAAGTCTCCGCCGGACCTAAGCTGCTTCAGTTACGCCAAGTTTCAAGAACATTGGCTGAATACGCCATAGATTTCCGGACCCTGTCTTCGGAGCTTGGCTGGGGCCCCGATTGCCTGCGTACCCATCTTTCTTCAGGGGCTTAGTCCTAGAATCAAGGACTAGCTCGCAGGCCAGGAAATACCTAGATCCTTGAATGCCCTGATCGAACTGGCAGGGCAAATCGATAGGCGCCACCAAGAACGCTGCCAAGAGGCCCAAACTACAACAAAGACTCCTACGCCTTCAAGACGTCCTCGCCATTCACCTCCTCCCAAGGGTGAGTTGGGAACCCCCTGAACACTGGTTGACGAGCCCATGGATTTGGGTCATGGGAGACTTTCCACCCAAGAGCGCCGGCGACGAATGAAGGAGGGGCTTTGCTTCTACTGCGGCACGGTGGGCCATCGGAAAGCCGCATGCCCGGTGCGACCGGGAAATTCCCGGGCCTAGGACCTGAAGGAGGTCTCTTCCTGGGCCTAACCTCACCTGCACCTCCACTAACACTACCAGTGGTGCTAACGTCGGCAGCGGGTGAATTCCACACGTTAGCCCTGATAGACTCTGGCGCCGGCAGCAATTTTATTATGCAGAGCCTGGTGGAGCACTTAAAGATCACACTGGTCCATCTTCCAGCTCCTTTGGTCCTCTCTTGAATCCAGGGTAAACCCCTCCTGGGTTGTGTGACACACATCACAGAACCCATCCAGTTGAGGGTTGGACTTCTCCATCGCGAACAGATGGCCTTCCATGTCCTGGAGCATTCGATACACCCTATCGTCTTGGGCCTCCCCTGGCTCCAGGAACACGGTCCTCAGTTTGACTGGAAGACCTTGCAGTTATCCCGCTGGGGGCTGAATTGTCACGGCAATTGCCTCAAATCTGTGATCCCAGTCTCATGTTCTATTGCCTCCACCAGTCTTCCAGGCCTGCCAGCCTCCTACGTGGATGTTTTCTCAAAATAAAAGACCAAAATACTTCCGCCTCATCGATCGTTCGATTGCGCCATCAACCTCCTCCCTAGCACGGAGCCTCCTCGGGGATGCACCTATGCCCTCTTGCCGGCAGAGACGCAGACCATGAAAGAGTACATCAAAGAAAACCTGGAGAGGGGCTTCATTCGGAAATCAAAGTCCCCAGCAGGAGCTGGGTTCTTCTTCGTCGGAAAGAAGGACGGAAGCCTTCGCCCTTGCATTGACTACCGGGGCCTGAATGCCATAATGGTCAAGGACCGTTACCCCTTGCCCCTCATCTCTGAGCTCTTCGATCGGCTGCAAAGTGCGAGAATCTTCTTCAAGTTGGATCTCCGAGGGGCCTACAACCTGATCCGCATCAGGGAGGGTGATGAATGGAAGACGGCCTTCAACACCTGAGACAGCCACTATGAGTATTTAGTGATGCCGTTCGGGCTCTGTAATGCTCCAGCGGTCTTCCAGAACACCATGAATGAGATACTCCACGATCTCTTGTATCAGTGCGTGGTCGTATACTTGGACGACATTTTGATATTCTCAGACACTCTGACCACTCACCGTCAGCACGTCGTTCAAGTTTTGCAACGCCTCAGAGAACATAAATTGTATGCGAAGCTTGAAAAGTGTCTTTTTGAGCAGGAGTCCCTTCCCTTCTTGGGGTACATAGTCTCCAGTGAGGGATTCCGTATGGACCCCCAGAAGCTGAAAGCTATTCGGGAATGGTTGCAGCAGTCAGGACTAAAGGCACTCCAAAGGTTTTTGGGTTTCGCAAACTACTATCAATCTTTTATTCCTCACTATGCGTCCATTGTTGCCCCAATGACAGTCCTGATCCGGAAAGGCGCGGACCCCAAGAATTGGCCTCCGGGAGCGAAGGTCGCCTTTCGTCGCCTCAAGGAGATGTTCCTGCAACAACCGTGTCTTCGGCATCGGGATCCGCAGCGGCCGTTTGTCATCGAAGTGGACAGGTCCTCAGAAGGCGTAGGTGCCGTTCTGAGTCAGACTTTCGAAAGTTACAAGCTACGCCCGTGTGCCTTCCTCACGCCAGTTCTCTCCAGCAGAATGGAACTACGCCATAGGCGACAAGGAGCTCTTAGCTATAAAGGTAGCCTTAGAAGAGTGGCGCCCTTGGCTAGAGGGGGCACAACACCAGTTTACGGTCTACACAGACCATAAAAACCCAGAGTACCTTCATCGGGCACAACGACTCAACCCACGGCAGGCACGTTGGGCCCTATTCTTCCCCGGTTCAACCCCGGGCTTGCGTCAGCCTTTATCAGTGCCTTCGGAACTGTGGACTCGTGTGGCAACCGACTTCATGGTCGATCTGCCACCATCCAGTGGCAACACGGCCATATGGGTGGTCGTTGACTGGTTTAGTAAATTGGCACACTTTGTGCCGCTCCCAGGATTGCCGTCCGCACCACAGCTGGCCCAGCTGTTCGTCCAGAACATCTTCAGACTACATGGCCTACCTAGAAGTATCCTTTTGGATCGAGGGCCTCAATTTACTGCCAGGTTTTGGAGGGCCCTCTGCCAGGAGTTCAACGTTACCTTAGACTATACGTCTGCTTACCACCCACAGACCAATGGATTTGCGGAGAGGACGAAACAAAACCTTAAAGCAGTTCCTCCGTATTTACGTCAATGAGAAACAGGATGACTGGGCTAGCCTGCTACCCTGGGCAGAATTTGCACTTAATTCTCATCTTTCCACGGCTACTGGATCCTCGCCATTCCAGATAGTGTATGGGAAGCAGCCACGCCCACCGCTGCCAGTTCCCATTTCAGTTACGTCCCCAGTAGCTCAACTCTCGGCAGACGAGTTACACCGCCTGTGGACTTCCACCCAACGTGCACTCATCAAAGCCTGTCAGGCGGCAAAAAGGTATGCCGATCAGCAAAGAAGACAATACCTGCGTCTCAGGCTGGGCCAAAAGGTATGGCTGAGCACACAGTTCATCCGCCTGAAGCTGCCATCAGCGCGACTGGCCCCACGATTTATTGGGCCATTTCCTATCATCCGACAGGTTGGTGCCGTTTCATATCAGCTCCATCTTCCGCCGTCTCTCAAGATACACAACACGTTCCATGTTTCCCTCTTGAAGCCTCTGGTGTTATCATGGCCTTCCAGCACGTCTCAGACTCCCCAACCTATTGCCTCCGAAGATGACCTCACCTATCAAGTCCGAGAGGTCTTGGACGTGAGGAAGCATAGGAAGAAATGGGAGTAACTGTTAGCGTGGGAGGGGTTCGGCCCCAAAGAAAACACCTGGGAGCCGTTGGCCAACATACTAGACTGAGGCTTGCTTGAGCAATTCCACAGAGACCATCCGTCTAAACCCAGGCCTCCAGGGAGGCACCCTAAAGAGGGGGGTACTGTTGTGTTCCGTGCCCGCGGACGGCCGCGGGCACGCTCCCCTACCTGACCGCGATGGCGACCCGTCGAGGCAAGCACCAGGTGAAGAGCCATGATCCGGTGCCGTTGCTCCCGCGTGTTGGCACGGACCCACAGGGTGACCACAGGGGTAGGAGCCATCTCTGCTCCCCCTGCGCGGCATCTAACAGCTTCTCTCCTGCGGCTGGAATCCAAGATGGCCATCGCCATCTTAGGTGCGAGGCCGCGCCTCCTCACCAGATTTAAAGGGACCTGATCCCTTTAACTACTTCCAGTTGTCTTCAATGAGCCAGAGCAGAGGAAGTATAAAAGGAGGCTTCCTCTGCACATTCCTTGACTTGGAAACTTTTGGGTTAGTCAGGTCTGCTTGCTTTGGTGAGTTCTTCTACTTCGGATCTCTGTTCCTGTCTTGTCTTGGTGTTCCTGACTTCGGATTGGCTAGCGGTGATTCCTGGTTCCTGACTTCGGACTGGCAAGCGGTGATTCCTGGTGTGTGACTTCGGACTGGCAAGTGACGATCCCTTGGTGTGTGACCTTGGACTGGTAAGCGACGACCCTCTGGCACTTGAACTTGGACTTCTTCTTGACCATCGTCTCCAAGGGCCCACCTAAATCCCAGCAGTCCGGGTTCCTACGTGCTCCTCCTGGCGGGACCGTGGGCTTCCATTGGCGAAGACACAGTTCCTTTCCTCGATGTCACAACTCTTCGTCTGCCTCCTCAGTCGCCTCAGTCTCCAGTGCTGAGGGTCAGCTGGTCACGTCTTCTGTTCCTGCCTCGCCACCCGAAGGGAGAACCTACGGATCTTCCTCCTAAGGTATACCATCCTCCCATCGACCCAAGGGTTCACAATACCATAAATTACAATAATGAAACATAAACAGGGGCTTTTACCTAAGTTGTTTGTTTTGAAGCAGACCCATATTTCCCTCTGTAAAATGACACTAAGAATTAAAACTACCTTATAGAGCTTCCATGTTCTGTGGATTATGTTTGAGAAAAAGGAAGGGACCTATGGCAAGGCTAGACACAATTATACACCCCTCTTTCACTACACTACACTGACTCCATTTCTTGCCAGGTCATTGGCCACCAAGTGCAATTTGATGTCCATTTCAGAATGTCCTCTGCTTTATAATACTAAGAATCTATTTTGTATTCCTACTAGCAGCAGACATCTGAGCAAGCATTGACACTGAGTTGACTGTCTTTCTACAGCAAAGGTCAACTTTTGAATAGGTGGGACCAGTCAGCTCTGAGGGGCTGGTTAAGTTTCCTCTCTGAACCTGTTTGGTTTTAACTTGGTGTGCTTGGCACTGAATCCAGCTCTTGGCATCAAGAACACAGAGTTGCCAGATGGGAAGGCTGCAGTATACAGGTTGGTTGACATTGCGAGCAGGGTGGCAACTGATGCTCAGCACTCTTAACAAACCTAGGAACTGCCTTTACAACTATCTTTTGAAGTCCCCCTCAAAGAGTGATGAGTCAAAGAGTGATGTATGGCAATTCTCTGTAGCCCTTCAAGGGTTGCCAAAAACCTGAAGCAGAACTTCCAGAGACCAATGCAACAATTGTCCTGGACAAAAGGCAGAGCTAAGTTCCAAAGGCAAAGTTTTAGAGGATGAAGCACAACCTCAAAGATCCCTCGGCAATTGGAGCTGTGCATTGAATATAATTGGAAATATTTTGGCTCCTTTGAATGATCCTTGGTACCATGACCCAAACATTCAATCCAATTGGAAGGAAGATTTCTTGTCTCTGGGGATATCTTTTGGTTTTGGTACTAGAATTGTGGTTTGCCATGGTTAGTTCACTTGGATATGTGGAATTAAGAATCAACAAACAAGTGGAGGTATACCTTTTTATTGGTCTAAATATATCTATGACAAGCTTTCAAGAGTTATCCGCTCTTTATCAGGCCAGTGAAGAAACTGTGCAGTTACACTGAGTTTACATAGTACAGTCATCTAGGGTTTAGGCTGTCTGTATGAGTTCAATACAGGAAAAACAGTGGGGAAAGAGAGTACCAGAGGAAATGAGTTAGTTAAACTTTGCAGTTGAAAGAGTCTATATTTGATAATGGATAAGAAAAACAATGCCTTTATTACATCCTTTTGTTTGTTCATTCTAATTTCACATGTTTTCTGTTCTTGTGTACTTCAAAATTACCCTGATCATGAGATTGTTAAGGGAATGGTCTTCTGAGAAATGCTCATCTACTGAGCTGTCATTCTAGTTTTTTTTGTAATGTCTATGAAGATTGATTCTTATCATCCATTTTTGGTTGTTTCACCAATGTTACATCCTTCTTCATATTGGTTATATTGGATCATGTCACAATATTCATAGAACAGTATGAAAGTGAATTTATTATTTTGAATGTTTTTTCCATGTAAGTAGCTGTAGGGTTCTGTGATATGTGCTGGCACAACTTGCAGGGTTTCATGAAACGTTTTTCTGTCTGGAACTTATTACTTATTAGTTTTTGTTTCAGGTTAAGTGGTTTTTTGGAAGGCTAAACTGGGGTTTTGGCACGAAAAGCAATGATACTTACTTCTGCACTTCCTTATTACCAATAGATAGTGAGGCTTTCTAGTCCTTATACTTTGGCTTTGTCTTTAGTGCTGGTTTAAAGAACCTGATGATCTTCTGTAGTTCAAGGTAAGATAGGAATTTTATTTGTGGATCTTGATTTCACTTGGTGACATCCTCAAGCAAATGTTACAAAGGATTGAATCATGGCCTTTCCTCAAACACTGGTAGCAGAACTGATGATGACCCATGAAAGGTCTTCTGCCTGCAATTTGGGAAAAACTTGAAACCACTAGTCTTGTTCTTGGAATAATGTCAAAAAATTGATACGGCAAAATCAAAAGAAAATATGTTTACACAAATGATGACTTGAGAAAACAACAACAAAAAAAAATGCAACCAAATGGGCTGATAGGGGCCATTGATTAAGTGGACTCACTAACAGAAATAATGAAACAAATCAAGAAAACATAGTGCCAATCATACCTGATTGGGAACGAACAGAGAAAGAAAAATATGTTCTGAGGCATGCTGACAAGAAGCAAAAATTAATGGAGGAAAGTAAGTTAGCAAATAATTGTGTTCTCAATAGAGAAAAACATCTAGTCCACCATGCAGAAAAAGACAAATGGAGGCATGCCGCAGAGACGCGGGAAATACTGAGCATAAAGAAGATTTCTAAGAATTTCTTTAGAAAGCTTTAGAAGAAAGTCTAATTGGTGTCAAGTGATGATGATGTCGCCATCTATGTGACTGAAATTAGAACTCTTAGCAAGAAATATAGAAATTTATGCTGACATCCAAGTATAGACAGATTTTTATTCATTAACTCTTGTTATTGTGGTTAATATAGCAGGCAAATGTCATTGCATGAAGAAATTATGTATAATAAAAGAAGCAGGTCTTAGAATTAATGATCCTTTTCATAAGCAAAAGCCTTAGTGTGAGATACTAAAAACTAATTAGAGCAAAAAGATTTACAACTGTTGCTAAATTTAAGATTGTGTTTCTCTATAACTGTAGTTCATCTTTAATGTCAATCAATTGTTCAGATATAAAGTTATCATAACAAAAAAAGTTGTTACATAGACAAATGGTAAACAAATAGCCAATATGTTTTATCTTTTCATTGCACTATAACAATAACATTAATAAGACTGGTTTTTGTGAGTTGTGGCAATAGCAATACATTCTGTAGATCTAAATAAACAAGGTAAGACAAATGAAATATTGCTGATGATAGATCTGACTTTCTTTGTTATAAACCGTGAGTGTATATCGCAAGGCTTACCTTGCAAAGCATATTTCTGGGCACTTTTGCTAACAGCCAGCAGTGAAATCAAGACATTTGCAGAAACTCGTCTCAATACATCCTCAGATAATTTTCCTTCATAGCTCTATAAAAATTAAAATAAATATAAAGCAATTTCTGGAACATACATGCTAAAGCTTTTCTCAACTAGCACTGCAATTAAGTTTCTAGGCATCAAAATGTTTCATGTATACCATATGAAAATAAAGCAAAGTTGATTACTTGCAGCATATATTTTGATGTGCTTGGAATTGACTAGACATGAATCTTCCAGAGATTTCTGGACAGACAAAAGCCTTTTACTGGGTATGCATAGTAGTTTTTGTGCAGCAGTAAACTCATGACTCTCCTCATTTCTTTATTTTAGCTTTGACCGGGGAGATAACTTTGAAGAGCAGGTCGGGGTGAACAATTGTCTTCAGGGAACCCCTGACAGAGGTGAGCAACTTCACTTTTTCTGAAGACACACAATTCACCAAATCAAATGCATGGGACTCCCTAGCTAGGACTGTCTTCAACAAAAAAGTAAAACAAAAACTGTGAATGGGCAGGAAATTTATGTATGTGTTTGTGTTTCACCAATGAAGTCAACTCTCTACATTGTAGTTTTGCAAATATCCTTGATGGAGGTAAACACAAGATGGGCAACTGATATCACCATGGCTCTTGACAAATTCCTGTAAGGACAAATCTGACTGGACATACAGAAGCAGGTGACATTTGCTACCAAATTAAAAATTATGCATTTTTTCCTTTCACTCCCAGGTTTACTGGTATTAAAAGAAACAAACATTTGGGTGGACTTTCAAGGGGCTTGAGTCTGCTTCAGATAGGCGGTGACAGCTCTTTTGAATTCTAAGATATGATGGGCCTTTTCACTTTTATAGCTACCTGGTATAGGAAAATATATTGTTAGGACAATTGCCTGATTAAGACAGAAGTCCGACCCTACCTTAGGCAGGAACTTAGAATGCGAGTGGAGAACTACTATCTTATTATGATGAGTCTGGTGTAAGGATTTGGTACAAAATTAATGAGAAGTATCTAGTTCTGCCTAGCAGTGACCAGTCTAATAGTGATCCCTGTGTGCTCCCTCAGAGATGCTGAACTCGGTGGGTTTTCTTTCTCACTTATTTCAAGGGATCCCTCCCCATTACCTTTTCTCCAATCTTTTCTTTTCAAATTTTAGTCCTCCTTCCCAACTTCTGGGGAGCCAGTAGTAGAGTAGAAACAAGTTGGAATGTGGAAATTATTTTTTATGTGGACCCATACAGGGTGACCAACCAGGGAGTTATAGGATAAAGTCAACCTTCACCCGATAAGTACAAGGGATCCTCATCACAGTGACCTTTCGCCCCATAGCTGTTCAAAACAGCCTGTCAGTTCATTGCTTTTCCGTGGTTGTATTAGTATGAATTCCTGTGACTTTAAACATTTGTACAAGAAGGAGGGGGGGGGGGGCGGCACAGAGATGGTGGCATAAATGCATTGCCTCCCGGGAGCTGGAGACCCTCAGTATGCTTCTGTCTTGCACTCAGAGCAGTTTAAGTAGTTGAATTTAAAAAAAATACACTGTGGATTGAGGAGCACAGATGACTGATTGGTTTTTAAATATGGCATGATAAAGAATATCTGACTGATGAATTATTTTGCAGGTGGATTAAGGAACTTGCTTGTTTAGGGTTACTGCTAGTATTAACTAAGTTCAATCCTAATTAGGTGGGATATCTGCATCTGATTGTATGGGGATTCTATTCCAATTGTCTCTTTGCACAACTGGATTTCTTTTTGTGTTGTGTGCCTTACTTATAACTGTATATTTGTTCCCCAATTCTCTTTTGAGTTGGTTTAATCCAGCTGAACCTTTGTATTTCTGTCTCACTGAATCCCAAGATCAGAATTAATCTATCAGAGAGGAGGGAATTTCAAAGCATACCACTCTACAGTTGGGTGGAACTGCTAATAGAAGAAAAAATGCCAGGCAATGATTCTAAGAGCTAAAGTCTCAGGAAAGATGAAAAGTCTCAGGGGAAAAAAAAAGTCCTAGACAAAAATATGACTTTGCGCCTTTAAAAAATGTTTTCAAGAATGGAAAAAGAAATACTTCCAAATCAGTAGGACAGCCCTATTGAAAGCCAGTATTCCTTATTATACCAACATCCCCCAACAAAATGACCTTACTTGCACATTGCCAAGATGGCACCTGGAGCATCTACATCTTCAGTTTCTGCTACTCTACGGATCCCGAGACTTCCACTAGCACAGCTTCCTGAATGTGGTTCCACCAGGGGAGTACTGTGCTAGATCTAGGCAGCCTACTGTCAACTCAGCAAAGCCAGGAAGGAGAAAAGCCTACAAGTTTCAAAATGTCATTTTTTGTTCTTTTATTGCAAAGAACTACTGAATTGCTGGAGACCAAGAATATAGCAGGGCATCATGGGATAAAAGAGTATCAGATTACATGATGCTGCTGTTGGAAATCTTGTGAGATCGCACTGATTTATCATCTGAAGTGGGAAGGAAAATACCCAAGGGTTACAGACTGGAAGGGAGGACACTGCAGAATTTCCTGTTACATAGAAAATATATATTTAGATAATTATAAATACTGACATAGTAAATTCTCATATGTTTCCAGATTTGGTCTTTTAGATTCACTGTCTACTCAATGTATAGGGGGGGTGGAATTTATGGCAAACGTAAGAACTAAGTACGGGCACAGAATGAGCAAAAGAATATATAATAGTCAAGGAAAACTGAATCCTGATTAGAAACTCTTATCTCTGTATTTTTATTATATTTCAGGTGGTAGGAAGGGAATATAAGATTAATTTTTTAGGAGACTGTTTACATTTTGCAATGGAAAAATGTGAATTTATATAGGCTTTCCGACAGTAAGAACATAAGCAATCATGTCTATTTCACTGAAAATTTAAAATCTCTGCCCACAGTCTGCAAAGTATTTATTCAATTTAAGAAAGTTTATACAACTTGTGGGTTGTTTTGTTTTTTTTAACAGGAAATTAAATCTTTGACAATCTTTCATTTCATTTCCACTTGCAAAATTTTCTCTTCTGCTCTTATCAATTTAAAACAGGGGTCCCTAAACTCAGTCCTCAGTTAATTTAGATTTGATTTATGTTTATAGATTTGAGCTACAGCATAACAAAGTGTTCACTATTATTGTGGGTTTTCCTCCCTTGTATTAAAAATGATTGAAATGATAGGCAGCATATATAGAAGATTTTTTTGCATTAGTTTGGAGTATATAAGAATGATTTATTACATACTTTTAGATTCAGGTGACCATGTTGAAATTCTGTAGTAAAAACATTGGAATTAGATAATTCAGATCCGCTCATTATGATTCATCTTTATGTAAGTAATTATGAGGTGTATGTACAATATTGGCTCCTTTTGTAATTCTATATTTAACAACATGTCTTTTCAGGAAGCCAAACATAGCTTATGTCAGAGTTTATATAGGAGAACAGATAAATGGAGACATTTTTATCTGTTAATTTTTTTTCCATGAATCCTGCTGCACCAATCCAGTCAAAACAAATGAGTTATGCCCCTCCTACCAGAAGACAGAGGCAGAGCACTCAGCTTTCCTTTGTGACTTCATCGCCACTACTTAGAGGTGGTGCAGCACAGGGAAAAGCCAGTATTCCTATGACAAAGCAAAATTGCTTACCTTGTAATAGGTGTTATCCCAGGACAGCAGGATGTAGTCCTCACATATGGGTGACGTCACTGACGGAGCCCTAGTGCGGGAAAACTTTCTGTCAAAGTTTCTAGAAACTTTTGACTGGCCCTGTGAGACCACTGAGCATGCCCAGCATGCCATGATATTCTCTGCCACAGGGGTCTCTCTTCAGTCTCGTATGTAGCAATAAGCTTTAGCAAAAATAAAATATTAAAAGGTCTGAGACCCAACTCCGCGGGGTGGTGGGTGGGTTTCGTGAGGACTACATCCTGCTGTCCTGGGATAACACCTATTACAAGGTAAGCAATTTTGCTTTATCCCAGGACAAGCAGGATGCTAGTCCTCACATATGGGTGATTAGCAAGCTAGAGGCTGAGTCATTTTGTAGTGAAGCAACAATGAAGTATTGTTGTTGAAAATGAGTCAGCTGAAGATCACAGCAGGTTGGATGTAGAGTTGGGTTTAAACTGGAAACAAGTTCTTTAAGACAGATTGTCCATAGGCTGAATCTGGTCATCGCTGCTTGTCCAAACAGTAATGAGCTGCAAAGGTGTGAAGAGAACTCCATGTTGCTGCTTTACATATGTCAAGGATTGGCATTGAACGATAGTGTGCTACTGAGGTTGACAATGCTCTTACTGAATGTGCCTTTACTCGCCCTTGGAGAGGAAGGCCTGCTTTTTCATAGCAAAACTGTATGCAATCTGCTAACCAGTTAGATAGAGTATGTTTACCCACTGCATTACCTGGTTTGTTTGGATCATAAGACACAAAGAGTTGATTGGATTTCCTATGGGCTGCAGTGCGATCTAAGTAAAATGCTAGCGCACGCTTACATTCCAAGGTATGTAAGGCTCGTTCCCCTTGGTGAGAATGAGGTCTTGGAAAGAATGTGGGTAAAACTATAGATTGGTTCAAGTGGAATTCCATAACTACTTTAGGAAGGAATTTTGGATGTGCACAGAGAACCACTCTGTCATGTAGGAAGTTTGTATAGGGTGAGTATGTGACAAGTGCTTGTAACTCACTAACCCTTCTAGCTGATGTAATGGCAATGAGGAAGATAGTCTTCCATGTGAGAAATTTAAGATCACAGGAATTCATGGGTTCGAAAGGAGAACGCATGAGTCTTGTTAAGACCAGATTCAGGTCCCATTCTGTGACTGGTGGCCGAATTGGTGGTCTAAGTTGAGTTAAACCTCTCATAAACCTGCTGACAAGAGGTTGTATGGATATTGGTGCATCTCCCATCTTGTTATGGTAAGCTGAGATTGCACTTAAGTGTACTCTTACTGATGAAGTCTGGAGACCAGATTCTGAAAGATGGTATAAGTAGTCTAGAAGCGAAGTCATGGGGCAGGTGAAAGGATCAATACCCATTTGTCTGCACCTCAAAGTAAATCTTTTCCACTTGGAAGAATAGTTCTTTCGTGTGGAATGTTTACGTGAAGCTATAATCACTTGAGATACATTGGTTGAAAGATTGAGTGGTTGTAAGATCAAGCTTTCAACATCCATGCTGTCAGGGATAGGGATTGAAGGTTGGGATGGCACAACCGATCCTGATCCTGAATTATGAGAGTGGGAGCTACTCCTAGACGAATGGGATCCCTGACTGAGAGGTCTAGAAGTGTGGGGAACCAAACTTGTTGAGGCCAATATGGGGCTATGAATATCATGGTCCCCTTGTCCTGTTGTAGCTTCACTTAAGTTTTGGTTATGAGCGGCATCGGAGGATACGCGTATAGAAGGCCTGAGTTCCAAGAGCGAGCAAAGGCGTCCTTGGCTGGTTGGTTTTTCTGTCTGTGTAGAGAACAGAATTTGTCCACTTTGTGATTCAGATGTGATGCAAAGAGATCTATTGTTGGTTGTCCCCAACGTTGAAATATCCTGGTCACTACTGAGGGATCCAGGGACCACTCGTGTGGTTGGAACTGACGACTGAGCCGATCTGCCACTACATTGTGAATGCCTCCCAGATAAGTGGCCCGGAGGAACATTGAGTGGTTGAGGGCCCAGCCCCAAATCTGTGCAGCTTCTTGACAAAGGAGATACGAGCCCGTACCTCCTTGTTTGTTGATGTACCACATGGCTACTGTATTGTCCGTTTGGATCAGAACAGTCTTGTGTGAAAGGCAGTCCTTGAACGCATGCAGTGCATAACGTATAGCTCGAAGCTCCAGGAAATTGATTTGAAATGTTGCTTCGAGTTTTGTCCAAGTACCTTGGGTTTGGAGATTGTTTATGTGAGCTCCCCAACCCAAGGTGGAAGCATCTGTAGTTACAGTTATTTGTGGGATTGGTTGCTGGAAGGGTAGGCCCTTGCGCAAATTGTCCTTGTCCACCCACCAAAGTAGAGAGGAACGTAGCTGGTGGGTTACCTGAATTGGAGAGGACAGTGGTTGAATGGCTTGGATCCACTGTGATCTTGAAGTCCATTGAGTTACACCCATGGCTAGCCTTGCCATAGGAGTGACATGCACTGTGGAGGCCATGTGGCCTAGTAAGGTTAGAAACTGATGAGCTGTTGCTTGTTTCTCTGAGTGAATTGAGTTTGCCAGTATGGAAAGCGTTTCTGCTCAATCTTCGGGTAGAAAGGCCCTTGAGAGGATGGTGTTCAATTCTGCTCCTATGAATTGAAGCAAATGAGATGGAGTGAGATGGGACTTTTGATAATTTATGAGAAAACCCATGGAGTGAAGTAGAGTAATTGTTCAACTGAGAGAAGCCAGAGCTCTTTGTTGAGATTGACTTCTGATGAGCCAGTCGTCGAGATAAGGAAAGACATGGACCCTTTCTTTCTGCAAGTGTGCTGCTATTACTGCCAGACAATTGGTGAAAACTCTGGAAGCAGAGGCAGTCCGAATGGTAGTACTCTGTATTGGAAATGTTGATGGCCCACCATGAAGCACAGGTACTTGCAATGTGGAGGGAATATTGGAACGTGAGCTTAAGCATCTTGTAGATCCAGAGAACCAATCTCCTGTTTGAAGAAGAAGAAGCATGGTGCCTAGAGACACCATTCTGAATTTTTCTTTCTTTAGAAATTTGTTGAGATTTCTGAGGTCTAGGATTGGATGTAGGCCTCCAGTTTTCTTTGGAATGAGGAAGTAAAGGGAATAGAATACTCTGCCCTGCTGAGACCGGGGCACAGGTTCTACCGCCCTGGCTTTCAGAAGGGTGGATAATTCTACTTGTAATTGAATTATGTGATCGTCTCTTAGAAAGAGAATTCTCGGAGGAGATTCTGTTGGAATTGAGAGGAAATTTAGTTTGTAACCTCGAGAGATTATGGAAAGTACCCATTGGTCTGTTGTTATTTTTGTCCAATGGTTGTAAAAGTAGGATATTCGGCCTCCTACTGGTAGATCTGCTCAAGGGTTGGGGAGATGGCTTTGTTCTCTGGTTGTAGCCTCAAAACCCCACAGTAGGCCCTGTCTAAGGTGGGGGCTGAGGGCGAGCGGTTCTTGTCTGCCTGGACTGAGAGCGTTGTTGCGGCCTAGTAGACCTGCCTCTGGATGCTGGAGGGTAGTAGCGTCTCTGACGAAAGAATGGACGCCTGGGTTCACGTCGTGCGGGACAGCGAGATGTCTGTGGAGCAGGTTCCTGTGGAACTAGGGATAGTTGTCTCAGGGTTTCTGAATGCTCCTTCAGTTGCGCCAAGGCATTTGGGCCTTTGCACCGAATAGGTTATCCCTAGCACATGGTAAATCGACTAGTTTATCCTGTACTTCAGGTCTTAGATCAGAGGTCTTAAGCCACGCCCAACGCCTAGCCGCAATCCCTGAAGCTGCTGTCCTAGAAGTTGTTTCAAAGCTATCATAAGCAGCTCTGACTTCATGTTTCCCAGCTTCAAGCCCTTTATGGATGATTGTCTGGGCTGCCTCCTGATATTGTTGTGGCAGAGATGTAGTGAAGTCCTCCATTTGCTTCCAGAGATTCCTCTGGTATTGAGTCATATAAAGTTGATAGGAGGAAATTCTGGTATTTAGGATAGCTCCTTGGTATATCTTCCTACCCAGGGAGTCCAAAAATCTATGATCTTTCCCTGGGGGGTTTGAAGAATGTGGGCGAATTATCTTCGATTTCTTTTGAGCAGACTTCACTACTACTGAGTTATGAGGGAGCTGCGATTTCTGATATCCAGGAACAGACTGTACCAGATACGTAGTTGTCCATTCGCTTGTTTACAGGAGGTACAGAACAAAGGTACTCCCAAATTCGATGTTGTAGATCTAGGAGGACCTCATGAATAGGTATGGCCAACACCTGTTTTGGAGGGTCAACAAATTGAAGTACCTCCAATGTCTGTTGTCTGGTGTCTTCTTCTGCAATCAATTTAAAGGGTATGGTATCTGCCATCTCCTGAATAAAGCTGGTAAAGGATAAATCCTCTGGTGGGGACTTCTTCCTTTGATCTGGAGGTGAGGGCTCCCACATAAAATCCTCAGATGATGTATCTGTATATGTATCATCCCCGGTGTTATATGGATCTTCCCGGTATGGAGATAGTGAGGAGGATCTCGGTGGATGATGGAGCCCCGAAGGTCCTGGTAGCGGATCATCAGAGGGTGTATTCAGAAGTGTCCTCTGATGGTTTCGGAAGAAGGGCATCGACCACTTTTTCCAACTTGTTCATTAGAAGTTGAAAAAGTGCTATTTCTGGACGTTCCGGGTCTACCGTTGGTATTGGCATCGACGATAGAGGGGTTGGCATCGGTGATGGCATCGATGGTTGCATCCACGGAGGCTTAAAACATTTTGAAGGTATCGGCGTTGATGGGACTATTGGAATCGGTGCGAAGATTGGTGTTGATGGAAGTATGGATACCGTCTGCATTGCAGTCAGCGGCATTGATGAGGAGAGCATCATCGGTGCGATCACCGGCATTGGCGCGGAAGGCACCGGCATCGGTGCTGAACGCACCGGCATTGGTGTCGAGGGCACCGGCATCGGAGGCACCAGCATCGGCGAAGTCGCAAGAGGAAGATGTTGCTCCTTGAATGCCTGAATGACCACTTACCTGATAAAATCAGACAATTCCGGTATTACAACTGGTGCAGGCAGAGCAGTTGTAAGCAGTGGCGGAGACTGCAATGGCCTATCATCCACAGAGTCCTGTGGAGGTGCAGGAATCAGCATCTCTGGCTGAAGAGGCCCAGGCGTTGAGGGAAAAGGGTGTTTCCTGTGTCTGTGGCTGCTTTGCACTCAATTCCCCTGGGGAGAGAGGCGATCCCGATGCACGTCGATGTCGATGCTTCAAGCTGTGTTCGCCGACCGATTTAACCGAAGCTATCGACGATGTCTGTGACAGATGATCCCCCGATCCTTCCAGGTGGCACTTTTTAAACAGTACCCGATTGGAGGCTCCTGCTGGAGATGATTTCGTAGAAGTCGAGGGAGATGGTAAAAGTTGCAGATGAAACAGATGTTCCATCTTTTCCTGACGGGTCTTCCTCCCTTTTCACTGTCATTTCTGCACATTTTGGACAGGAATTGACATCATGTTTCTCACCGAGGCACATAACACACTCGAGGTGAGGTTCCGTAATCGACATTGTACAATTACAAACGGGACATTTTTTAAATCCCGTAGCCATTTTGTCTCGACAACCGAAGGCAAAGAGAAATCTTGAGAACAATTATTTTACTCGAAGAGTAAAATGAGACACAGATTTTACTCACCGGCCGGTGGAAAACCAGAGAGAGATCCCGTGTGGGAGAATTTCTGAGAAAAAAATATGACTTTTTGTCACAAATTTGTGAGAGAATTCTCAAAAGGCTTCTAAACCGCGATGCCTACAGCAGCACGGAAAAACGAAGACTGAAGAGAGACCCCTGAGGCAGAGAATATCATGGTATGCTGGGCATGCTCAGTGGCCTCACAGGGCCAGTCAAAAGTTTCTAGAAACTTTGACAGAAAGTTTTCCCACACTAGGGCTCCGTCAGTGATGTCATCCATATGTGAGGACTAGCATCCTGCTTGTCCTGGGATAAAACATTGAATAAATCATAAGCATCCAAATTAATAAAAAACTAAAAAAATTCCAAAATATTCTGCTTTCGTGAGAAGAAACACAAGAACATCACATAAAGAGAGGACAGGCAAAAAAACAAAGGCTGAGAAGGAAGATCTACTCCTCTGAAGAACATGTGTACATGACAGGCACCTGACAACCAGACTGTTTCCAGAAGGCATAACTTCCCAGGAGGGTCCTGGACTGGTGTAGCAGGATTCATGGAATGAAAATTAATAGCTATAATTTCTTCTTCTATTTCATCCTGCTATATCAGTCCAGTTGAACAACTACTCAGGAGGGAGGAAGTAAGGGCAGCTCCAAGAACATCAGTTCCAAAAGGCTGCAAGGATGAGCCAATAGCTGCCTTACCAATTTCCTACTGGCATAAAAACAGTTGCTTTTGACCAGGATGAGATTGTGCTCTAGCAGAAGCAACACAAGTTATCTCGAAGGCCAGACAGGCCCAGAGCCAAACTGCAGAAGATATTGGCTTAGATCCATCCCATCAGAGGTTTCCATAGGGCAAACAGCCTGTCTATCTAACAGAAAGCAATAGTAACCTCCAAATATTATCATGAGTAGCTGAAAGGCAGCTAAGAATAAACTAGAGCATCTATCTTTTCAGCATCTCACTCCCTGCAATGAGTTGCTAGCAGATCTAAGTGAGGCATGCTCTACAGGAGCTCTATGTACAGAAACATAACAAGGTTGAGATCCCACTCGCCTGGGTCCAGAAGACTCCTGCTCAAGAAATCGACCTTCTGACCTGTAATATGAACCACTGTCAAGATTCTCCTCCACCCAAAGAAGAGTCATTTGTCTCCACTGACACCCCAAGGTGTCCGGAATCTCCCTCTCAATTCACACATGCCACGGCTGTGACATTGTTGACCACCCTTTCCCTAACTAAGGAAAAAATTAACAAAGGGCTATAACGTTCGCAACCACCACTTACTCTTCGTGCCGTCGTCCTCTTTCCCGACCCCCTTTCCCCCGCTTGTTTTCCCTTGTGATAGCTATTAGTAACAGAAAACACGCTACAACTGTTATTTGGTGTAAAAAGGCCGCAGCTTTTATTTGTTTAACATATGTATCAACTTCATGGTACCCGAGCCGATGCGCTGTCTCTGACCGCCCGCCGTAACCGAGCCAGGCGTCCTTTAGCCAGGAGCCCCCGCCGCGTGACCTCACCCCGGCGGGGGTCCCGCCCTTGGCGCTTTTCATCACGCCCCGCCTTTAAGGCACCTCCCCTGGCGCTGACGGCTCCCACTCCGTCTGGTGATGCCGCCGGCACCCCTTACTCTATATTCAATCGGCTCGGGAGGAAGGGCGCCGTTCCCCTGCCTTTCAATCGCGAGCGGCTGGCCCGCCGTAGGCGCGATAGGCGTTGCCGTTTCACTGCCTTCACCCGCGAGCGGTCCGGCCGCCTCAGGCATGGCAGGCGGGCCGGGGGAACAAATTGGGCCTGCTCGCGACGCGCTTACACATGCCCGAATCCAGGGGAAGGGAGGGGGGAAATGAGGGCCTGTCCGCCGTAGGCAGACGACCTAACCACGCGCCCGAACTCAGGAGAGGGCCGAGCCACCACGCGCCTGCCCGAGGGGTGCGAGAGGGCGCAACAAGGCACCCGGCAGCAACGAGGCACCCGGCAGCCACGAATCAAAAAAAATAAAAATGAATAAATAAATAAACAAAATGAGGGAGAGGCACCGAGGGCCAGCCTCGGATCAGTAAGGAAAACATGCGGCCAGACCCGGCCCGCCACGGTTGTGGCCGCTTTATTTTTCTTGATTTATTTGTGTTATGAGGAATGGAGGTTCTAATTTTCTATTTTCATACACAGAGTCTGGCTTCTTGAGGTTTCCATTTCAGTTTGTCATTCTACCATTTGTGCTCCTTCATTTGGTAATCTGTATTTGGTGAGAGTTAGCGTTCTGCATGCAAAGTCCAAAATGAAGCATTTGTTTAGCATAGAAAAAGGCTCATAAAAGAAAAGAAATGCAATGCTATTTGCTCAGGGGACTTGGGTGGTCGCAGGCTGCTGTTCTTCGCACACTATGGCGGGCAAGGGGTTGTTGGAGGTTAAGTTGACAAGGGCGAGGGCCGAGTGGGGAGACACAGATCGTGTGGCAGCGTTGCAGCCAGCGCAGGAGCGCCGGGCCCATTGACCTCGGGAGGGGGGGGGGGGGGGGGGAGGAGAAAGCCACGCGGCAATGTTGAACATATACTGGATCAGGAGTAGGATGGAGCTTTAAAAATACAGCTTAAGCATGGATCTGAGTTTGTCTGAGTTTGCATAGCAGTGAAGACTCCAATATAACCCAAGAAAAGACACTAACCAAGAGGTACCAATCATCCACTTAGGCTGCTCTCTTTGACCCATTTCCAATTCAATTAACCCAGTTGAGCATGGGATGAGGTAAGTGAGCATAAGCTATCAAATACTACATAAAATGGTGGGGGAAGGGGCAGTAAGGGCACAGGAAAAAATTATTAAAGTTTTGAAAAAAATACAAAGAAAGTCAATAAGTAATCCCCATAGTAAAAAAATAAAAAAATTGTCAGTGACTTTGAATGCTATTGGTAGCCAATATAAGCAGGAAATGACAGAAGGCAAATAAAGAAATCTGATCCTTGTAGTGTCTGTGATGTTTCAAATTCAGAGCAACATCATCACCACATTGAGAACTCTGCTTCCATATCCACTGAGCAGTCGGAACAAGAAGCCCAAGACATTCGTGTACTGGGATTTTCAAGCCAGCTGACTACCTTTTATCAAATATTATCCAATCAGAAAGAAATTTATATGGATGTTAGGAATGTCTATTTAGGTGGCATGAAAAATATTTTAAAGGAACTAACTTTGGTAGTAGCTGGATACCATTAGCTTAATCAATGCTGCAGTTATCAGTTTAAATAAATAGTCTGAAGGGTAAATAGTTGTCTTAAGGGTTGAATCTAAAAATGTTTCCTATCACGAACAGAACTTTTGTTCTAGAATTAATACTCTTGTCTTTATGAATCAGAAGTTTCATGGTAGGAATGTTTACAAGCAGTGATTATAGCCTCCTGAAGGTAAATACATTTTCAAGTAAGCATAGGGTACTTCTGGCTTCATTGATTAGAAATAATTTATCATTCTCTCATGGTGCAGTAAAAGAATAAAAAACCTTCACTTTTTTTAAACTGATAACCAGCATATCACAGTAAATATCACTGAAATACATACAAACATACCTGAAGTATCAATTCACACAGTTTGCTTCCTGATGACGCACTTCCCTTAGTGTCATCTAGCAGTATGGTCAGTGTTAGACTCTGGCGCGAACAATGTGCTTCCTGGGGCTTCATTTTCCCGCCCTCCGCTAGGAGAATGGAAATGAACTGCTGGCAGGCCGCTGACAAATTGGGATGAGTTGTAGATAGATGAACACATTCAGAAATTGTCTCTAAATAACAAATAAAGGTAATGATTTTGTGTTTTACAGTAAAATAAAGTGTCAACCAATTTAAAATACTTAACTAAAGCTTAGCAATAGTACCGGGAAAAGTGTAATTGCTTAGCTCTAATTGTTGTTCTCCAATAGCAACAGAAAAATGATCCACAGAGATGGGCACTGTGTGCATCAACAGTTAGATTTTTCTACAACTTTCTTTGGAAACCTTTGGACATGCATAGGAGGTTTCCTGTGCTGATGGATTTATTGTTCTTCAGTTTGCTGCCTGGTTTAGTAGAATTAGTAAAGGTTTAACTGAAGTAGAAACAATTCAAAAAAGGGAGGTAGGTGAGTTGGGTAGATCGCTCATCTGCTGATAGCAGAGAACAAATACAGATAAGCAATTACACTTTCTTTGACTGCAAGTAGCAACATCAATCCATAAAGACAGGATTACCTAGCTAAGGGTGGTCTTCAATAAAAAGAAAAAAAGGACATAATGTCAACATGTGGCACATACTACTTAACATGTTTTTTATTGAGTAAAACTTTTTTTATTATTTTATCCCCCCTTTTTGGAACATAAGAATATAAGAAGTGGGTAAGACTAATGTTACTGTATATCAAGCCCAGCATCCTGTCTCAGATAGTGACCAATCTCAGTTACTTGGAAGTATCAGGCAAATCCTAATGGGGAGATTCACTCCCTATTCCTTCCAGAAATAAGAGGTGGTGATGGAACCTGAAGATAACCTTGGAAAATAAGAGAAATGGACCCAAGAGAATGGGATTTGAGCTTCATTCAGCAAACAAATCTATAGAAAGGGCAATCCAAACATAGAATCCTGACAGGAGGCCTTAACAAGGCAGATATGACTGGTGAATGTGTGGACAGAGCTCCATGTTACAGCTCTGCAAATCTCTTCTAAGAATGTATACCTTATATTGGCAACTGACATTGCCATTGTCCTGACAGCTTGGGCTTCAATATGTACCTCTGAAGTCACACCTGCTAGGATGAAACGATGAGATGAAATCTGCTATGTAATTTTTTTTGTCACTAAGAGACTTGGCTAATAAGGATCAAAATAACAAACAGTTGGGTGGATTTTCTATGGGATTTAGTCAGCTCCAAATAGGTAACGGTCTTCTGATGTGCAACTTCTTTTTACGTGCACGTGGGCAAGATGAAAAAAAGCATGGATGAATGACTGATTAAGGTAGAAGTCGGGCAGAATCTTAGAAAGGAATTTAGAATGGGTTCAGAGATCTTTTTGCAGACTCCTTTCCTAGAAACCAGAAAGACCCAAGGCACTTCTCCAAACAATTCAAATCTCATTATTACTTTCTCAATATTCAGGCTGGAAGGGATGAAGACTGGATTTTGGCATGGGGTCTTGGTTCTTAGTAATTACACCTAGAGAAGATCAAAGCCTGCTGGGTTCTTGAATAAACATCTCTAGTAGGAAAAAGAACCACAACTATCTTTGACACTATAAGAGTCATACAGTCTCTGTTCCTTCTGAGTTTTGTTAAGGTCTTGACTATCAGAAGTATTGGAGAATATACATACAGAACAGCTGTCCACTAATGAATAGTGCAAAAATCTAGCTCAATTGCCTTATGTCTTCCTGGACAGAAGACAAATACCTTACTGTTCAGGGGTGTCACAAACACATTACCCCGATAGTCCCTCACTGAAGGAAGATCCTGTTTGCCATATTCAGATCAAGGAACCACTCATGAGGATCTAGCAGGTGATGATGTAGTCCAGAGCTTTCCAAACTTTTCATGTTGGTGACACACTTTTTAGACAAACATAATTTCAAGACACAGTAATTCAGTCTACTAGCAAACCAGAGGTTAAAGGTTAAACAAACGAAACATATTTTGACAATGTGTGTATGTTTCCTTAAATATATACATAAATAAAATGTTTCACAACACAACCTATCTCATGAAAACCTTTCATTTATATTAAAAATATATAATTTTCCAAGATTAATGTTATTGTTATAATTTAGGAGTAACAATGCTGTCCCCCACACACTCATCTTTCTACTCCCCAAGCATGTCTGTCCCCTACACACTCATCTCTCTCCCCCCCCCCCCAAGTACGTTTCTGTCCCCCACACACTCATATCTCTCCCCCCCTCCCCCCAGCACATGTCTGGCCCCCACACTCATGTACCTCTTCTTTTTGATTGTTGCCAGTTCAGTGCTTCACTCCCTTCAGGGTTCAAGCCTGCCGTGGTGCATAACACCTTCCATGATCACCAGACACTGTTGCTTGCAATACTCATCAGCAGCAGCAGCCAATGACAGGGACAGCTGGTCTAAAGTCCTACCCACCAAGCCCAAAAAAACGTGATTGACAGCAAAAATCGCCCAATAATAAGCAACCCGTGAACTGGAAAAAAAAAGCGAATTGCTAGTAAAAAAAACCCCAAACTTGCGTCGGATTTGACGGCGCAGCATCACGTGCCATCACCTGCGCGTGACCTGGAGAGGAGTGGCTATGTGGACCGGGTTTTAATGTGCTACGTTCGCGCGACACACCTGCACACTGCAGGTGACACACTAACGTGTCCCGACACACAGTTTGGAAAGCTCTGATCTAGTCTGTCTACCATCATAGTTTCCTTTACACTAGGTGAGAAAACACTTAAGCTTAATCTGTGAAAGATAGGCTAATCCCATATACTGGCTGCTTCATGTCACAGGATGCAGAAGCACTTTCCACCCTGCTTATTCATGTAGTACATAACTGGTTGCCTGTTTGAAGTAGGGCAAAATTGTTGATTACCTGATTTCACAAGACCTTTTCTGTATTCAGTACCACCTTCATCTCCAAAGGTTTAAAGTAACATCTCTTTTCTTGAAGGGAGTATGTATTTTCTGTAGGTAAGTTCCCTAGTGCTGGCTGGGTGCATCCATTGTCAGAATAATTTGGTTAAGGAATTTGAAGGAAAGACAACTGGTCAAATTTGGATAGGACAGTAAAAAAGACAAACAAATCAAGATCTTCCGTGACCTTGATACAGTCCTGGAATCTCTGTGTCACCTAAGCAGATTGGGACTTTAATGTCCACTGTGTTTCTGTGTCAACATGCAAGTGTAAGATAGCTATTAAGTGTGGGTGTCTAGTGAGCCTCTCAGTCATTCTTCATCCAATGGAAATGTCCCAATCTTTTTGTAAGGCCCTGTTGGACACTTCTGGTTTCCTGTCATTAGAGGGCTCATAAGAACATAAGATATTCCATACTAGGTCAGACCAAGGGTCCATCAAGCCCAGCATCTTGTTTCCAACAGTGGCCAATCCAAGTCACAAGTACTTGGCAAGTATCCAAACATTAAATAGATCTCAAGCTACTATTGCTTATTAATTAATAGCAGTTTATGGATTTTTCCTCTAGGAACTTATCCAAACCTTTATTAAACTCTGTTACAGAAACTGCCATAACCACATCCCTCTGGCAGTGAATTCCAGAGCTTAACTATGCGCGGAGTGAAAAAGAATTTTCGATTTGTTTTAAATGAGCTACTTGCTAACTTCATGGAGTACCCCCTGGTCCTTCTATTATCTGAAAGAAAACAACCGATTTACATTAACTTGTTCAAGTCCTTTCATGATTTTGTAGACTATCATATCCCCCCTCAGTTGTCTCTTCTCCAAAATGAACAGCCCTAACTTCTTTAGACTTTCCTCACAGGGCAGCTGTTCCATGCCCCTTATCATTTTGGTTGCCCTTCTCTGCACTTTCTCCAGTGTAGTTATATCCTTTTTGAGACACAGTGACTAGAATTGCACACAGTATTCAAGGTGCGGTCTCACCATGGAACGATACAGAAGCATTATGACATCCTCTGTTTTAGTTTCCATTCCCTTCCTAATAATTCATAACATTGTTTGCTTTTTTTTTATTGCCACAGCACACTGGGCTGACAATTTCAATGTATTATCCACAATGATGTCTAGATCTCTTTCCTGGGTGGTAACTTCTAACATAGAACCTAACATCGTGTAACCACAGCAAGTGTTATTTTTCCCTATATGCATCACTTTGCACTTGTCCACGTTAAATTTCATCTGCCATTTGGAAGCCTAATCTTCCAGTCTTGCAAGGTCCTCCTGCAATTTATCACAAACTGCTTGAGTTTTAATTACTCTGCATAAATATGTGTCATCTGCAAATTTGATCACCTCACTCATCCTACCCCTTTCCAGATCATTTATAAATATATTAAAAAGCACAGGTCCAAATACAGATCCCTGAGGCACTCCACTGTTTTCCTTTTTCCACTGTGAAAACAAACCATTTAATCCTACTCTGTGTTTCCTGTCTTTTAACCAACTTGCAATCCACAAAAGGCCATCGCTTCCTATCCCATTACTTTTTAGTTTTCTTAGAAGCCTCTCATGTGGGAGTTTGTCGAACGCCTTCTGAAAATCCAAATACACCATATCTACCGGTTCACCTTGTCCACATTTATTCACACCTTAAAAAAAATGTAGGAGATTTGTAAGGCAAGACTTCCCTTGGGTAAATCCATGTTGGCTGTGTCACATCAAACCATGTCTATCTAAACGTTTTGTGATTTTATTCTTTATAACAGTTTCCACGATTTCTCCTGGCACTGAAGTCAGGCTCACTGATCTATAGTTTCTTGGATCACCCCAGGTCCCTTTTTAAATATGGGGGTTACATTGGCATCTTGCAGTCTTCAGGTACATCGGATGATTTTAATGATAGGTTATAATTGAATTGAAATAAGTCTGAAATTTCATTTTTTGGTTCTTTCAGAGATCTCGAGTGTATAGCATCTGGTCCAGGTGATTTACTACTCTTCAGTGTGTCAATCAGGCCTACCACATCTTCCAGGTTCACCGTGATTGGGTTCAGTTGATCTGAATCATCACCAATGAAAACCTTCTCCGGAACAGGTATCTCACCAATATCCTCTTCAATGAACACTGAAGCAAAGAATTTTTGTCTTTTCGTGATGGCATTACCTTCCCTAAGTTCCCCTTTAACTCCTTGTTCATCTAATAGTCTGAACAACTCCCTTGCAGGCTTTGTGCTTCGGATATATTTTAAAAAGTTTTTATTATGAGTTTTTGCCTCTATGGCCAACTTCTTTTCAAATACTCTCTTATCCTGTCTTATCAATGTCTTACATTTAACTTGCCAATGCTTATGCTTTATCCTATTTTTTTCTGATGGATCCTTCTTCCAATTTTTGAATGAAGATCTTTTGGCTAAAAATAAGACTCTTTCACCTCACCTTTTAACCATGCCTCTCAAGATGACCATATGGCTTCAAAATTTCCTGGATTTCCAGGTAAGCATTGCCAAGTTGAACCTGGTTCTGGTTCAACAAATTCTTTTTATAGGAGCCTGGCTAGAACCTCTTCAGGAGAAAGGGTTTCTCCGAACTAAAAGGGCCACATTGCAGAGGAGTTTTGTAAGGTCTCTCCTTCACCAGGATCAGGCGTCAGCAAGCATGGTATTGGTCCTCCTTAGATACATAGCTTCTGCAATACATGTGGTTTCTCTGATTTATCTACACTTGTAAGGTCTTTAGTGGGGCATTCGAAACTAATGGGATGAATTCTATCACCCTTCATCTCACCAAATCTCAGTGAGTCCCAAGGTGAGAGCATCCCTTCAGTGATGGATGAATCCTGACATTCTAAAGATGGGCCTCTTGCTATAAGTCCTACAGCATCAAGTGACTCTGTCTACCGATGCTTCCACCAAGAGGGTTGGGGGTGCACACTGGCATGGCATGAACACAAGCATAAGAACATAAGAACATATAAGTCCCCAGTGGAGAGTCATCTATAGATCAATTGGCTGGAGATGCAAACCATTCATTATGATCAAATAGCTTTCTCTCAATTCAGAATGATAACCAGGTAGCAATGTTCTACATAAACAGGGAAGTAGGGGAACTTCCATCCAAATCTAGTTGTGAGCAAGTTGTCACCAAGCCCGTTCTTTAGGCAACTTACCTTCCAGGCATTCAGAAGGCACTGGCAAACATCCTCAGCAGAGTGTTAAAACTGCACAAGTGGCCCTTAGATAAAAAAGTAGTGGATGAATTGTTCAGTTGCTGGGAAATGATGTTAATAGTTCTATTTGCCTCAGAAGGGAACAGAAAAGTTGAGTTGTACTCCATGCATCCGAAGAAGTACAGGTCAGTTCTGACTCTTTTCTGCTAAGCCAGAGTGTACCTACGGAATCTTCTAATTGCCAACCGTATCCAGAAGGTGCTTTGGGATAAATTGAGAATGATCATAACTGCACCAACCTGGCCATGGCAAGATTCAGATGATTTCTGAATCTCATCTGCTACTATAGTCTCTAGTTCTTTTGTGAATATGTTCAACTCTCATCACACAAGAGGAAGGCAGACTCTGCCATTCAAACCTGACATCCCTGGTCCTTATGGTATGAAGATTGAAAGCACATTATTTTTCTCTTTGTTCTTACCAAAGGTACAGGATATCAAGTTAATTTTGGCTAGAAAGCCTTCAACAAGGAGGTCTTATAATTTCAAATGAAAGAGGTTCTTAACTTGGTGCAAGTCCAGCCAGCTAGAAACTCAATCATTTTGGTCTGGTGTAACAGAAAGCAACAGAATGCCCTTTAAAGAACAGAGAAAGGGCTTAACTGAAAGATAATGCATGATCTTCTCATTTCATACTATGCTTGCATGATGCTGGCAGTGATGCTGAATGTGGGCATTGTTAGGCCATCAGTGATGAAATGGAGTTACCATAATGTCCAGATTTTTATTAGGAAGTATATACTATTGGAACAATTTTGAGACTATCTGCTTTGGAATAAAGTCCACAAGTAATTTTAATCATTATAATGTATTTATACCATGCTTTTCTACAAGAAGAGCTCAAAGTAGAAATGGGGAGATTACAGATACATTGTATACATAGTGTGATTGGGACAGTACAATGTTATATTTTGGTGCATTACTTCAGTATGATACCTATAAACTTTGCCTTGAAAATTATTGTTGTTACAAAGTACTTGTGACTTTTTGTACCTCCACTTTGTACAGGGAGGTTTTTGTTTTTTTTTAAATAACTCCTGTAGAGTTGAAAATATAATCCCACCTAAAATATGCTCCTCTTTCCTCCCAGGAATGCTTCTCCTAAATGTGGCTAAAATTATTATTGCTTGTAGTTGTATTAAGGAAGGTTTCAGAAAGCCAATTTACTCAAATAAATGGCTATTTACTCACTTAAATGATTTTGAAAATTACCCTCTTCATGAACAATTTTCACTTCTGAGTATGAATCTGTTATACAAGAAATTGTGAAAAAAAATAAACTAACTAGGACTAATGATTACAAAATCTCTGGATCATCTGTATCCTGATCTATAAATGACTTACTATAAAACTTGAATCATTATTTGATATTATTATTGTATCACTTACATTTTGATTATTTGTTCTAAATGTTTTTGACATTAAATTTACAACAAATAAGCTTAAGATCGATATTGATATGGTCATTGGCATACAAGGAAAAATCATAAAATGTGAATAGCTTGACAAGCCCATCAGTGTCAATATGTATGATTTGTTTGCTTTCCATCCTCTGAAGTGTCATGTGAAGGCCCCCTTAATCATCTGGTTCAATTCCAATTTGCCCTGAATTTGCTGGTTTGATCTATACACTTTGCTGTAGTTGCCACTTTGTCCTAATACATTGTATTATTTATTTTAGAAGGTATGTGTACCTATTCCGTCCTAACGCAGTCTTCCCAGTGAAACACGGCGCGTGTCGGGGAGCATACTCTATGGTTAATGATATTTATATGAAGCACTGAATAAACATTTTGGGGCCGATGCAATACAGTGCGCTCAGCCGAGCATACTGTTAAACCGGCAGTAGGATGCGGGTTGTATAGTTGCTATCTAATTCCCTTATGCAATAAGGGGCAGATTTTTTAAAAGTATGCGCGCGCGCAAACAAAAGTACGCTGAATTTTAAAAGATACGCACATATCTTTTAAAATCAGGGGTCGGCGCGCGCCAAGCCGCGCAGCCTGCCTCCGTTCCCTCCGAGGCTACTCCGAAATCAGAGCGGCCTCGCAGGGAACTTTTTTTTTGTCCCCCCCCCCCACCTTTCCCTCCCTTCCCCTATCTAACCCACCCCCCAGCCCTAACTAAATCCCCCTCCCCTACCTTATTCCGTTGAGTTTAACTTGCGCGCGTCGCCGGCTCCCTGCCCCGGCACAGGCCGCAGTGCCGGAGCACTCGGCCCAGCCCCCGGACCACCGTCACGCCTCCGGCCCCACCCATGGACCGCCACCACGCCCCCAAACACTCCCCCGAACACCGCACCATCCTGACACGCCCCCCCCAAGCAAAACCCCGGGATTTACGCGCATCCTGGGGCTTTGCGCGCGCCGGCGAGCTTGGCTTTTAAAATCTACCCCTAAAGGGATTAGCGCTTCCACAACACGCGTCCAATGCGGGGCGAAACTAATAGTGATCATCACATGCAAAGGCATGTGAATGAGGCTATTAGCTATTCACTCTGAATGCAAAAAAAAAAAAAATGTACGTCTAAGACGCAGGCGATAATTGCTGAGCGTTCCCACAAGTTTAACAGAAAAGCTGAAAAAAATGCTTTTCTGTAAATCTTCCTACTTAATATTGTTGCGATATTAAGTTGGAGGAACAAATCTTTAAAAAACTTGAACAAAAATAGGTAAAAAAAAAAAAAAAAAGCACCACCGGTCGGGTTCAGGAAACGGATGCTCAGTTAGCAAGCATCCGTTTCCTGAACCCCTGGCTGTGCACAGATTAGGAAAACTGAAGCCGATAAATTCGTTGTCTGTTTTCCTAACCGGCAGACGGCCGACCACTCGTGGGTTCCCGTTCTCAAGGAAGTGCTAGGGGCGCACAAGCCACCCTAGCGCCTCCTTGATAACGTGACCCCTAATTTAAATATTGCAAGGCACCCCCAGGAGGGGTGTCTGGGGAAGCATTAGGAAAGCAGGCACTGAGTGTTCAGCACCCGCTTTCAGCGCACATATATTGCATCAACCCCTTTGCTGGTAAATAACCAAATTTATGGTCTTCTTTCTGTGGGGCATTATACTCTTCTTACAACACATATTGGATTGTGCATTAATTCCAGTTTGAACATCTCAAAAAACAAAACTGAGGTAGGCCTTGAAGGCTATAATGAAAAACTCCTTGAAGCCTAGAGGTGGTTTTTGCATAACCAGAAAAAAATAGCCTCAGAAAGGGAGACTGAAAAGTGTTTTATGTGCAATCATTTTAGAGCCCATGGAACTGTTCACCAGTAGGATTTACAGAGACATTGATAATTCCACTTTTGTAAGTCCCGCTTTGACTCATGAGTTAAGATCTTGTCTTGTGATAATGATTCAAGGAGGTGGCATAGGATTTGTCATAACTCTGGGGCCTGAGGAATCAAAGCAACCAAGGATTTTTTAGATGAGGCCTGATAATTAGCATTATTATGATTGGCTCTCTGGGCCTTTTTATTTTATTTTTTTTTACTGGAAGTTGAAGTTTCCAGCTGTAGAATGGGGGAGATCACAGTAACACTGTATACATAGTTTGATTAGGACAGTACAATGTTATTTTTGGTGTATTACTTGAGTATGGCATCTATAAACTTTCCACAAGAATACTTTGCTTTGAAAATTGTAGCTGTTACAAAGTACTTATGAACTTTTTTACCTCCACTTTTTGCTGGAAGTTTTTTTTTTTTTTTTAATAAAACAACACCTGTAGAGTTGAAAATATAATCTACTTGTGCTATTTTCCAACCCCGACCACTCATGATGACATCTTGGCAGAGAGAGCACATGCAGAGACATTATGGCCTTAGCTCAAACATTTGTAGCACTTTTTGTTACAATTCTTGAGGAACATCATCTAGGAGCACTTTGGGAACCTTTTGAAGAAACTGGCTACAATTTGGCCATGATTCAGAAAATAATAAGTGTGAAATTGAAGTTTTTCAAGGAAAAATATATACCAAGAAGAAAAAAACTGCAATAGGACTATAAGAATCAGATGCAGCTCAATGGAATAAAATCTGTACACTCAAGTTAAGCTGAGGCAGAGGTGATGAAGAATAAAGAACCCTTAAAGGGGTAGATTTTAAGAGAAGCACACGCGGGGTACATTTGTGTGCGCTACCCGAAATTGGAGCGGCCTTAGAAGGAACCTTTCTTCTGCTCCCCCCCACCTTCCCCTATCTAACCCACCCCCAGCCCTACCTAAATCCCCCCTTCCTTGTTTAACTTTTTACTCCTGCCTCTGTCAGGCGTATCTTGCGCGGGCCGGAGGCCTCGGTCCCGCCCCTGGACCTCCCCCAGATCGGTGCCACGCCAATGACCCCGCCCCTTCCTGCCCCTTTTTCAAAGCCCCGGGACATACGCGCATCCCGGGGCTTGTGCGCGCCGCCGAGCCTATGCAAAATAGGCTCGGCACGCACAGGGACAGGTTTTCGGGGTTAAGCGTGTAACCCTTTGAAAATCTACCCCAAAGAGTGTAAGAGAACAAAGATATGAAACTGTTTAAAAAGGCTATTAAAACTGTTTAAGGAGGCTTTCAATTAATTAGTTTTAAATAGGTGTTTTTTCTGTTTGTAATGTTTTAATATTATGTGTGTTTTTGAAATAAACCGCACAGGACAATGTAATTGGATGTTGCAGACTATAAGATTTTTTTTTTTAATATAAATCAAAACTAGAAAGATTATTGAGAGAAGAAAACAAAAAGCAAATTAAAGGCAACGCGGAATTTCTAAAAGAGTAAAAGGCAAAAAAAAAAAAAATCATATGATCTGAAATGGCAGATCCCAAGGTTTTGGGAGAAAATCTTCTTCTGCCTGTCAGGAGTAAACCAATAGCAGTAGGTCTGGTGGCACACAGAAAGCCTTCTGACAATGCACAAAGCTTTCTAAAGCAAATCTGGAAAGCTTGCTGTCTCTGTTTGCTGTCATAAAATAGAAAGCCTTGAATGTAGTGTCTGAGTATTTGACAAGGTAACTTTAAAAAAGCATTGCATTATAAATCCAAGTTTGAATGGTTTCCTTATTCTTTTAATCAGCCCTTACTTGTAGTTTTATCTATTACCTTTCATTTTTTCTTATTTTCTTTCACTTTAATGACCATAATTCCACAGCATGTAAGATAACAGGCTTAATGAGAGTCAACAGCCATTCATTATAAACTGTCTACACAGGCAGCTAGATTATTAATTACAAGCCTTTTAATAGTATACAGATAAGAGCTGTCCAACTGCTAAATTATATACGATAAGATAATGCTGTGCTTTAAAATGAATTTCAGCGGGGTTTTTTTTGTTTTTTTTTTAATATCATCACATGACAACTGACATTTGGTCATTTGGTCCTCGAGGCGATGAGCCATTTTTAAGGTTGGGCCCGTCTTATGCAAAGCTCTACCCAACTACATTAGTGTTATAACAAATTTGCTGCCTTTTTGTAAGCAATTGAAATCTTAAACCTGGCTTTTAATTAACATTTATGTGTATTGTTTAGCTGTTTTTACTGATGTTAATAATAATGTTGATGTTATACTGTTACCCGCTTAGGATGGATTTTAACTGTGACAGGCAGGTTATACAACATTTTAAATATAAATAAGTACATATATTTTCTGAATATTAGAATAACTTTCAAACAGTTCCCATACATATGTAAATATTTGTGATTCACCTTGAAAAAATTTACTTCATATATACAGTGAAACTTAAAAAAATATATTTATAATTTCAAAATGAACATATCAAGTAAATTAAACTTTACAAAAAAACAAAGAAGAGTAAGAAAAAACAAAAAACAAACATATAATCCAAAGTAAACTTCAATATACAATGTTGATCAATTCTACCAAATTGAGAATCCAAACCAAAATCTAGATAAATAACAAAAGAGGTAAAATAAGAAGTAAGGCTCAAATTAAGTCATTCAATAAACACTAGGCCGAAAAATCTATTATACTTACAGAAAATTCAGCTAAAAGATATTTCAGTTCTTCTTTAGTACTTAAAGCTGTAAACTGAGATGGTTCAGAAACTACATACTTATTATATTGATATTTGACTATACAGGGATATTGGGGAAAAAAATCCCTAAGTTGTAGTACAGCAGGTCACATTACGAGAAACTTGTTTTCGTTTCATTTGCGAATTTCTAGCCATATCTGGAAACATTCTCACTTTATAATTTTAAAAAGTTGCATCTCTAAACTTAAAGCAATTGTGCAATAACAGTCCCTGTTTGACTCTAATGCCAAGGAGACTTACATGGTACCACATTTTACCAAACCAGTGTCAGATTTTTCCAAATACATTAGATTTAATAAATCCATATCCTGAGATGAATCCCATCATTCTCCAAATCACCCTTTCTTAACTTGTGGAATATAAAATATCCTAGAGACGGGAGGAATATTCTTGTCTGGTATTTTCAAACATTCTAACAGATATATTTTAAACATATCAGATGGTGAAATGGAGGAAACTTCAGGAAAACTGATAAGGTGCAGATTACATCATCTCACTATATTTTTGAATAATTCAACTTTGTTGGTTAAAAACAAGATTATTTTTTGCTGCCACTGATTTCATATTTTGAAGGTGGCAAAATGTATTGATCCATTGATCCATCCTATTCGTAACAAAATTAATTTCAATCCCATGGTCTTTAACCTGGTTTAGTATATCCTCCATTTTAAAAGATATATTCTACATTTAGCCTGATAGAGAATTAACAGTACCAACCATTTCTTCCTATAATGGCTCAAAGTTAATTTCCTTTGCAACAAAGAAAATGTGTATCTGTAACAGCTGTTCTACAAAGACAGCAGGATGTCAGTTCTCACATGCGAATGACATCATCCGATGTAGCCCAGCCTAGAACTTTGACTGTGTCTCACGGGGCATGCTCAGCATGCCACTCACTATACCATGCGACTTCGTGGGGGACCCTTCCATCTTGTTCCTTAGCATTATAAGAAGTCAACTCCAAGGGAAGGTGAGCAAGTTTCACGAGGACTGATATCCTGCTGTCCTCGAAGAACATCTGTACTTTGCTTTCTCTGAGGATAAGCAGTCTTCACATGTGGGAAATCCCTAGCTACAGACTATCTGAATGAGAAGAGAGTTACAACAATCAAAGTGCCATTGGGAACAATTATTTTTTTTTTTTGCAACAAGTCATCCCTGTCCAAACAGTAGTTTGATGTGAATATGTGGAGAGAACTCCAAATTGCAACTTTGCAGTTTTCCTCCATGGAGACCAATCTTAGGTGAGCCACCAATGCTATCATGGCTTGGACAGAGCGAGCCTTGACATGGCTCACCAGATTATGCTAGCCAACTGGATAAAGATGGTTTAGCATTGCAAATCCCCAATTTTTTGGCATCAAAAGAAACAAAAAGCGGGGTGGACTTTCTATGGGCTTCAATCTGCTCCATGTAGAAGGCCAAGGCTCTCTTCCATCCAGACTGTGCAGTGCTTGTTCACATTGGTGGGCACATGGCTAGAGAAAAAAAATGATGAGATAGATGATTGACTAAGATGGAATTCTAACATCATCTTAGGCAGAAACTTAGGATTAGTGCGCAAAATTACTCTAGCATGATAAAAATTAATATAAGATAAGTTACTAGAGCATTGAGTTAACTGACCACCACCAAAAATACATCAAGTCAAAGGAGCACAGTAGCTCAAACGGAGCTTTTATTGGTTGGGTCAGTACCATGTTGAGGTCTCAAGATACAGCAAGAGGCCTGATAAGAAGCTTCAAATGAAGCAAAAGCCGCATAAATCTGACAGCCAAAGGAGGAATAGAGCTAGACTACTATGCTGCAAATTACACTGAAAAGAAATCATTGCTCTTGAGACCCAACATGGATAAATGTAGAAGGTAATCAAGTATTTTTTTGTGTAGAGCAGGAGAAAGGATCTAGGGCTTTTAGCTCACACCATAAGGCAAACTTCTGCCATTTAAGCCCATACGACTTCCAAGTGGAAGGCCTTTATTGTAGAACATGCGACACATTCTCTGAGAGATCAAGTGGTTGCAAGGTCAGCCTCTCAACAGATAGGCAGTGAGAGCTAGGGGCCTGACCATGGGATGATGCAATCTGCCTTTATCCTGAGTAATGACATATGGAGAATTTCCCAGCCTGATCAGTTTCCTGATGGACATCTCCCTCAGGAGTGGGAATCAAATCTGTCTCGGCCAAAAGGGAGATATGAGAATCATGGTCCTCCAATCTTCTTTCAATTTCAGAGTTTTTGTGACTAATGGTATCAGAGGATATATGTACAGTAGCTACTTGCCCCAACTGAGTGTAAAGGTATCAGAGACTAGTTTGCCCTGTGCCCTTTTCCTGAATAGAAGAGTGGAACCGTCATGTTCTGAGGGGTACAAAGAGATCTTCCCCACTCATAGAATATCTGGTTTGCTACTCCTCAGTCCAGGGACCATTTGTGGGGTTCCAGGATCTAACTCAATCTATCTGCCAGGATATTTTCCATGGCTGCCAGAAGCGTGGCCCTAAGGACCATCCCTTGAGAGATGGCCCAGTCCCATATCTGGACAGTAATCCTGATTGTTGATGTAAAACATTGCAACTTGGTTGTTCATCTGAAACTAGATGACTTTTGTTGGCCAACTGATTTCTGAAAACCTTCAGAACATACCAGACCACACTTAGCTCTAGGAAATGTATTTGATGAACTGTTTCCTGAGCATACCAGAGATCCTGGGTGCAAAGTCTCTCTACCAGGTGCTCCCCAGCCCAGGTTGGATGCATCTGTAAGGACAATTTAGATTAGAGGATTTTGAAAAAGTATATCCCTGATCAGATTGAAATTGTCCTTCCAACAGGACAGGGAGTTCTTGAGCAGTTGTGTCATGTAGTTGCTATTGCAAAGATTCTGGGTGACTGTAGCCACTTAGACCCGAGTGCCAACTGGGATATCCTCATGTGGAGAAATGCAAAGGAAGTTACATGGACTGTTGACACCATACGGCCCAGCATCCTCAACATGTGCCATGGCAATGTCTGCTGACTTGCCTTATTCCTTTCCACTGTGGACATCAAAGAGATAGCCCTCTGTTGGGGAATGAAGGCTCTTGTCTGAATCATGTCTAGCAGAACGCCAATAAACTCAAATTGAGATAATGGGCTGAAGTGGGACTTGATGTAGTTGATCACAAACCTTATTAACTCCAATACCCGGATGGTTTTGTACATTAATTCTGTGACACCTGCCTGCAATCTGCTATTGACCAGGGAATAGTCCAGATAGGGATACACATTCACTCCAGATTGCGCAGGTATGCTGCCATCATGGCAACACATTCAATGAAGACATGTGGGGCTGACGCTAGGCCAAAAGGCAGCATGTGATATTGGAAGTGTTGGTCTCCCACTACAAATCTGAGATATTTCCTGTGATGTGGGAATATCTCTATATCAGTGAAAGATCCTTGAGATCGAGAGAGCATAATCAGTCCCCTTTTTGTAGAAAGGTTATTAAGGTGCCTGGGTAAACCATCTTTAATTTTTCTCTTTTCAGAAATGTGATCAAGGCCTAAGGTATAGGATGGGATGGCATTCTATTTTCTTTGGAAACAGGACGTATTTGGAATAGATTTACCTGCCCTCTTTCTCTTGTGGAATGGGCTCAACTGTATTGGTCTCCAAGCAGGAGGACAGCTCCTTTGGAAGCAATTCTTGATGTGGAGTGTGACCCTAACTGGGATTCAGGGGTGATTTGGAGGAAGATCCGATAAATGCAATCTGTACACTTTTCGTATAATATTGAAGACTCACATGTCCGAAGCTACACTGGGGCCAGTGGTTCACGTAAAATCTCAGCCTGTCTCCAAAAGGAAGGTATAGGGATGCATCCCAGGCTTTGACTGGGGTACTCACTGTGGCTTAGGGGCCTGCTGCTGCCTTGAAAGGGCATGAGGAGCCTGTTGTGGACAGAACTGAGGTAGCGGAGGATAGCATCTTCTTGACTGGAAGAATTGCCTCCTCAGCCTCATATTTGGGTGTCTCCTGATAGAGAAGAGTGGGTATGGAGTGGTTGTAGGCGGCTGTAGAAGTGTTGCCCATTGTTCAATGGTCTGCACTACTGCTTCCTTGAATCTATCTCTGAAGAGATTCTCTTCACTGTATGGTACGTCAGCAAGTCTTTCCTGGACCTCAGGTCAGAGATCTGAGGCCAAGAGCCAAGCAAATCTGTGGGTGCTAATTCCCATGGCAGAGACTCTCGATGCCATTTCAAAATCAGAGGTCGAGCGAACCATATATTTTCCACCCTTCATTCCTTTTGCCATCAGTGACCGGAGGGTATCTTGATGCTTCTGAGGAAGCTGGCTCAGCCACATTCTACATCTGCTTCAGAAAGTTCCACATGTACTGGACCATGAAGTACTGATAGGAAGCTATGTGGACATTTAGCATAGCTCCCTGAAATACCTTCCTCCCAAGAATATCCAGGGATCTAGAATCCTTCCCTAGGGACACTGAGGAATGGTGACTAGTCTTCTTGGCCCTCTTGAGAGCTGATTTGACTACCACAGACTGATGTGGTAGCTGCCTCTTTTTGAATCCAGGAGTCTTCTGGATCAGATAAATCACATAATGGGAGCCACAGAGAGGGGGTTCTCTCACATCCTCATCTGTATCTCCTGGAGGATTTTGTGAACTGGGACTACCACAACTTCCTTTGGGAGCCCCATGAACTGGAGGATGTCCAGCATCTTATTTCTGGTTTCATCCTCCATCAATAAAGTAAAGGGAATGGCCTCTGCCATTCTGCAAATAAACCCAGTAAATGAGAGGTATGCTGGAAGGGACTTCCTGCTTTCTTGAGGAGGAGAGGGGTCATTAGCAGACCTGATAAAAAGTATCAAAATCCTAAAGTTTTTGAAAATGCTGTTGCTTTGTCTACACACTACATTATTGAAAACCATACTGCTGGTTAGATTTGCTTTATAGAAAGATACAGAATAGAACTGAACATTTTTTTCATCATCAGGAGAATTTTAAAATAAGGGCAAATTTGGTTTCATGCGATCCCTGTAAATATAAGGGGTGCATATACAGAATTTATATTTTCTTTGATTCAGATCAGCTATTCTCCTCTCTTTGCACTCTGTCATTGTGAAAAATCAAAACTGGAATCTTTGTCCTCTATAACTTCTCTTCAATAAATAACTTATATGAAGCTGATGGCTTTTTTATTTCAGTCAACAATGTAGCTTGGCCATGTGAATTAATTACCTAATTTATTTTTCTGTATCTTGGTTCTCTTTAGATCATTTATTTAGTAGACTTAAACAAGGGTTTGGGTTTTTTTTTTTTGAACAGTTTGGCTTATTTGGACGGTTGATTAGTATTATATATTTTCTATCTAATTATGTTTAAGTGTATACTTCTGGCTTACATTATACTAACTTGTAAAATTATTTTAAAAAAGTTTTAAAAAAGTGTTGCTCCCTACTTGCTTGTGCTTTGTCTCCATGCCAAACATGGTTAAGGCCTTTGACTACAGTATCCCGTTTTGGATTCCATTCTTCACAAACATGGAGAAACTGGAGAAAGTCTTAAGGGCAGCAAGAAAATAAGACATATAAGCCTAGATAATGACCTATGAGGAAAGTTGAAGGAGATGGGTTTAATTAGACTAGAGAAGACTGAGTGGCAATTGGATAAATGCAGTCAAATGCATAAAGAATGGTTATCAGTAATTCTCTATCTGCACCAGGGACAGGCTTAAATTGCAACACGAGAGATTTTTGTTAGACAGTAAGAACTTAACTAAGAGTAGCTATCAGTAAAACAAGTTACCTACGGAGATGATTGAATCCTAGTAACTGGAAGATTTTAAAAGTAGGTTAGAAAAATATAAGTCTGGAATGGTGCATTGCAGTCAATAGTACCTAAAGGAAAGGGTGCAGATTAACTGATCTTGAGATTTCATCCAGAACTCTTGTTATGATCATATATTACTGTAAGAGCAACATGTAGTTCGGTTTTCTCCTCAGGACATAAGCCTGACAGTAAAATGGAGCAAAGTAAAAAAATATTCAGAGAAGTAATCAGTCTGACCTTTGCAATTTACAGTTTTAACCAGTATACAATTGTCTTACCACTTACTATATACCCTTTTATGAAACTAAGAACTTTGACAATTTAAAAATGTATACAAAAGCTACTTTAGAAAACAGATATGATTTGAAGCAGTATAAATTATACATTACCAATTACTGCAGTCCAATATTTTGCAAAACCAGCCATCACAGATGGAAAAGAAATTTGGCCATTTTTCCGTAACAGTGTAGTCAGAAGGTTAAACAAGTCTGTCCACGTCTGGTAAACTGCAGCTGTTAATTCAGTGTCTGCAAATAAAGTTTAGCTCATTACAACAGTAGAAGGAAAATCTGAGCAACACAACAAAAAATGGGATCAATTTTCAAAAGGTTTTAGACTCGTAACTTTTAGAGTCAGACTGCTAAAATATCCCTTTTGAAAATTTACTAGGGTTGAGTCCCTAAATTTAGGCTCCAACTTTCACTAGGCCTCTAAATTTAAGGTTCTAAAAATCAGGTGGCTACAGAGGCAGAGACAGGGCAAGGGAAAAAAGTTAAGTGTTTAGTACTGATTTTCAGAACTAAGTACCTAACTTAGGCCAGGATTCATCACTCAACGCAGAATGATGAATCCTGCACAAATTGGGGGGGGGGGGGGGGGGGGCGGGCCTGCGAAAGCCGGCAGCCATCGCACCACTGCAGTGCGCTGACTGCCGGCTTTCACACCGAATAACTACACCCTGGTGCCGCCCCAACTCCTCCTCTTCCGGGGCCAACTCCGCCCCGATTTAGGTAATCGCACGTGAAACGGGACTTTTCACGTGCGATCCCTTTAGAGAATGACCCCCTTAGGCCTATATTCATCAAAAAGCTATAAATATAGCAAAAATAGCACCCACAATAAAAAAGGGGGCGTGGTTAGGCTAATTTCCCTGTTCCTGCATCACACAGGTAATTTCTGCAAGCTGCGATAAATTTATCGCATCAGCACTAATTTTCGCATTGCATGCTGAATAATCTGCTGCAAGTACGTTACCAACCGAAAAGGTTTTTGTTTTTTGTTTTTTTTTTAATCACAAATGCTGTTCAGGCAGGGGAGAGGGAAGGGAGTGAGGGAGAGAGAGATAGAGATATAGTGAGAGCGACTCTATAGAGACCAATATGTAACTTTGCTATTTATACCATTGTTAAGAGGGGGCACTTAACTCGGGCTCGGTTTTGGGGTAGGCTTGGGGGGGGGGGAGTTTTACATACACAGAGATACGAACAACAAAGTTGACATCAGCAAATATTTTCTGTCATTTGGAGTGATGAAAGGTAAAGGTAAAAGAGCGATGAAAGGTAAAAGAGGAATTGAGGTCTAGGCATCATAATGGATAATACTTTAAAATCATCAGCTCAGTGTGCTGCAGCAGTCAAAAAAGCAAACAGAATGTTAGGAATTATTAGGAAGGGAATGGTTAATAAAACTGAAAATGTCATAATGCCTCTGTATCTCTCCATGGTGAGACCACACCTTGAATACTGTGTACAATTCTGGTCGCCACATCTCAAAAAAGATATAGTTGCGATGGAGAAGGTACAGAGAAGGGCAACCAAAATGATAAAGGGGATGGAACAGGTCCCATATGAGGAAAGGCTGAAGAAGTTAGGGCTGTTCAGCTTGGAGAAGAGACGGCTGAGGGGGGATATGATAGAGGTCTTTAAGATCATGAGAGGTCTTGAACGAGTAGATGTGACTCGGTTATTTACACTTTCGAATAATAGAAGGACTAGGGGGCATTCCATGAAGTTAGCAAGTAGCACATTTAAGACTAATCGGAGAAAATTCTTTTTCATTCAACGCACAATAAAGCTCTGGAATTTGTTGCCAGAGGATGTGGTTAGTGCAGTTAGTGTAGCTGGGTTTAAAAAAGGTTTGGATAAGTTCTTGGAGGAGAAGTCCATTAATGGCTATTAATCAAGTTTACTTAGGGAATAGCCACTGCTATTAATTGCATCAGTAGCATGGGATCTTCTTAGTGTTTGGATAATTGGCAGGTTCTTGTGGCCTGGTTTGGCCTCTGTTGGAAACAGGATGCTGGGCTTGATGGACCCTTCGTCTGACTCAGTATGGCATGTTCTTATGTTCTTACTCTCTGCCTAGCTTGATGCTGTACAAATCAACTCCTCTTTTACCTTTCATCGCTCCAAATGACGGAAAATATTCACTGATGTCAACTTTGTTGTTCGTATCTCTGTGTATGTAAAACTGCCCCCCCCAAACCCTACTCCGAGTTAAAAGTGTCCCCCTTTTACAGTGGTATAAATAGCAAAGTTACATATTAGTCTCGCTCTCTCTTTCTCTCTCCTGACTGAATGGCATTTGCGATGAAAGCCTTTTTGGTCGGTAACTCACAGCTAATGCGGGGACAATGCACAGAAAAACGGTGTAAGTTATTTCCAGCGTTAAAACCCGCGTTGCTGTGCATTACTCTATCACATTTGAAATTAGGAGCTGCTCATTTCCATTAACTCTGCCCAAGCTCCTCCCACTTGCATAACTAATTTCACATTTGCATATTAGCATGCTTTGCACTATTTAATGCAAAATGATAAATGACCCTGTTAAGCACCTAAATTTAGGAAAATGAATAGCAGGCCGAAATTTGGGTTCTATATTTTAGGGAACTAAATTTATGTGAGTTTTCAGCTAAAACATAGGTTCTAAGTTCAGCTCAGAATAGGTTCCTAACTTAGGGACCTAATTTAGGGGTTCAGTGTTTTTTTGAATATTGGCCTTAAGAACTCTAATTAATAAAGTGTAATGGAAAAAGAAATAATATCCCAGTAATTATAAGTACCTTGTTTTCAAAATATTTTCTCTACAACAGTGGTTCTCAAAACAAAGCAGCAGTGTAGTTGTGGCCATATCATATAGTGATGCTCAAGACAGCCAGTACTACCCTGGTGCCAGCACTATGGAAAGTAACCCTCTTGTGCTCCATCATCACTAAGTGAAAGACAAGCCAAAGATGTATTCTATATTTATGCATAGTATTGCTTTTGAGTGGGTAAAATGAATTAGGGTGGTTCAAATAATTAAGTTATTACATTTTAGAAAACAAAGCACTGAAGGATGGATTATAGTCCATGTGAAGCTATTAGAGGGTTTCAGTATGGTAAAGATTGAGAGCCATTGCTCTATAGACTCAGAATGAAATAAACCCCCAGAAATTAATTAGACACTTAATAATTTTCCAAAATTCTCCTAATTTATTAACAAAAAAATCTGCAGATATTGATAAAAATATAGATTACCCTTGCCATCCTTAGAGTGTGTGGCGAGAACATGGAAAGTGTTTGCTAGATAAGGTATCAGCAGTTCATCCTGGAGTACAAGGGCTGGTTCTATTAACATGCATGACTGCAGGAGGCTCGACAAAGAAGACAAATATTGAAGCAGGAACAAAGCCTGTTTAATAAAATAAACCAAGAAAACATCACTAATGTTGATTAATGCAGTTAGCATGATTCTTCGGGTATCAGAAATACGTAGACTTCATCATAGGTGATGATGCATTAAGGCATCCCTGCTGCAGTTAACACAAGCATCATGGTAGCTGCCATATAAATAAAATATTAGTGCTATGGCAATTTGAATAAAATTATGGTTAGTGGGTAGAGTATCTCTAACAACACTATGTATGACTAGTTTGATTTTCATACTGGACTTTATTAGAATGGTAATGAAAATCTTTACGTTTTACGAGTAGTTAAACTGTGGAGTCAATATTCACTGGAAAAAGAAATTAAGGTCATGCATGAGGTACAATAGTAACCAGCAGTTTATACAAAGGTAATTTGAAGTTTTAGCATAATGGGTAAAATATTTTGCAAAAATGTTTAAAATATTCAGTACTACTACAACTATATGATTATAATAAAATGTAACAAATTTGAAGATTTTTCATTTCTGCTCAAACTTCCATGTTAAAATGATCAAATTTATAATTAAAACAAAAGTATGAATTTCAGTTATATGCAATATCCAAAACAACAACAACAAAAGCAGACATGAGAAACAAATGATTCAAACATGCCTAAAATGTATCATGGAAGTGATGTACAGTAAGGTAAGATGGCTCATACAATTAACTTTGCAAAATTTGGTTGGATTAGCACAAAATGCTCTGCTGACAAGTGAAAAAATAAATTCAATGAGCACTAATCTAAATTTCAAAACCAATGTGCAACTTGTAGACTCTATAAACATGTATTTTATATTATGGCTGTGCACCCTCCATATGAGAAAGTGTCTTCATCCAGTCTTTATAGAAACAAAAGTTCAACCAGAGCTCTGCCATGGAAACAAAGACACAGGCTTAGAATTATAAAATATGCTGGTAACAGAGCAAAGCAATAGAAAAGCAACTACATATAGTGAAATTCACTGAGTCCTGGGCCCAATTTACTATGGCTTTTTTCACATTGTCTCTCTGTGGGATAAAAAGTTTAATAAATCAGACCATAGTAGTCTAAAGTAAATTATGTGCACATTTTCTCTTCACATTAAGTACTAAAACATACATTTACATATTGGCAAAGAGCTGACATGTAAGAATACCCAGGGCTACTATTGCTAACTTCTAGGACACACGGGAGATCTCAATATGCAAAAAACCACTTTTCATATGTTCTGCTGCCTTAGGAAATCTAGACTATACTATAGTAGTTCACATTGTTAAGGTTCATTTGGTTTGAAGAGGAAAATTTACAACAGTGGCCAACCCAGTTATTGTCTGCTGCACTAACTGGGTTGAAAGAGACAAGCATCAAGTAGAATCGCATGAACAATGAATAGCCTGGCTTATTTGGGATTTCAGTTACACTCAGAAAATAACTAAGTACACCAGGTAGTATTTAAAACAATTGAAAAACTGAGAAGAATACATCCCATAAAAAATGAATTCATATTTTAACTTGAATCAGTATTTTTTTAAGTTTTAAAGATCTTAATTAAGCAAAGATGTGCAACACCACAATCATTTCAGCCTAAAGGATATTCTACATCTTTCTGTATCCATAAAGTAAAGTTGCTTGCGTATAACGTGTTCTCTGAAGGCAAGCAGTTCACCATAGTCACACTCTCCTAGGTAAAGATTATTTTCTAATAAAAAAGGGGAAAAACAACAACAGCTCTGCCAAGAAGGTGGAACAACTATTATCGGTGGCTTAAAACTCCTTTTCCTTTTAACAAAAAAACAAGCCGAAAAGAAAGAATAGGCCCTAGGGAGGCTGGAGCTAGGCTCCAACCTTCAAAGACACTCTGCAGAATAGCCTTCCCAAATCTTCTGTCAAGTTGGACGGTAACATCCAAATAGTGAGACGATAATATGTGGACAGAACGCCATGATGCAGCTTTGTAAAAATCTTCAATAGATGGACAACCGATGCAGCCCTGGCCCTAACAAACTTCTAAAGTGAAATCTACTTGGGTTTAAATGAAGGATATATAAAATGCTGTCTAATTAGACAGCAGAGTTGCTTACCTGTAACAGGTGTTCTCCCAGGACAGCTGGATGTAGTCCTCACATATGGGTGACATCACTGGACGGAGCCCTATCATGAAAAACTTTCTGTCAAAGTTTCTAGAAAGCTTTGACTGGCACACTGAGTGCACTGAGCATGCCCAGCATGCCATTATCCCTGTGTCCACAGGGGTCACCTTTCAGTCTCATTTGTAGCAAAAAAGCGCAAGTGAAAAATAAAATAAATAAACGTTAGCAGATCCAACTCCGCGGGGTGGCAGGTGGGTTCCATGAGGACTACATCCTGCTGTCCTAGGAGAACACCTGTTAAAGGTAAGCAACTCTGCTTTCTCCCAGGACAAGCAGGATGGTAGTCCCCACATGTGGGTGATTAGCAAGCTACAGGCTGACTGCTATTACAACAGGCCAATAGCAGATAACCTGTGCACAGGCACAATAATTGGGGTGCTATTGGCAATGATGAGGCAGCCTGACATCACAGAAGATGGTTGTGGAAGGAGTTGGGGATTATTGTGGAAGAAAGCTTTTCGAGACAGGTTGGCCAAAGGCAGAATCTTGACAGACTTTCATTGATAAGTAGAAGGGGGCCGCGAATGTGTGACGATAGCTACAAGTCGCAGCCTAGGAAATAGCGGCAACTGGTACTGAATGATAGTGTGGTACCGATGTTGTCATGACCATTATAGAATGTGCCTGTACTCACACCTAGAGAGGAAGGCCTGGTGCGTCATAGCAGAATTCGATACAGTCTGCTAGTCAGTTGGAGAGAGTCTGTTTGCCCACTTGAACTCACAGCTTGTCTTTTGTCAAAGAAGGAAAGAGTTAGGTGTAATTCCTATGGAGTGTAGTGCGTTCTAGATAGAATGCAAATGCACTCTTACAGTCCAAGGAGTGGAAACCCTCTCGCCCTGGTGAGAGGCGTTGGGAAAAAGTGGACAGAGTATATTCTGAGTAAGGTGAGAAGCTGCGTCTACCTTAAGAAGAATATGAGGGTGAGTATGTAGGACCACTCGGTCACGGAGGAATGCAGGGTTGGGTGAGTATGCAACAAGGGTGTGTAACTCACTGACCCTGTTGGCAGAAGTGATGGCCACGAGGGAAAGAAGTTCCCATGTCAGATTGTTAAGTTATAGGAATGTAAAGGCTCAGACGGGGAACTTATGAGTCTTGTAAGCACTAAATGTAGGCCCCATTCCGTAACCAGTGAACATAGAGGCGGCTTAATCAGTGGATAACCCATGGTAAGCCGACTCAGAAGGGGTTGAACTGTTAATCGGGCATCCCCACTCCCAAGTGGTACGGCGAATTGGAACTGAGGTGTACCCATTCGGAGGATGTCTGGGGACCAGAATCCAAGGGTATGTTAGAAAGCGTAAGAGAAAAGGAGTGGTGTAGAAAAAAAGGGCTAATACCCTTTTGTATGCGCCATGTGGTAAATCATGCCGTTTCCAATGGTAAAATTTACGTGTGGCAGGCTGTTGTGATGCTACCAGTACCTGAGAACAACAGTGAGTCTGTGATATGAGACTGACCTGTGAGCAGGCGAATTGGTTACTGGAGTGATAGGTTGAGAAGTATGGGAAAGCATACTTGTCGCAGTTAGGGCGCAGGTCTGAGAAACAGTGACCCTCGTCCTGTTGTAGCATAATGAGAATTTTGACTATAAGAGGCATCGAAAGAGACACATAAGAGGCCTTTGTTGCAGAGCGAGCAAAGGTGTCCATGGGAATGCATTCCGATCCATGTGTAGGGAGTAGAACCTGTCCATCCTATGGTTTGATTCGGATGCAGAGGGCAAGGTCGGTTGACCTCAGCGCTAGAAGATTTTGCTCGCTACACATGTAGTCAGAGACCATTCAAGAGGATAGAAACATCTATGGAGTAGGTCTGCTAGTGCGTTCGGTAAGGCTGTTAGATAAGTGGCCCGGGAATGCATGGAGTGTGCAAGGGCCGAAGGCTAGAGCTGCACAGCTTCTTGGCAGAGCAGCTAAGAGGTTGTGTGTGCTTGTGTGTTGGAATACCACATTGCCACTATGCTGTCTGTCTGTATGCACAAAGGTTTGTTGCAGAGGCAGTATTTTAAGGCATAAAAGGCATAACTCATGGCTCGAAGCTCCAGGAAGTTGATGTGAAACTCTATATGGAGTGGAATAGACACATATTGGGTTGGGAAGATGTGGATTCGAACTCTTCAACCCTAAGTAAATGCGATCGTGACCAGGACCAGCTGAGGATTTGGTTCTGGATAGGTAATATGGATCAGGAATGAAAGCAGTTGAACAGCTTAGAGCCACTGATATTTGAAAATCCACTGAATCTTACTCATAGCCAGTCTGGGCATATGAGTGAAGTGGATAGTGAAAAAAACCCCGTGGCCTATCAATGAAAGAATTGAGGGGCTGAGGCTATGTTGCATGTGCGCAGAGATGTGTAGGAATTTGACAGAATGTCTGCGCGATTGTTGGGCAGGAAGTTCGTTGCGACTGTAGTGCCCAGAATTGCTCCATATGGGATTTATGGTAGTTAAACAGAAATCCCAGGGAATTGTAGTAGTTTTATAGTGAGACTTGGAGAATTTAGAGTTCCTTGCTTGGATTGACTCCTATTAGGCAGTTGTCCATGCAAGGAAAAGTGTGAATGATGTTTTACTCCGTAGAGAAACAGCAGTCACTGCTAGGCATTTGGTGAAATACACAAATTGTCGAAGCTAGTGCGAACGGCAGAACTTGGCATTGGAATGTTGTTGACTCACTATGAAGCACATAGAAAGACTAGAGGAGAGAGGGAACCCACTTATTGTTGTAAGGGAAGCACAGTGACAAGAGACACCATTTTACCTGTCCCTTCTGAAGAAAGTTGTTGACATTTCTGAGGACCAGGATGGGCGGAGAGCATCTGCTTTCTGTTGAAAGAAGGAATAGTGGGATTAACCCCCGCCCTGTAACATCTGGGGGACTGTACCCCAAGCCCTGGTACTAAGTGGGATGGCCGCTCTGATATCCGAAAAGGTTGAGAGACCAGGAGGCTGTCCAACTGATGGAGCTGATGTAATCTGGATATCAGCTGGTCTCCTGCGGGAGCGTGAGTGGTAAAAGTCTTACCCGCATCTCTGTCTGCTGTGCAAGAAAACGTCGAGAGCTGTCGCCAGGTCTCGAGGTGGGCTTGCAATTGAGGCAGTGTCTGCTGGATCTTGTGTCTAGCAGATCAGCTAATGTATCTGGGACTTCGGGCCGTAATTAGGAACCAGAAGCCAGAGTATTATCGAGTACGGAGTCCCATTGCTGGCAAAAGGAGGATGTCTCGATGTAATCCCAAATTATTGGTAGAGAGGTTCTCTTGGTGTTGTGTCAAACATAGCTGGCAAAAGCGATATGTGACACTAATATGGTTCTTGGAGGAGAATACGACCTAGAACCTTCCGAAATCATGTGGCCCGATTTAGCGACCAGGTTTCGATGGGATTGTTGCTGAAGCAGGATTAGAGTACTTACCGTCCTTCGTGGTGGATCGCAGAAGGATGAATCGGTGAATCTCGATGGCTCCGTGGATTTCGGGAGGCATAGAGGACAGCCTGAGGGACGTAAACGTCCGGCTCAACTCTGTAAGCTGGTATGGTGGCGCAGTTACAGAGGAGACAGGCTAGGCATTACTGGCGCTTCCACATTATTTTGAGGTGGCTCAGTACCCGGCACCGGTGTCAGTGGGGAATGCCTCGGATGCAGAGAAGCACAGGGATCATGAACCCAGGCCCACTTCGCCACTGGCTCAATGGACATTGGCGCCGGTGCGGAATAAGTATTCTTCGTAGCTCGGCCCGGTCATTCTCCAGCACCGAGGAACTGCCACCGATGTGCGGAACAGTGTCGGTGGCAGTAGTGATGTCTACCTCGGCGCTCAGCCCAGTCATTCTCTAGCACCGAGTAAGATGCCACTGATGTCCTGGATTGCGTCAGTGGCGGATGGTCATTGTGCAGGTGACAATGATTGCCACGGTGCTTGGCCCGGTCTTTCCCCAGCGCCGAGCTGGATGCCCTCGCTGTCTCGGATGGTGAGTGGTGACGGACTGTCACCATGCCTGCACTGCTCCTGGCACTCTCTAGTGCCCTAGGATTATACGGGGCTTTGGATAAGAACCCGAAGTATGGAGCGTTTTGTTTAGTTGAGGGCATTGCATTTAGGTGCTCCGGTAATATTGATGGTATTGATGGCGGCATTGAAGGCAGCATGGAAGGTATCGTCAAAGGCATCGATGGAAACGTCGATGGCACGGGCGGAGCACCGATAACATCGATGGAGGTATCGATGGCAGCATCGATAGCACAGACGAGGGCGACGGCAGCATCGATGGAGTCGATGGCAGCACCAAAGGAAACAACGTGGGCGTCGATGGCATTGATAAAATCGACACTGCCATTGATGGCATCGACCTGGGCGTCAATGGCATCGATGGAATCGATGTAGGCATCGATGGAATTCATGGAGGGTCAGTGACATCGATGTAAATACCAATGGCACTGATAGAATTGATGCGTGCATCGATGGAACCGAAGGGGGCATCGATGGAGGCAGGACGACATGGATGGAGGCACCGATGGCATCGATGAGGGCATCAACCGCAACAAAGGCACTGAGGGAATCGATGGAGGCATGGATGGGATGAGAGCATCGATGGCCTAGACAGCAGCCCTAGCGGCAACGATAACCGTGAACGTCCCTATCCCTCTAGCCCCAATAACCCGTTGCAGGATCGCAGGAGGACACTCGCAGGCTTTTTGGGGCTGAGGATGAAAACATAGGGAGAAGGGAGGCCGCAATTTGTTTGGTAAGCCAGGGAAACAGTTGGCGAGGTGACAGAAACAGACCAAAATACAGGGCATAGTACTCACCGAGAGTCGATTAAATGTACGCGAAGGGATACCTGTGCAGGGAAAAATTATTTGTGAAGTAAAACTTCAAGTGTTTCCGTGAGGAAAAGTTGTGAGAAATTTCTCACAGAGCTCTTGAAAGGGATGCTAACTGCAACGCGGAAAAAAGAAGACTGAAGGGAGAACCCTGTGGACACAGGGATAATGGCATGCTGGGCATGCTCAGTACACTCGGTGTGCCAGTCAAAGCTTTCTAGAAACTTTGACAGAAGATTTTCCGTGATAGGGCTCCATTCAGTGACGTCACCCATATGTGAGGACTACTATCCTGCTTGTCCTGGGAGAAAATGTTCTCTTCAACATAGCAGTGCCAGGCTTGGTGGGTCAAAAAGAAAAAGCTGGGTTAGCTTTCTAAGGTCTTTAGTCCACTACAGACAGAAAGTGACAGCTGTCTTGCAATCTAAAGAGGCCTTGGGAAAAATATTAGAACAACTATTGACTGATTAAGGTCTATCACAACCTTAAGCAGAAACTTAATAAACATGTGTATAAAGGTGAACCGGTAGATGTAGTGTATTTGGATTTTCAGAAGGCGTTTGACAAAGTCCCTCATGAGAGGCTTCTACGAAAACTAAAAAGTCATGGGATAGGAGGCGATGTTTTTTCGTGGATTACAAACTGGTTAAAAGACAGGAAACAGAGAGTAGGATTAAATGGTCAATTTTCTCAGTGGAAAAGGGTAAACAGTGGAGTGTCTCAGGGATCTGTACTTGGACCGGTGCTTTTCAATATATATATAAATGATCTGGAAAGGAATACGACGAGTGAGGTTATCAAATTTGCGGATGATACAAAATTATTCAGAGTAGTTAAATCACAAGCAGACTGTGATACCTTACAGGAGGACCTTGCAAGACTGGAAGATTGGGCATCCAAATGGCAGATGAAATTTAATGTGGACAAGTGCAAGGTGTTGCATATAGGGAAAAATAACCCTTGCTGTAGTTACACAATCTTAGGTTCCATATTAGGAGCTACCACCCAGGAAAAAGATCTAGGCATCATAGTGGATAATACTTTAAAATCGTCGGCTCAGTGTGCTGCAGAAGTCAAAAAAGCAAATAGAATGTTAGGAATTATTAGGAAGGGAATGGTTAATAGAACGGAAAATGACTGCAACTTGAATACTGTGTACAATTCTGGTCGCCGCATCTCATAAAAGATATAGTTGCGATGGAGAAGGTACAGAGAAGGGCAACCAAAATGATAAAAGGGATGGAACAGCTCCCCTATGAGGAAAGGCTGAAGAGGTTAGGGCTGTTCAGCTTGGAGAAGAGACGGCTGAGGGGGGATATGATAGAGGTCTTTAAGATCATGAGAGGTCTTGAATGAGTAGATGTGACTCGGTTATTTACACTCTCGAATAATAGAAGGACTAGGGGGCATTCCATGAAGTTAGCAAGTAACACATTTAAGACTAATCGGAGAAAATTCTTTTTCACTCAATGCACAATAAAGCTCTGGAATTTGTTGCCAGAGGAGGTGGTTAGTGCAGTTAGTGTAGCTGGGTTCAAAAAAGGTTTGGATAAGTTCTTGGAGGAGAAGTCCATTAATGGCTATTAATCAATTATACTTAGGGAATAGCCACTGCTATTAATTGCATCAGTAGCATGGGTTCTTCTTAGTGTTTGGGTAATTGCCAGGTTCTTGTGGCCTGGTTTTGGCCTCTGTTGGAAACAGGATGCTGGGCTTGATGGACCCTTGGTCTGACCCAGCATGGCAATTTCTTATGTTCTTATGTTCTTAAGATGTTGTGATTAAATTTAATATAAGATGAATAAGTTACTCCTAGAAGCTTCCTCATTCTGTGGATAGTGAGATTGCCACAGACAAAAAAAAACCAAAACCTGACCTTCCAGATCAGATACTATAGCCTTCAAAAGCAACTTTCATTAGCTATTTAAAACCATGCTGAGAAGGCAGCTTGATGAGAGGTTTCAGATGAAGTAAGCCCCACATAAATCTTACAACTAAGGACTGTACAGAAGTTAGGTTTCCTTTCTACATAAAGATAGTATGCATATGCATCATCACACTGAGGCATACCCTAAGAGTTGTTTTTGAATCCAGACGTTTAGATATGTATAAGGTAATCAGTTTGACAGGGAAAATGATCTAGGGCCATGTCCTAACACTAGATAGTGAAACTTTTCTTTTTACAAACATAAGACCTCTCCTAGAAGACTAAAGTACTTGAGATACTGTATTGAAGAAATCATAGGATCATATTACTTTGCTCTCAACACTCAGGCCATGAAAATGAGGGACTGGAGACTGGCATGAACTAATATTTCTCTGTTCTTTGAAGTTAAAAGTTGGAAACATTTCCAACCTGACTGGTTTCCTGCTGGATTAATGTAAAGAATAGGAAACCAAATCTGTTTTGGCCAAGAGGGAGCTAAGAGAATCATAGTTCCCTGAACCATTCTGAGTTTTATTAAGGTTTTTGACATTAGAGGAACCTGAGGATACCCAAACAGAAGTCCCCTTCTGCAAAGAAAGGAGAAGGCATGTGATGCTAGTATGTTTCCTGACCTCAACCTGGAGTAGAAAGCTGCCATCTTCAAGTTCTGACTTTTTGCAAACATCTATCATGGAGTTCCGTATTGAGATAGGGATCTGTTTATTACAATCTTACCTAAAGATCATTCATGAGGGTCTAGCAGTCAACTCAGCCTGATAGGCAAGGAAAGCTTTCAGGTGACTTGTGTCAAATTGCCAGAAACTATAAGAGAGGCGCAGGGCTGGAACAACATAATGGAGATAGGACCCTGAGTGTGGTTGTTTAATTTTCTTCTTCACTGGTAGGATTCAATCTACTTAAGAGGCACTCAGCTGAGAAGGAGGCTGAGTAAGGAGAAAATACTACGGTATTTGCCTGATAATTTCCTTTCCTCTAAGGAAGCAGGCCAATTCACACAAGTGGTTTATGTACCTCTGCCAGCAGATAGAGATCGAGTAAATCTGACTTGCTGACATCACAGATATATACCTCTGCCCCAACATCAGCCCACAAGTATTCTCTGGAAAAGCCAAACTGTGGACAAACTGATTAAACTTGAACATGACTACTAACAGTCAATCAGCCATAATTCCAATCAATTGGGAATACTGAGCTCAGTTAAAAGAATTAACATGCACTAATCATAGGAACTAATTATGTCACTTACCAATCATCAAACTAATTAATAGAAATAATACTCTTCATCGCCTGACCTAAGGGCTGAAATAAAAGCAAGTAGGCAGCCCAGGGTGGGTTGTAGATTGGCCTGCCTTCCTTAGAGAAAAGGAAATTATCAGGTAAGTAGTGATTTCTCCTTCCTCTGCACTCAGGCAAACCAATCCACTAAAATGGGATGTAATGTACTAAAGCTACTCCCAAAAAGGGCAGGAGACTGCCCTTAGACCTCTCAACACTACACGTGAGAAGGCCGTGTTCTTCTGGGTCCAAACATCCAAGCAGTAATGCTTGGAGAAAATGTGTAAGGAGGACCACTTTGCTGCTCCGCAAATCTTGACAGGAGGCAACAACCGAAGCTCCACCCATGATACCGCCTGAGCCCTAACCTGTCTAAGCAATGGGACATCTGCATCCACATAGGCAGCTGTGATGACCTCTTATATCCAACAGGCAATAGTTGCTCGCATTGCCGGTTTCCCCTGTTTACCACCACCATGGAGCATAAACAGAAGATCAGGCTTCCTAAAAGATGTAGTAATCTTCAAGAATCACACCAGTGCCGCCTGACACCCAAGGCATGCAACAGACGATAATCAAGCTCATCTCTATCCCTGTCCAGACCGGGCAGTTAAATATTATGATTCAAATGAAACTCCAAAACCATTTTTGGCAAAAAGGAAGGTACCGTTCTAAGCTGTACCTCCCCCGGAGTCATTCATAGGAATGGCTCACAGCAAGAAAGAACTTGTAGCTCTGAAACCCTTCATGCTGAACAGATCGCTATGAGAAAAACTATTTTCAAGGTGAGCAGCCGCAAAGAGAGACCATGCAGTGGCCGAAAATTGAGACCCACCAAAAATCTCAAGACCAGATTAAGGTCCCAAAGAGGCACTGGTAGCTGCAAGGAAGGTCATAGATACTTAATGACTTTCAAAAACCTGAACACATCAGGATGGGAAGACAATGCTCCCCCATTGACTCGCCCCCTATAACAAGCGAGAGCTGCTACCTGCACCTTTGGAGTATTAAGGGCCAAGCCTTTAAGCAAGCTGTCCTGTAAAAATTCTAATATCAGAGGAATTTCAGCTTTGAGAGGATGAAAACTTCGCTCCTCACTCTAGAAAATTCTCCAAATTTTAATGCAAGCTAGAGATGTAGACAATTTGGTGGCCCAGAACAAAGGGGAAATCACTGCTGAAGAATAACCACACTTCAGCAACTGAGCCCTCTCAAGGGACAAACCATAAGACAAAACCGACCCGGATCATCATACACTATGGGCCCCTGATGCAATAGATCTGTCCGGAGTGGTGATCTGACAGGACTGTCCATCAGATGTCTCTGAAGATTGGCACATCATGGACTCTGGGGCCAATCCGGAGCCAACAGAATCACAATCTTTTGAATGATCCTATCATTGGCCATGGCAGGAAGGCATACAACACTCGCTCTGCAGTCAGACCTGAATGAGAGCATTTGGATCCCTTCTGCAATTGAAGAATTGTGGCACCTTCGTGTTGCCAGCAAATCCAGATTCGGGCGACCCCAGAGTGCCATTCTGAGTTGAAAGGCTTCGTCTGACTTACGCTCCTTTACCACCAGTCAAAAGCCCCTACTTGGGGCCTGCTGGGGAGCTGGTTGGAGCCTAGGCGCCCTCTGCTGGCGGGCACAACCCCTGGAACTGGTGTGAGGCAGGCGAGACTGGGCAGCTGGCAGATATTTCCGCTGCTGATAAAAGGGCTTTCAAGAGCCCTGCTGGAGGATTTCCTGGCTGAGGAAGGCCCTTCCGAGGCACTAGGGGACAGCTGCCGAAGCATATCATGGTGGTTCTTCAGCTGTGCCACTGCACCCTGGACTTTGTCCCCAAACAGGTTCTCACCTGTACAGGGAAGATGAGCAAGCCTATCCTAAACCTCCAGTCAGAGGTCCGGAGCCAAGCCATTTTTCTGGCGCCTATGCCCATGGCGGCCAAGCGGGCAGCCGTTTCAAAAACATTGAAGGTGGAACGCACATCATGTTTACCCACCTCCAGACCCAGCGAAGCAATAGCAGAAACTTGGACTCGTTTCCAGAGACTGTCGTTGTACTGGGTCATATACAGTTGGTAGGCAGCGATGCGAGCAACCAGCATGGCGCTTTGAAAGTTTTTTCTGCCCAGGGCATCCAGCTCCCTATGCTCACGCCCCGGAGGAGTGGAGGCATGGGTACGCGAACACTGGGCATTTTTTATGGCTGATTCCACTACCATCGATTGGTGGGGGAGCTGTCTCCTATTGTACCCGATGGTCTGTTGCACGAGGTAGGTGGTATCGACCTTTCTGTTAAAGGGGGAGACCGAAATGGGGTGTTCCCACATGCGAAGGAGTTCTTTGAAAATCTCATGGATTGATACCACCGCGATTTCCTTAGTAGCATCGATGGAGAACTTCTAGGATCTTATGAAGTGCATATTCCTCCATAAGAAGTTGAAAGGGGATGGCTTTGGCCATGGCCCGGACAAACTCCTCAAAGGACAAGTTCTCGGGTGGCGACTGGCGCTGCTCCTCTGGAGAGGAGGGCTCCAAAAGGGGGTCGTTGGAATAGATGAGTCTGTGGACTCGTCACCCCAGGGGTCATAGGGCCCTCCTCCTTACTGGGACTGGCATGTCGTCAGCGAGGTCCGTGAGGGGCATCAGCCCTGGGCTCTGAAGGTTTCGAAGTCCTTGAGGGAACTGGCGGCATCAAAGGTTCCCCTGGCATGGAGGGGATCACCGGCCGTGACAAGCCGGAGGGATCCGGCACAGGCTCAGGGAACTGTGGGCAAGGGAAAATGGTACCGGCCGTACCTTCCTCCTCGGATGACTCGAGAATCGGAATCGCTCTGGTGAAGGGCATCGGTGGCCAATGGAGCATCGAGGGTCCTTTGGGCACCGGTTGCATTGGTAGGGTGCCCAGAAGGACGTCCAGACACTCCAGCAACAGTGCTAACATCGATGGTGGAAGCTCGGACACTGGTATGGGGCCGGTGGCACCAGCAGCTCAATGTTTTGCTATGCTTTGAGTACCGCTGATTGCACCCTGAGGTCCAACTCCTCCTGGAAGTCCTGGGTGGCAAGGACTGATAGAGAGGCATGAGGTGTCACCGGCTTTTGCCTTGGGTCTCCGAAGTGGCACAGTGCCCTGCACCGGTGTCGGTGGGAAATGTATCAGGCTAACGAGCACACCAGAGGATGGGGCCTCCGATGGCCAGTGCCACTTCAATGGCAGCTCCTTAGCTGCCAATGTCGCTCCAGAACCAGAACTGTGTGCCAACGGTGACCGGTGTGTATTCTTGCAGAATCGTTTCTAGTGCTCAGCTCGGTCTTTCCCTGGCACCGAGGAAACCGATGACCCCCAGGTCCAGGAGACTGGGGAAATCATTGAGGCTCGATCCCCCTCTCCCCGATCCTTGGAGGTACTAGCTAGAGGGATTGCGAGGGGAAGCAGGTCGGGTGGTTCCCCGCGATCTCTGGTTGTCAAAGGGACTAACACAGGTGTGAGAACTTCGAAAAGTTTCTACATTTTGTCGAAGTGCACCCAACGCCCTTTGGGTATCATCTGGTCGCACAGACGGCACCCCTGGATGTCGTGCGAGGCCCCCAGACAGAGGATGCAAACCTCGTGTGGATCCGTGATGGACATGGTCTGCGGGCACAGACAAAAACCGGTCAACGCCATTAAAAACACCTGGCGTGCGGTCATTGACCGATGAACACCTTGGGGGGGGGGGGGGGGTGTTGGGAATCGATTGCAAGTTTGCAAAAAAAGGCCGAAAACGGACCTACCATATCGAGGGGGCACCTACTGCGAAGGGGGACCCGCAAGGATTTAGAAACAACTCGAGGAATCGAGGAAAAGATGAAAAAAGCTGGAGTTCCACGGACTGCAAGGCAACTGCACCACGGAAAAGAAGAGACCAAAAGGGGGACCTCACATAGACGCGCAGATAGTAGCTGGCTGGGCATGTTCAGTCTGCTTGTCAAAGTTTCTAGAAGCTTTGACAAAAGTTTTCCGTGCCGGGTTACATTCGATGATGTCGCCCACATGTGAGGACTACCATCCTGCTTGTCCTAGGAGAAACAGTGGAGTGCCTTCGGGATCTGTACTTGGACCAGTGCTTTTGTAATATATTTATAAATGATCTGGAAAGTGGTACAGCGAGTGAGGTGATCAAATTTGCGGATGAAACAATTATGCAGAGTAGTTAAATCTCAAGTGGATTGTGATGAATTGCAGGAGGACCTTGTGAGATTGGAAGATTGGAATTCCAAATGGCAGTTGTAATTTAATGTAGACAAGTGCAAAGTGATGCATATTGGGAAAAATAACCCTTGCTGTAGTTACGCAAAGTTAAGTTATATGTTAAGAGTTACCACCCAGGAAAGAAATCTAGGTATCATAGTGGATTGAAATCATTGGCCCAGTGTGCTGTGGTGATCAAAAAAGCAAACAGAATGTTAGGAATTATTAAGAAGGGAATGGAAAATAAAATGGAGGAAGTCATAAAGCCTCTGTATCACTCCATGGTGAGACCGCACCTTGAATACTGTGTGCAGTTCTGGTTACCGCGTCTCAAAAAGGATATCACTGCACTGGAGAAAGTGCAGAGAAGGGCGACCAAAATGATAAGGGGCATGGAACAGCTGTCCTATGAGGAAAGGCTAAAGAAGTTAGAGCTGTTCAGTTTGGAGAAGAGACTGAGGGGGATATGATAGAAGTCTACAAAATCATGAAAGGACTTGAACAAGTTAATGTAAATCGATTATTTACTCTCTCAGATAATAGAAGAACCAGGAGGCACTCCATGAAGTTAGCAAGTAGCTCATTTAAAACAAATCGAAGACATTTTTTTTTCACTCAGTGCATAGTTAAGCTCTGGAATTCATTGCCAGAGGATGTGGTTACAGCAGTTAGTGTGACTGAGTTTAAAAAAGGTTTTGATAAGATCCTAGAGAATAAATCCATAAACTGCTATGATGGTAATTAATAAGCAATAGTAGCTTGTGATCTATCTAATGTTTGGGTACTTGTCAGGTACTTGTGACATAGATTGGCCACTGTTGGAAACAGGATACTGGGCTCGATGGACCCTTGGTCTGACCCAGTATGGCATTATCATTTGTTCTTATGTTATATTCCTAGCCAGCTAGCAGCTAAATAGGGACCTTCAACTGGTTTTGTCTGGTACTCTACTATCATGTTTTCAAGTAGAGTTTCAACTCAGCACTTTTGAAGAGACAAAGATACTATAATCTTGAAAATGAGTGCTTCTAAAAGAAAATCATGTAGACTGTGATACCATTTGCAGATGTAACACTACCTGTCAAACACTCTGAACTCTGCTGATTTTCACAAAAATCCTCTATTTCTGATAACACAAAATAAGGCAACTGACAAACAGGGTCATTCATGAGGATGCATTATGGCGTTAACGCACGTGATAAGTTAACGCCATAACACATGCAATAATCATATTATCATGGTACCCTGTTAAAGAGTCCATCAAGCTAGGGTGAGAGAACACTGTAGAAATCTCATCTTTGTGAGACTTTCCTCACTCCAAATGACATCAAATCTTCACCGAGGTGTACTGTGCAGTTTGTACATCTCACTCCGCATTTAAAACTGCACCCTAAACAACCACAAACACTTCACCTCGAGCTACTGGCTAGCCCTCCTATAGAGATATAAATAGTTGACTAATATGAAGGCCTTTTAAATAGTCTCTCTCTCTCTCCACCCCCTAATATTAATAGCCTGTCTGCTCACTTCATGGGCTGCGAAATAGAAGTATCGTGGGGTGGGAAAAGTTTACCACACCACGCGATACTATAATTCTAAAAATTACCCTAAACATGCCCTTTCTCTTACCGCGGGCGTTATTCATGCAATATTATAGCATTTTGATTAATCTAGAGGAAAGATAGCAGATTTTATCTTTGAAAACACTCTAAAAATATTTTTTAAGATGAATGAATTACAAATGTATATGAAAGATTTACGAATGGACAGTAGCTATGGTTGAAGCCTTGACAATTGTTGCTCCTGCTCACAAGTGTCAAATATCTGCTAATTCAACCTCTTTTTTGTGTTCTCTGCCTTTACTTCAAGTGAGTTTAAAATGTATTCCTTTTAGGATATAAATGCATGTGTTTAGAATAGTTCTTAAATTTATTTGGAATACAATTTCATGACAATTGTGCTATATTTTCAAATTGTGTTAAATCACTACTTCGGAATTGTGGAGTCAGCTTTTGAAACTAATTCCATCACAGCTGTGTCTTCCATGCCTTATATAATACTGTAAATGCATACACAAATTGTATATATATATATATATATATACATATACTACTGACCTGGGATTTTGTGCTTTCAATGTGACATGGATGAGGCAATGGAGTTCTGAGTTCCCGAAAACACCTCTCGATCAAGTCACCGTTTATAAGACTGGAGATGATATATCCATCAGAGAGATAATCTTGTTATTTCATAGCCACAATTTTAAGATAATACACAATTTTAACATAATACCTAAGGGGCAGATTTTAAAAGATTTACGCGCTTATGGGGGTTATGCGCGCCGAGCCTATCTTGCATACGTCCGGCGAAGCACGGGCGGTCCGGGCTGGGATGGGGGCGTGGCCAGATGCCTCTGTAGGGCCTCTAGGCTGGCGTGTGCAACTTACGCCTGCCCGGAGGCAGGCACAACTTGCAAAACAAAGGTATGGGGGGGGGGGTTTAGGTAGGGCTGGGGGGGCGGGTTAGGTAGGGGAGGGGAAGGTGTGGGGGGGAGGAAGGAAAGTTCCCTCCGAGGCTTGGCGCGTGTAAGGTGCACAAGTGTGCACCCCCTTGCGTGCGCCGACCCCAGATTTTATAACACGCATGCGGCTGAGCAAGCATGTTATAAAATCGGGCGTAGGTATTAAAATCTGCCCCTAATTGTTTAGGTTTTGATCTCCCACAAGCACTAAAAGCATAGATACTGTAACATAAGCACATCATTCAGTTGCATGATACAAAATAATTAACATGTTTTAAATATAAACATTTTCCATAGCAAATGGAATTCTTGTTCTGGACAAGATAATGGCATATGTATCAGAATAGCTGGTATGGAAGCTCTGGGGTAAGAGCACAAAGGTGCAAACTTAAACATCATAGTTTGTTTCATACTGAATATGTAGTAATCAATATTTGCATACTCTGGGTATACAAATTATGTTATGCATATTCATTGTGGCAATCCTGAAATCCTGACTGGTTAGATGTGCCTCCGAGAGAGGGCTGGGAAACACTGTGCTATATCATAGATCACACCAGTTTTCGAGAGAGAGAGGTTTGTTAGTGCAAATTCACTGCTATTTTAAATATGTAGTTTTATAATCTTAATGCAGAAAATGACTAAATAAATATTTAGAAACAAAGTGTGATAGTGCTGCTTGACAAAAACGGAGAAATACATTTTCTAAACACAATTAAGCACAGAGTATGCACTGTTAATAGAAGCATCCATTCACTCTATGTCTGCTTAAGTTGACAATAAGGATCTGTATAAAATGAGTGAAGAATTAGTTTTTACTGGCTTTATCATAAATAATATGTAGGCTTCTGTTTCTAATTTACATCTGATAGGCATAAAACACCCCAAGGTCAAAACAATTAAGTGTTCAGTGGATAAACTGCCCCTAGCATTCTTTAACGCCTCCCCTTGCCTGACTTGGTTCTTCTTATTTGTTGCATGTCTTTTTGATGCGGATGGCTCCTGAGCTGCACAAAGAAAGAACAGGTTGATGAAGAGCGTGTATGGTGAGGCTAGGGCTGAGCAGGTACAGTGGGGGAATACTACATACGGAGGCATATGCAGTTGATGGTTACTAGGAAGAATGTGAGTACTGTTTTGTTATGGCAGTACTTTTGTGTTAAGGAAATGTATATGTTTGATTCAACTAGAAACAGTAGCCAGCCATTGAAACTCTGCTGCAAAAACACCAGTAAAATATAGTTTTATGTGAACGCAAATAACTCCTCTAATTAGCTGGAAAATAAGCACATAAATTTATGATTCATGAACATCTATAAACAGAAAACCTAATTATACCGAGAATCCCCTTAGCTCAAAATCTTAAAGAAATCCAGTAGAAGGCCCATATTCAGCTGCCTAGAGCAGGCAAAGTTAACTGGACAAAGTTGTTCAGTTAACTTTAAGCTTGTTATTTGGCTGACTAGCACTGAACATCAGCGATAAAACCAGCCAAAGTTAAACTGTGCCCCAGGAAAGCATACAGTGCCACATTTTTATCATCTGGCTAAATTTGGTCAGGCAATAACTTGCCTGGATAAAATTTAGCTGGCCATTAGAAAGCGTGGGGGGAGAGGAAGGAATTTGAAAAGGCAGAATTTGTCCCAACAACTCCAAAAGTCAGCCAGGCAAATCCTTTGAATATTGACCCCTAGATAGAAATGCAATTTATAAAAAGAAAAATAATAATGCTTATCCTGTTCTACCATCCAAGATTAAGCCCCCTGTTTCCAGCTATGTACCTCGTCATCTCTTACCTACTCAGAGACATTAGAATGTGAGCCTGTTGGAGTGCAGAACTAGTGTCCTTGGGAGTAACAATCAGCAAGTTCTCCAGTAGGCTGCATATTGCTGAAAGGAGAGGAGGTGTGACCACTGCACAGAGATCAGGCACAACAGCAGAAAGACAAGGGTCTTCAGAGCTGTGAGACCCTGTAGTGGTGGTATCACTCCGACCTAGAATTAAAAAACCAAAATGCTAAAAACTGATTACATGGCATAAAAAAGTATAAGGCTCACAAAGACTACCATGGAAGGGGTTGAGAAAGCATTTTAAAGGGTTACGGTGGGATCCAGAAAATTAGGCTTTTTATTCCATCTCAGGAATCTGGTCACATTAATATGTTTAATTAATAATTATGTCTTGAACCCTTGTTTAAAATATGCAGTATGTGAAAAATTATCAGTGGCCCTGGGTAGTTTGCAAGCCAGTGAATACTTTTTATGTTTTTAATCTATGGGCCTACATTCCATGTACGTGCATCCAGAAAAAGTAGGCAGAAAAGGGAATACTTTGCTAAAGCTCCTCAGTAGGTGTAGGAGTCCGGTGAACATGGGGGAGAGAGAGAGCCTCTTTATAGGGCTCAGCCTGACACTCAAATAAGCACCATTGTAAGGAGGCACTTAGATTCGGGGTGAGCTTTCGGGAGGTGGGTTGGGGTTTGGGGGGAGGGTGGTGTTACAGAAACATTCAGAGGTATTCATTGTAAAATTGACATCAGTAAAGAATTTTAGACCTTATAAGCGATGAAAATCCTAAAAAGAGGAGTTGATTTGTGCACTACAGTCTCTGCTAGTTGCATTGTACAAATTAGGGATGTGCAGAGGGACGCCATACGATGCATTCGGGATTCGGATTCGTCGGGGGGCAGATACGTTGCATTCGGCTGTATGGCGCCCCGATACGTTAATACATCGATTTCTATTTGTTCCCCCGCTAAAATTAAATTAACTACAACCCCCCACCCTCCTGACCCCCCCAAGACTTACCAAAACTCCCTGGTGGTCCAACGGGGGGTCCGGGAGCCATCCCCTGCACTCACACCCTCGGTGCCGGTTTCAAAATGGCGCCGATAGCCTTTGACCTACTATGTCACAGGGGCTACCGGTGCCATTGGTCAGCCCCTGTCACATGGCCATCGACGCCATCTTGTGCTCCTACCATGTGACAGGGGCTGACCAATGCCACCAGTAGCCCCTGTGACAGTATGGGCAAAGGCTATCGGCGCCATTTTGATTACTGGTAGCTGATGGTCCGAGTTCAGGAGGTCGCTCCCGGACCCCCGCTGGACCACCAGGGACTTTTGGCAAGTCTTGGGGGACCCTCCTGACCCCCACAAGACTTGCCAAAAGTCCAGCGAGGGTCAGGGAGCGACCTCCTGGACTCCGGCCGTCGGATGCCAGTACTCAAAATGGCGCCGATCGCCTTTGCCCTCACTATGTCACAGGGGCCGACCGTCGGGCCCCTGTGACATAGTGAGGGCAAAGGCGATCAGCTGGTTGGCAGCCGAGAATGTGAGTGCAGGAGATGGCTTCCGGACTACCCGCTGGACCACCAGGGAATTTTGGTAAGTCTTGGGGGGGGGGGGGGGGGTTCAGGAGGGTGGGGGGTTTGTTAAATTGGTTTCTTTAGGCGGCCAAATAATTCAGCGAAGATTCGTGGGGAATTGCGATATGTTTCGTTTCCCCACGAATACAACGAATGTGGCCACATCCGTTGTGGATTGCCAGTACGTAGGGACCGAATGCATACCCCTAGTACAAATCAATTCCTTTTCATCGCTTATAAGGACTAAAATTCATTAATGATGTCAATTTTATAATTAATACCTTTGAATATTTTTGTAACCCCCCCCCCCCCAAAAGCCCAACCCACCTCCTGAAAACTCACCCCGAATCAAAGTGCCCCCTTATAATGGTGCATATTTGAGGGTTAGGCTGAGCCCTATAGAGAGGCTCTCTCTCTCTCTCTTGAGCGCATAGGATATACATGTAAAGCTGCAGATATGCGTGCATAAAGAGTATTTTAAAACCTATGCGTACACTTTATAAAATAGCATGCATCTTTGTGCATGGCGAGATACACGTGTTTATGGGCGCACTTGCAGCCCTTTGAAAATCTACCCGTAAGTATTTAGCTGGATATGTCAGGGGAGGAGAATAGGCCTAATAGGGAGGAAGTGAGTTAGCCAGATAACGTATTCAGCTAACTCTGAAATATTGTTTCCTGGATAACTTACCTGGCTAACTCTGGTTGGGCCACAGGGCTGTCCTAAAGTTAGCCAGCTAATCATAACCAGCTAATTTTTAAATAGATGGCTATATTGAGTGGTGCTGCCACACTGCTGAATAGGGGTGAGTTAGTCAGATAAGTGTATCTGGCTAACTTGCCAAGCCACACGGCGACTGAAAACGAACCCCAATAAAATCATTGAAATAAAAATACAATAAAACATAGCTATACATATTAATTTTTCAAAACACAACATATATCAAGCTAATCAGCATAATCAAAACAATATCCCAGATATCAGGATCTCACTCCAAAGTGTTCTGCAAAAAAACATGCCTTGGCTCTCTTCTGAAAGAAACTGGATGCAGTTACACTCATTCTGCAGATCCTTTAGGAATGAGTTCCAAGATTGTAGGCCCTAAATATCTAAAGGCTAACTGTCAGGAACAAGTTAAAGACTACACACAATGCTGGAATGCTCAACAAGCCTTGATGAGGTGACATATAGTATTTACCCAGTAGAAATCTTATGAAAGGCTGGAATGAGAGACATTCTGGTTTACTGCTTCACAAGCATTTGAAAATTAAACCCAAGATCTTGAATTTGAGTCTGGCTTCAATAGGAAGCCAATTTAGACCACACAGAATAGATGCTACATAATCATATTTCTTTTTTCAGGTAAGCCAGGCCCTACACTGCCCTTCTTCCCTGCAGAGGACGGATGGGTAATTTGAAAGGGAGTTTACAAATTTACCCACAAAATAATTCCTTTGAAAATTGGCCCCCAGGTGTGCAACTGTGCATAAAGTATAGGAACAGTCAGAAATTCACATACATATAATTCTATAAGAGCTACTCTTCTTGTAGACTGGTGTTTGAACCTTTGCTGTCTAGCAGTTAAAGAGTACTTCTAAGTAATTAACAAAAATCATTACATTAGATAATAAAGGGAAAAAAGTAATTATAAGAAGAGGATTACAAGTGATATACAGTATATGGAAAATCCCAATAATTTTCAAATCACATCTCACACTGAATAAAATATAATGTGATGGTTTAAGGAAAAAACATTTGTGGACAAATCGAGAGCAATATTAAAAAAAACCAAAACCCTAAAACATTGAACTTATCCAGATAAAATTAGCAGGATAATTATCTTGGATATTCAGTAAGATAAATGTCCTGTTGAATATCCCCAGATTTATTTCTTTATTTTAATGTTTTATTCCATATAAGAATGACTAGTACATAACGGTTTACAGGTAAAACAGTCATAAATATAATGAGTGTTACAAGGTGGATAAACATTCATAGAAATGGAAGTAATTCCACGGTAGACATCTAACATGAAAACAGAGCTAGATTATAGGGGTTTGCGAGGGATTATTGTTCAAGATTTATTGAGGTTAACTGAGCCATAGGGAACTGGGTGTTTCTGTCAAGCAGAAGGCATTTTTGAATAGCCAAGTTTTTAAGTCGCTTTTGAATTTCTTTTTATCTGTTAATGTTCAAAGTTCTTCTGGCATGGAATTCCAAACGTTTGGGCCTGCAATAGAAATCACTCTATCTCTAGTTTATGTTAGATGAGAGCCTCTTAAGATCTAGGAGGCCTTTGTTCTGTGATCTGAGAGTTTGCTGGGGGGGGGGGGGGGGGGGGAGGTTTAAAAGTTATTCCTAGCAGATCTTGTTGTTCAGGTTAATATTATTGAATATTGTTAGAACTTTATAATGCATTCTTGATTGTACAAGGAAGCCAATGCAGAGTCATCAGTTATGTGGTCAAATTTTCTTGCTCCAGACAATAGTACAACTGCGGCATTTTGCAGTAGTTGCAGGGGTTTTAAGTGACTAGAAGTAATGAATTACAGTAATCCAGGTTTGAGAAAATGAGGGATTGTAAAACTGTTCTAAAATCTGTTGTGCTTAGTAGAGGTTTCAATCAGCTCAAAATCCACAGCTTGTGGAAACCAGATCTAATCAGTTTGCCTATGTGGGCTTTCATTGTTAAATTTTCATCGATTTGGACCCCTACATCTCTCACTTGGGTTGCAGAGGTTTCTTGGCAACTTCCAAGATCTATCAATGGGCGTATGGTATTTTGTGGGTTGCAGCTCAACCAAATTATTTAAGTTTCATTGGGTTTCATCGAGAGTTTCCATTGAGCTAGTTTTCTTTTATTTTAATCATATATTCAGAAATTTGAGATTTTTTTCAAATTATTTTGTTAGAGGGATATAGATTTGGAAATCATCCACATGTAGGAAAAAGTTTTAACCCAGGTCTGTTAGTAATCTGCATATGGGCAGCATGTAGATATTAAATAAAGTTGCTGATAGCGCTGATCCTTTTGGTACACCAGTTGTGCTTTGGAACGTGTTGGACAAATAATTGTCCAGTTTTACTTGGAATGATCTATCTGCGAGGAAAGAGATGAAGAATGTTAGCACATTTCCATCAATCCCGATGTTTTTCAACTGTTGGCATAACAGGTTATGGTCAACAGTGTTGAAGGCAGCTGTTAGATCAATCAGGACAAGGCAGTATGTTTCGTTTGAGTAAAAACCTCATAAAATAGGATCAGTTAAGGACTGAAGAAGAGTTTCAGCTGAGTGGTTTTTCTGGAATCCAAATTGGTTAGGATAAAGTGTCTTATTGTCTTCAAGATGATTTTCAAGTTGGGTAAGGACTGCTTTTTCAAGTATTTTCGCAATGAAGGTTAAGTTGGAGATTGGATGATAGTTATTCCAATCATCAGGTCTTCCAGATTTATTTTTTAAAATTGGTTTTATAACTACCTTTTTAGACCTTAGGGCATATACCTTCTGCAAGGGCGAGGTTGACTAGTGTTGTGATTGTAGGGGTTATTGTCTGGTTTACTTGTTTTAGCAGGGTGGCTGGAATTGGGTCAAGGGGCTATGTAGCAGGCTTTAGTTTAACTATAATTTTGCTTATCTCTAGTTTCAATACTCAGTCAAATGATGACCAATTATCTTGTGCCGATAGATCTTCTGTTACTAACAGAGGGTAGGAATATGTGATTTCTTGTTTCAGCATCTTGATGTTTTCTGTTAGTGCTGCTACATGACGTTTTTGTAAAATTAATGTTTGTTGTATGATGTGAAGAAATGTCTTTAATTAGACTCTTAACTGTCTCAAATGAGTTTTGAGTTGAAAATTACTCCATGTATCTGTTTTGTGTAATAATGTTTTTTTTATTTGTTCATTAGTGTTCCGTAATGGGATAGGAGAGATTTGTATCTTCTTAATGATTCATCTGTATGGTTTTTTCGCCATCTTTTTTTTCTAATTTTCTTAATAGTTTTTTAGACTTTCAGTTTTTCATTATACTAGGGGTTCATTTCTCTCTGATTTTTCTTTATTTTGTTTGTAACTTTTGTTTGTATTGGCCTATGTTCATCTGCAATTTTTTTGATCATATTTTCCCATGAATAAAATGCATTATAGAAGCTGATTAAGTTTAAATCATTAATTTTGATCTCTAATGCATTTGTTAGTGTTTCTATTTTTATTTTCTTTCTGAATGTTATGGTGATTTTCATCTCAGAGTTTAGTATTAGTTTATTGTATATTAAATCAGCTTTGATTAGATGGTGATCAGACCATAGGATTATCTTATGTTTAGTGTTTATATTGTAGTAATTAGGATTTGCGAATATATTAAATCGTGTGTTGCCAGTTTTGTTGCTGTCTTCAGAGATGTGTTGAGTCTATCCTAAGGCTTCCATTGCATCAAGGAACAAGTAGCAAGAGGGGGAACTTGGTGAAACGTTTAAATGTAGCTTAAAGTCTCCTAAGATTATTGATGTTTCTGGAATACACAATTATTTTGTGAAAAGTTTGAAAATGGGTGAGCAATCTTTTTGGAGTAGGCCAGGTGGGCAGTATACCAATCCGATATTAATTTTTTTGATTTTAAAATAGCTACTTCATATGGAGGGTACATTTGAATTTTCTTTAGGGTTAATTTGAGTTCTTTTTTTGCAGATTATTAGTAGGCCTCCACCTTTTCTTTTTTCTCATGGTATATGGAATAGATCATAGCTAGGATGAGATAATTGGTTTAAGAATACATTGTCCTTGTTGTTTACCAGGTTTTAGTTATGCAAAATATTGTAGGTTGTTGCTCATCAATAATATCCTTGATAAGTGGGATTTTTTTTTAATTGATTGAGCGTTCAGTAGTAGTAGGGTGAACAGTATGCAAGTTTTGATATTTTGGTTTTTGGAACTTGTTTTGCATTGTAGAAATTAATCAACCTTGTTAAATTTTTTGTTTTTTTTGTTCCGTTTATTGGATCTATTTTGATTTTTGAATCCATGTTTGACAGTGATGTCTCAGAGATAGTAGCAAAGCTGTGTCCTCGGGAGGTCTCTAGGCGCAACAGTATTAACGTTGGGCAGTCACCCAGTGGAGGATAGATGTGGGAGAAAACAGAGTGGATAAGAACAGTTGGTTTCTAGTGATAGAGTATATTGTGGTGTCTTCATGTAGTGGTGTCTTCTGGTGGTGTCTGTGCGGTGGTGTGATGGATTAATTAGGTGGCAATATCAGGAGGAGACTTCAAGTTGGTGTCAGTTAAATAAGGTTGTGATTTCAGATTGAGATCTCATTTAGTGGTGGCATCCTCAGGCAGTTTAAACAGGAGGTGATCTCAAGTGGAGAATGTGGATTCACTAGGCGGAGGTACACCACTATTTGCAGCTCATTCCTCCCTTTATAGTAACTGAAGTAGTGGCTCTTTCCTCCCTTTTCTCACTTCGGCAGGTCAATTGCTTTCTCCTACCTTTTCTCAACTCAGAGCTCAATTGTTCTCTTCTCCCTCTTCTCACTAAAGCAGCAGTGATTGTGGCTGCTGAGGCACCTAATCTCCCGCCTTTTCTCCTCGGCAGTTCAGCTTACCATTCTCTCAGGCCCTAGAAGCACACCGCTCACTCTCCTCTCTCCAGCTGAAGATCCTTGCTTCGTTCACCAGGTGGAGGCTGCATGAGGCAGTTTGAGAGAGCAAGAGGGTAGGCTGGCTGGTGCAAGGTCTTCAGCAGCGCACCGCTCCCCAGAAGGAGGAAGCCACAGCAGTTGGGCAGGTAAGCGAGTAGGCTGCAGCGGTCGGGTGTGAGGTCAGGTGGGTGGGTTGGAAGGCCGCATTTTACCGGTCTTCGGGGGGACAGAGGCCGTGGCAGTCTGATGATCAGAGATATTCAAAAGTAGATGATTAGGTTTAAAGTTATCTGGGTAAATGTATCTGGATAACCTGAGGCTTAACCAGCTACATTCAAATGAATATAGCTGGTTATTAGGCTACAGTGTAAACAAAAAAATGTGTAGCATGGGCCTGGATGCCCGACTCCCTGACCCTCACTCAATAAAAATAAAAAGGGTCCTGCCAGGCTGAGCCAAGAGTGTTGATAGCATACTGCAATCTCGGGGAGGAGGCTGGTGACTGGACCCAGAGAATTTTAAGTGTTAAATTTTACTTGGATGGGGTTTTGGGGGGTGGGGGGCTTGGCCCAGCAAAGTCCCTTTTTCATCTACTGGGTTGGAGTCATGCAGCTAAGTGGGGACCTGGAGTGCCTCTAGAGGGCACTCCAGGCCCCCACTTAGCTGCCAATGCTTGAGATTTGGGGACCTGGATCTAGAAGCACCCACAGAGCACCAGGTACCTAGTTTTGGATTGGGGGGTGGAGGGAACCCCTAGACACCAGGGATTGTAATTTATTTGGATGGAAGGGGAAGAGATTGGCTGGGGGTGGGGGGTGGGGAAGGTCATTTTACTAAGGGAGATTTTTTTTCCATTGTTAAAAGAAGAAGCCATTGCTATGTGGCTGGAATCGACAAAATCTTTTTATTTACAGGGGTGAGTGGTGGCAGGAGTGGGTGGGCAGGAGTCTCCAAAGATCCTCAGGGTGATTTTTTGTGCCTTTGTAAGAGCATGCTCTTTTGGTCCTCAGGCCCTTTAAGTGATGGTAGGTCCAGTCAAGGTGGACCACCATTGCGTGGGAAGGCACCTCACCATGGCGTGAATTTTTGTCATACATTTTTTTCCATGATAAAAATATTGCACAGCGGTAATGCTGCGATAATTTTTCTGGGAGGGGCTAAATATCGCAGGGTTGGTCCCTGCCGTGATAAACTATCGTGGCGTAATAAATCTCCCTTTAAGTTAGCCAGATAAGTTAGACCTGACTATTGACCAGGTCTAAAGCTAGCCTAATAAACTTATCCAGCTAACTTTGATAGCCGGGTATAATCAACAGCATGGTCACTCCACTGAATATCCCAGTTAAGTTAGCCAGATAGGATTATCTGGCTAACTATTTCAACCAAATAGTGGATGAATATCTACCTCATTTATTTATTTTTTTTACTTCAAAGGGATGAACAAGGGTATGTGTGGCTGACTTGTCCTGCTGTCCACAGAGTACACCAGTTACAGATAAGCTACTCTCGCTTTCTTTATGGACAAGTAAGATAAAGACTGTCCCAAATGTGAAAACTTCCAAGTTAAGTATTGTCTTGAATTTCCTCTTCTTGACAGGACCTATAAAAATTTACGTTTGGTAGGAAAGAGATGAATAAAAATGCTGAAATAATAATTACAGAGATTCTTCAGTATAGACTATTCAAACGTACTGTTGTAATGGGAGTCAGCAATAAGACAATAGTGGGACATAAATGTATGCACTGAATTTCAAATAACATTTGACATACTATATGTAAAGTATGTCTACAATAGATGTAGAGTCAAGATGAACTGTGGAGCTGACATTGCTCTGACATTAAGAAGTTTTAGATGGTTTTGGAGAAAGAGATCTGCATTGCTACAGCAAACTACAACTGTAAGCTAATTGAGGTCTATTATGGTAATCAGAGACAAAAAACTGGTTGGATTTTCTAAAATCATTGTTCTATGGAAAGAGAGAGCTCTTTTACAATTCTCAAAGTATGTAATTTTGTACCAGCATTGTGTAAGAGATCTAGGAAAGAAAGTTAAAAAATTTGGAAACTACTTTGAAAATTTGGACAAATGAGCAAAACTGCTCTGATACTAAAGAATTATAATTATAATTCACCTAATTCTGGAAGAATCTAGGTAGCATACAGGAATAAAACATCAGGAACAAAATATTAATAACAAAAGCATATCACAAATAAAACTCTAAACCAAGACAAACCAACTATCCTGATAATTCATAACAGAAGTATAGCAAATGTTGCTTACCTGATGTAACAGGTGTTCTCACAGGACAGCAGGATGTTAGTCCTCACGAATGGGTGACATCGAGGATGGAGCCCACCACGGAAAACTTCTGTCAAAGTTTAAACAGAACTTTGACTGGCCCCTACTGGGCATGCCCAGCAAGGCACTGACCCTGCAGCCAGCAGGGGTCTCCCTTCAGTCTGATTTTCAAAGCTACAGGCAGTGCCTAGAAAGTAAGAATAAAACGAACCCAACACCGCGGGGAGGCGGGCGGGTTTCGTGAGGACTAACATCCTGCTGTCCTGTGAGAACACCTGTTACATCAGGTAAGCAACATTTGCTTTCTCACAGGACAAGCAGGATGGTTGTCCTCACAAATGGGTGAGTACCGAGCTGAGGATGTCCCGACTTGCACCAAATGTACCCAACGGTGTGCAGCAGGCACAATAAGTGAGGAGAAATTTGGGAAAGGGCATCCGCACCCAACCGGGTAGGTGGAAGGGTGTTGGTACATCAGGTTGGAAAAAGGTTACGCAAGACAGACTGGCCGAAGATGGAGTCCTGTCTTCCAGCCTTGTCCAAACAATAATGGGCTGCAAAGGTATGGAGAGAACTCCAGGTTGCAGCTTTGCAGATGTCAGGAAGCGGCACCGATCGAAGGTGTGCCACTGACGTCGCCATGGCCCTCACAGAGTGTGCTTTAACACGGTCTTGAAAAGGAATGCCAGCTTGCTCATAGCAAAAAGAAATGCAGTCCGCCAACCAGGAAGAAAGAGCCTGCTTACCCACAGGTTGTCCCAACTTATTAGGATGGAAAGAGACGAATAATTGAGTGCTCTTCCTATGGGAAACTGTACGGTCTAGGTAAAAAGCTAGAGCTCGTTTACAGTCCAGGGTATGCAGGGTCTGCTCTCCAGAGTTGGAGTGGGGCCTGGGAAAAAAGATAGGTAGTATGATGGATTGATTGATATGAAACTCAGAAACTACCTTAGGTAAAAATTTAGGGTGAGTGCGGAGTACCGCGCGATCCTGCAGGAGCTTAGTGTAAGGCGGATAGGTAACTAGGGCCTGTAATTCACTAACCCTGCGAGCTGAAGTAATAGCCAAAAGGAATAACACTTTCCAAGTGAGATATTTCAAGTCACAGGAGTGCAGAGGTTCGAAAGGAGGTTTCATTAGACGACCAAGAACCAGGTTAAGGTCCCAGGATGGGGCCGGAGGACACAAGGGTGGCTTTAGATGGAGCAAGCCCTTAAGAAAGCGTGTTACTAGGGGTTGTACTGAAATAGGATTACCCCCAATACCCTTATGGAAGGCGGCTACCGCACTGACATGCATTCTGATAGAAGAGGTTTTAAGACCTGATTCAGAGAGATGCCATAAATAGTCCAATAATTTGGAGATTGGACAGGAAAGGGGATCAAGGGACTGAGAAGTGCACCATGATGTGTACCTTTTCCATTTGTATGAGTAAGACTTTCTTGTGGAAGGCTTTCGTGAAGCTATCAGGACCCGAGAAACGGAATCTGAAAGGTTGAAAGGCTGAAGGACTAACCTTTCAACATCCATGCCGTCAGGGACAAGACTTGGAGGTTGGGATGGAGGAGGCATCCGTCGTTTTGAGTGAGCAGATGCGGGTCCTTTCCCAGAGGAATGTGCCTGCGGATGGAGAGATCCTGGAGTATTGGAAACCATACTTGGCGTGGCAGGTAAGGTGCTATCAGGATCATGGTTCCTCCGTCCTGGCGTAGCTTCACGAGAGTCTTTGACACAAGAGGGAGTGGAGGGAATGCATAGAGCAGACCGGTTGTCCACTTGAGGGAGAATGCATCCCTCGGCCGAGAGTGCTGGCTCCGAATGAGAGAGCAGTAATCGTCCACTTTGTGGTTCTGAGGGGACGCAAAGAGGTCTATGCGGGGAGAACCCCACTTGAGAAACAGAGAGGTCGCTACCAGAGGATCGAGTGACCACTCGTGTGGTTGGAAGACACGGCTCAGCTGGTCTGCCAATACATTGTCTACTCCCGGCAGGTAAGTGGCCCTGAGGTACATGGAGTGGGAGAGGGCTTCCGCCCAGATCTGCGCAGCTTCCTGACACAGAAGGAAGGAGCCTGTGCCTCCCTGCTTGTTTATGTACCACATGGCCACTTGGTTGTCCGTCTGGATTAAGATTATCTGATGAAAGAGATGATCTTTGAAAGTGCAGAGCGCATAGCGGATTGCTCGAAGTTCCAGGAAATTGATCTGGTGTTCGGCTTCCTCTTTGGACCATAACCCTTGGGTTTGAAAGTCGTCCACATGGGCTCCCCAACCGATGTGAGAAGCGTCGGTGGTTAGGATTACTTGCGGATCCGGTGGAAGAAAGGGTAAGCCCTGAAGGAGGTTGACCTGAGTCATCCACCAGGTTAAGGATAGGCGCAGCGCTTGTGTGACTGTGACTATGGAGGACAGAGGCTGAAAAGCTTGAATCCATTGGTGTCGTAGAGTCCATTGTGTTACTCTCATGGCTAGTCGGGTCATGGGAGTGACTTGAACCGAGGATGCCATGTGCCCTAGGAGAATGAGGAACTGGCGAGCCGTGGCAGTGTTCTGAGACTGGAGCTGGCGAGCCAGGGACATTAGGGTGTGGACCCTCTGAAGAGGAAGGTAAGCCTTTGCCTGTAAGGTGTCCAAGTCTGCCCCAATGAAGGATAAGGTTTGAGACGGGACTAAGCAAGATTTCTCGTAATTGACAAGAAACCCTAAGGAAAGGAGTGTTTGAATTGTCAATTTTAGGGAGGATTGAGCTGTCTGTTGGGTGGAGGCCCTGATTAGCCAATCGTCCAGGTAGGGGTAGACGTGGACACCTTCCTTCCTTAGGAATGCTGCTACCACTACGAGACATTTGGTAAAGACTCGTGGGGGAGAAGCCAGACCGAAAGGTAGGACACGGTATTGATAATGGTCGTGGCCTACTAGAAACCGCAGATATTTGCGATGGGATTGTGTGATCGCAATGTGGGTATAAGCGTCCTTGAGGTCGAGAGAGCACAGCCAATCCCCTCTTTGTAGCAGAGGGAGCAGCGCGCCTAGGGTTACCATTTTGAACTTCTCTTTTTGAAGGTATTTGTTGAGGGCTCGAAGGTCCAAAATGGGACGTAGTCCCCCTGATTTCTTTGGTATTAGGAAGTATCTGGAATAGAATCCCTTGCCTCGTTGAGAGGGAGGAACGGGTTCTATAGCATTTGATTGCAGAAGAAGGGATACTTCCTGTTGTAATTGAGCCAAATGGGTGGATAGACTCCACGCTTGAAGAGGCGGGGAGTCTGCCGGAAGAGTTATGAAGTTGAGGTGGTAACCCTGTGCGATAATTGTTAGCACCCACTGATCTGAGGTGATCTGCAACCAAGGTTGTAGAAAATGGTACAGTCGACCTCCTACAGGGATGTCCGGAAGAGGGGTTTGGCATGTGTTCCCTACAGGGGAGTCAAAGGCCAGCCGCAGGCCCAGGAGGAGGGGCTACAGTAGGCCTTTGTTTCCTAGGCTGACGCGGCTGAGGCCTAGTAGAGGATCGAGCTGGACGAGGCCTGGCCGATGGAGGGTAATAACGGCGTGGTCGAAAGAATGACTTCTTAGAGTCTTTCTTTTGCGGTTGCTTGGAGGTCAGCTCAGGTGGGACAGATGAGAGTTGTTTCAACGTCTCATGGTGGTCTTTTAACTCCGCCACAATCTGCTGAATTTGCTCTCCAAACAAATTATCGCCTAAGCAGGGTAAATCAGCAAGACGATCCTGAACCTCTGGGCGAAGGTTGGATGATTTTAACCAAGCCCAACGTCTGGCTGAGATGGCTGTGGCTGAAACTTTGTGGAAGCATCGAATATGTCGTAGGCAGTCCTAATCTCGTGCTTCCCTGCCTCAAATCCCTTGTGAAGAAGGGCTTGAAGCTGCGGTTGGTATTGGTCTGGCAACGTGTCAGCATAGTCTTGCATCTGCTTAAGGATGGCTCTGTTGTACTGAGTCATGTAAAGTTGATATGAAGCTATGCATGAAATCAACATAGCTCCATGATAGACTTTCCGTCCAACACTATCTAGGAACTTGTTGTCCCTGGTAGGTGGGGTAGAAGAGTGTGGCTTAAGACGCTTGGCCTTCTTCTGCGCGGACTCAACCACAACAGAGCGATGATCCAGTTGAGGTTTTTGGAAACCTGGTGCTGACTGGACAAGGTAGGTGGAGTCAGCTTTTTTGTTAACTGGGGACACTGATGAAGGAGATTCCCAGTTTTTCTTGAGCAGATCCAAAAACACCTGGTGTATAGGGATGGAAGCGATGATTTTTGGAGCATCCAGAAATTGAAGGAGTTCCATCATCTGGTGTCTGTCATCAGCTTCAGATTGTAGTTGAAAGGGTACAACTTCTGACATCTCTTTCACAAAATTAAGGAAAGATAGATCCTCAGGAGGAGATCTTTTTCTACTCTCTGTAGGAGATGGTGGCGAAGGCAAATCTGTGTCAGAAGATGTATCATCATCATCACCCCAGGTATCGTAGGGATCAAGTGGGGCTTGTAGCCCTGATGGACCTGGCTGAGGCTCTGAAGGCATCGATGGAAACCGAGGTGGAATCGGTGCCGTAGGTGGAACCAGAAATGGCATCGATGGCTTCGGTGCTGCCGATGGAATCGGTGCCTGGCGTGGAATGGATGGAACCGAAGGATATATCGGTGGAGATATACCAGAAGGCACCGATGAAACCACCCCAGAAGGGGGAATCCGGAACGGTGTTTCTCCTGCCGATGAAAATCCAGTCGGAGACGGTGGTGTTGTCGATGGTACTGGAATCACCGATGGAAGGGCCGTCATGAGCGCCTCCATGCGGCTCAGTAGCGGTGCTAGCGCTTGTATCAACGGCTCGGTGGTCGGTTCCCTCCTCGGTGGCGAAGCCGGTGCCGGTGCCGGTGTCGGTGTCGGGGGCGGCACTGGTACCGGTGCCGGAGACGGTGCCGATGGAGGTTGCAAATTCTTCATCGCTTTCTCGATGGCCTCCTGGACCAGCCGGTCCAGTTCTGCCCGGAGACCAGGGGTAACCATACCCGGCTCGACGGGAGAGGGAGGCTGAGGCAGGGCCGGAGGAACCACCGTAACCGGTGGGATCACGGCCCCCGCACCCCGGGAGGGTGAGGGTTTCCTCGATGCCGGCGAACGAGACGTGGAGGGTGTCCGGTCTGTTCGCGGCTTCTTTGTCGGTGGCTCGGCTTGAGCAGAGGTCGATGGCTGTGGATCCTCGACAGGCCGAGACTTGTGCCGTCGATGGCGGTGCTTTTCCTTCCGATCCCCTCGCCCATCCGGGGAAGGGACGGGAGTCGACGGCCGAGAAGCGATCGATGGCGGACGGTCACCGGAGGGTTGACGATGATGGTACAACTTCGACGGTGCCGGTTCCGATGACGTCGATGCTATCGATGGCGTTGGGGTGGGTGCATGGAAGAGGAGCCCCATCTTCTCCATCCTGGCTTTGCGACCCTTGGGTGTCATTAAGGCACATTTGGTGCAAGTCAGGACATCATGCTCACTACCCAAACACATTACACAAACCCTGTGGGGGTCTGTGATGGACATAGTCCGGGTACAATCCGGACAACGGCGGAACCCCGTTGCCATGGCCTGAAGCCAAAATTGAGGCTGGGGATCGGTAAGTGCCAACAGGCCTCAAGGGCCAAAATCGACGGTAGTCGATGGAAAAAGGCAAAAAACTTACCGGGTTCCGTAAGATGACTAAAAATTTGTCGAAGGGAGACCCCTGAGGGGCAAATTTTCTTAGGAAATTAATTTCCAAATTCCTGTCAGGAACGTGGTTACAGAGCTCCTTTCACCGCGTGGCAACTGCTGCGCGGAAAAAAGAAGACTGAAGGGAGACCCCTGCTGGCTGCAGGGTCAGTGCCTTGCTGGGCATGCCCAGTAGGGGCCAGTCAAAGTTCTGTTTAAACTTTGACAGAAGTTTTCCGTGGTGGGCTCCATCCTCGATGTCACCCATTCGTGAGGACAACCATCCTGCTTGTCCTGTGAGAAAAAAATAAATTCAAAGAAAAAAGAGAAACCTGATAAACCAAGCAGAAATAAAACAGAAAGAATAAATACACAGCAAAAATTTACACTAGAGCAGAGCCGTTGAGAGATCTATAAGCCAGATTTTGGAGAGCTTCCTGAAAGCAAGATAGTTTCTACACAATCTTATTTCTCTGGGAATCAAATTCCCGACTTAAGACTGTTGTGGATCCCGGCCATGGCAGACCACGGCCGGCCCCCCCCACCTTCCCCGCTGTGAGCCGGCGCTCCTCCCGGTTGGCGCGGCGTTCCCCGCTACAGGGCCGACCAACTGCGGCCTCCCATGTGGCTCGAACGCCGCCACCCTGCTTCCTGCAGAGCTCTCCCTAGGCATGCGCGTGGAGGTGGCTCCGCCTCTTAAAGGGCCCAGGGCGGGAAACTCCGGTCCAGCTCCTTCTGATGACGTCCAAGCTGAGGGCTAGTTAAACCCAGCCTCAGTCTTCAGTCTCTTGCCTTAGCAACAGGACGTCTCCTCAGAGTGCTAGTTGCTGTGTTCCGTCGTCTCCTGGTTCCTGCTTAAGTTCCTGATCCAGCTCCTGTTCCTGCTCCACTCTGGTCCTTGCTCTTTCCTTCATACTCCAGTTCCTGTGTGCTCCTCCTTGGCTTAATCTCCTGGTTCTGACCCTTGGCTTGCTTCTAGTCTTCGCTCGTCTGCTGCTCGTCTCGACCCCTGGCCTGGTTTCCTCGTCTCTGCTTGCCTGCTGCCTGCCCCGGATTCTCAGATCGGACTCTCATTCTGCATTACCGCTGCCAGCCCTGATCCGGACTCCTGACCACATCTTCATCTCGTCTCCCCTGCTTTGCCGAGGCAACCCGCACCTAAGACCTCCCGGCCCCGGTACCCAAGGGCTCAACCTGCGGGGAACGAGGGTTGGTATAGGTGAAGCTCCATTCGGGTTGACCTCACTCTCGCCACCTACCGGTGATGGGAACCACTGGGGGCCATCCCTCCGTTGTAGCGCTAATCCCCGTCCTGGTCCAAGGGTCCACAACCATAACATAGACTAAAGCGGGCAACAGATCTCCTTCAAATCTGCGCATAATGTCTGTCAACAGGAGGCTCATGCAATACAGCCTCCTGAGAGGAACTCAAAATTCTAGCTGGATCATATTGTACCATTCAAGTCACCTTGTTAAATATTTAGATCCCAATTTAAAGAAAGCCTTAAAAGACAAAGAAAATATTTTATCTTTAAAATCATCAGGATAAAAAAAACTTTGTTTACCTTGAGCCATAAGTCTATCAACTGGGGTTTCATGGATAGGACCAGTAGACAATAGTAAAACAGGAGTCTGCATTTCAGTATTACTCCCCATATAGGATGACATTAGGATCTAGAAAAAAAATTAAAAAATCACAAATTTAACTATAAATTAAGTATAGAGATATCAAGAAAACCTGCACCATACTGCTTTTATTCTATGTAACATAAAATACAGGCAAAAAAACATTATGTACAGTTGAGCAAATAAATTTACATACACCGTGCAGAATTTGTAAGGTGTTTGATTTTGACAAACTGAACCAAATCACTGTGAACCTGGAAGATGTAGTAGGCCAGATTGACAAACTAAAGAGTAGCAAATCACCTGGACCGGATGGTATGCATCCTAGGGTACTGAAGGAACTAAAAAATGAAATTTCTGATCTATTAGTTAAAATTTGTAACCTGTCCTTAAAATCATCAATTGTACCTGAAGACTGGAGAGTTGCCAGTGTAACCCCAATATTTAAAAAGGGCTCCAGGGGCGATCCTGGAAACTGTAGACCAGTGAGCCTGACTTCAGTGCCAAGAAAAATAGTGGAAACTATTCTAAAAAATTAAAATCGTAGAGCATATAGAAAGACATGGTTTAATGGAACACAGTCAACATGGATTTACCCAAGGGAAGTCTTGCCTAACAAATCTGCTTCATTTTTTTGAAGGGGTTAATAAACATGTGGATAAAGGCGAACCGGTAGATGTAGTGTATTTGGATTTTCGGAAAGCGTTTGACAAAGTCCCTCATGAGAGGCTTCTAAGAAAACTAAACAGTCATGGGATAGGAGGCAATGTCCTTTTGTGGATTACAAACTGGCTAAAAGTCAGGAAACAGAGTAGGATTAAATGGACAATTTTCTCAGTGGAAGGGAGTGGGCAGTGGAGTGCCTCAGGGATCTGTATTGGGACCTGTACTTTTCAATATATTTATAAATGATCTGGAAAGAAATATGATAAGTGAGGTAATCAAATTTGCAGATGATACAAAATTGTTCAGAGTAGTTAAATCACAAGCAGATTGTGATAAATTGCAGGAAGACCTTCTGAGACTGGAAAATTGGGCATTCAAATGGCAGATGAAATTTAAAGTGGATAAGTGCAAGGTGATGCATATAGGGAAAAATAACCCATGCTATAGTTACAAAATGTTAGGTTCCATATTAGGAGCTACCACCCAAGAAAGAGATCTAGGCATCATAGTGGATAACACATTGAAATCATCGGTTCAGTATGCTGCGGCAGTCAAAAAAGCAAACAGAATGTTGGGAATTATTAGAAAGGGAATGGTGAATAAAACGGAAAATGTTGAAATGCCTCTGTATCGCTCCATGGTGAGACAGCACCTTGAATACTGTGTACAATTCTGGTTGCCGCATCTCAAAAAAGATATAGTTGCGATGGAGAAGGTACAGAGAAGGGCGACCAAAATGATAAAGGGAATGGAACAGCTCCCCTATGAAGAAAGACTAAAGAGGTTAGGACTTTTCAGCTTGGAGAAGAGACGGCTGAGGGGGGATATGATAGAGGTGTTTAAAATCATGAGAGGTCTAGAATGGGTCAATGTGAATCAGTTATTTACTCTTTGGGATAAAAGAAAGACCAGGGGGCACTCCATGAAGTTAGCATGTGGCACATTTAAAACTAATCGTAGAAAGTTCTTTTTCACTCAACGCACAATTAAACTCTGGAATTTGATGCCAGAGGATGTGGTTAGTGCAGTTAGTGTAGCTGTGTTTAAAAAAGGATTGGATAAGTTATTGGAGGAGAAGTCCATTACCTGCTATTAAGTTGACTTAGAAAATAGTCACTATTACTAGAATAGAAAATAGTCACTGCTATTACTAGAATAGACTTAGTTGTTGGGTACTTGCCAGGTACTTGCCAGGTACTTATGGCCTGGATTGGCCACTGCTGGAAACAGGATGCTGGGCTTGATGGATCCTTGGTCTGACCAAGTATAGGCATGTTCTTATGTTCTTATTTATTAAAATGTATTAATCACTTAACACAAATGGCCTAAGCAATGTACAAACAGAAAATAAAAATATTCATAAAACATATAAAAGATATAATAAGATCTCAAGCAGCCACCTAACATAAGAGGGTCAACACTGAGGTTCTTAATAAAAAGCTTGTTTTAGTAAAAAAAACTTTTTTTTTTAAATCAAAACTTTTTAATGCAGTCCAGCATTCGGAGTTTCATAGGAAAGGAGTTCCAAAATATAGGTGCCGGTAGCCAAGAAGGCAGAGTCCCTGGTTGTTGTAAGGCGAGCATGTCTAACAGAAGGTACATTGAGCAATCCTTGTTGAGAGGATCTATGTTGACGAGATGGCTCATATATCTTTAGAAAAGCATTGGACCATGGCCAGGAACCTGAGATTCGCCGTCATTTTCGGCGCTCAAGCCAATGAAAGCACATGGACGGGCGGGCGTGACGTCACCCGCCTGTCCATGTGCTTTCATTGGCTTGAGCGCCCGTCAATTTGGGCGCTCAAGCCAATGAAAGTACGCTTCGCTCGTGCCGTTACATCAGGCGCTTCGCTGGCTCTAGCCATTGGAGCCGAGAGCCCGAACTGCGCCACGGAGTACCTGCTGGAACATCATCGAGAGCCAGGAGAACCGGGACCTGCGCGGGGGACCAATGGAAGCCGCTTTCGCCGCCGGCTGCCCCCTCCGGAGGATGGCGGAGATGAGGCTGAAAGGGCTGAAAAAGCATTCTAAGCTAGAAAATATGGAAAATGTATTAAGGGGAAGGAATCTCCGGTTTATTAATTTTCCTAAGAGTCAATATATATCCCTAAAGGAGATGTGGAAGAAATACATGACAGAAATATTAAAAATCTCTGATCAGGCTTTACCAGTGACATCGAGGATTTATTATATTCCATCAAATAAAAATAAGGTTTGTGTAAATGGTAAAGAAAGTAAAAACAAATACCTATTGTTGATTCATTACAGCTAAATTTAACTGAAATTTTGGAAACTTCACAGAAAGATCAAGTTACTCCTGCCACCTTGGTGATTACATTTCTGCTTGAAGCAGATAAAGAGTGGACATTAAAAATGTTCTTTAGACATAGATCAGAAAAAGTTTTGGGCCTTAAAGTGAATGTTTTTCCAGATTTATCAAAGGTTACTCAAAAAAGAAGAAAGCAGTTCTTGCTATTAAGACATAGAGTAATGGAAATTGGGGCAATGTTTTTGATAAAATACCCATGTAAATGTCTTATAAAATATCAAGGGATGTCATATGTTTTCTATCAACCGAATCAACTTACTGCTTTCTTGGTGGGGAAAAACATATTACCAGGAACTTCCTCACCTATAGAATGAATGTCAGCTCTGATACTGAGTAAATTACATACCCAGATATATCTTATAGCTTTCTCTTTCTTTAAAATGAAAATGTAACTTATAATTTTCTTTTCCTGAGGTTATAATCTTGAGATCTAGTATGGTGGACTTTGATTTGAGATCAATATGTTTATTACTTAAAAAATGTTATATTTTTCCGTTAAGATTAATATGATGTATCTCTTTTTTCCAAACAAGAAGTGTTTTCTTGAAAATATTTGTTAAACCTATAAAAATAAAATTAAAAAAAAAATATGGGAAGGGGTATATACATACGGCAACATCAGCAATAAAGCAGGAGATATCTTTTGCTCCCTAAGTTCCACAAATCGCCGGTGCATGTCACCTGGGACAAAATTAGTGTTACCTACCAAATGGAGAAATGGTGAAATTTTCCAGGAAAGCTTTAAAAGATTTCTCACAAATCTCCAGGCAGATTATTAGCACACACTAGCAATGACTGTGTAATATAACTAGGCCTTTGCCTGGCCCCCCCCCCCGGTATGCAGGATAAAAGCTGTGTCTAGTGGACTGACAAAACTATACTCATAGTGGAGACTTGTAGATCTCAGTTTGCTACCAAGCCATTCCCCGACAATAAATTGCAGGCCATACTGTAATATCACAAATTCAAGAAGCCCAGACCACCTTCCTCCTTTGGGGCCATTAATTTAGACATAACCAATCTTGATTTGTGGTTTTGCCACAAAAATCTGGTAAATAAATGCAGCAACAGGTCTAGGTCCTTCTGGCATAAAATGAGAGCTTGATTTAAAATCATATTAATTTTGACATCAGCAGTGCCATTGATTTGAAGCTTAAATATAAACAAAAAATATAAAAAGATTGGAAAATTGAAAGAAAGAAAATTGAAAGAAAAAAAGACTAAACATAGATACAACTTCTGCCGCAAATGATTAGAGGTCCGGGCGGCTCTCGCTTTGAAATTACAGAGAACACGCTGTCAGGCTTGATGATGCGGCTAAAACAAAATTAAACAACTATAAAAACATTTTGATACATTTTGGGAATCGGTGATTCAATATAAAAATTTTTCTGATGTGACATTTCCTTTTTGAATTTAATTTGGTGTTGTGGAAATTGTCTTTGTTCTTTTTGAGACATAGAATGAGAGAGGCCATTTGCAATAAGTATAACAATTTGGGAATTAATACCATTTTAACTAAAGCTACTCAACCCATTAGAGAGAAAGGGAATTGTAGCCAAGAATCCAATTTGCATTTAATCTCAGTAATTATGGGTGGCACATTATAACCTTCCCCTGCTGATGAACCAGTTAAGGGAGTTCCAAGGTCAGGCGCCCATCCTGTCATGTTTTTACCTAGGCTCTCATCAGATTGGGAAGAGCCAAGTTTAGAAAAATCAGATGAAGGTAATTCTCCCTGAGCCTCTAAGCAGCGCTGGCAAAAGTTAAGAGGGAACACCAGGCTGAGATGCCCAAAAATGACAGGCAGCACAGAGGGAGAGGAGGTTTCTTAGCTATAGGCATCCTAATATACAGGAAAAACGAACACAAACAACATTGCAGCCTAGCATGCAGAGCACAAAGCCTAAGAGCGGGGCCTAGCCCAAAATGGCTGCCCAACCCGGCAGCCTGCCCATGTCCCTGAACCTCTCTCGGGGGCGGGAATGAACATCTGATCGGCATGCCGAGCATGAAGACCGGAGGAAGCCCTACAAAAAAACCCTCCTTCTCTGTTCTTTTTTTTAAGCTTTGCCTGAGCTCAGACAATCCCGGCTAAGTACAGAGACGGTCTCCAGCTGCTGGGGGAGAGGACATATATTGTCACCACCATGCTCGGCTGCCTGCACCCTCTGCCTTTCAGCTGTTTTAACAGCTAAGTTGGCTAACAAAACCAGCTACCAGACCAAGGCACTCATCTGAAGGACTACAGAAATCACCTCAGGAATTGTCAACTAGAGGAGGGACCATTTGGCACCACCAAAGGAGAGCACGGCAAAATAAATCTCCTTCTTTCTTTCTCCTTCTAAAACTTGAAGCAATCCCCAGTAGGGAGATGCACATCCACCATCTGCTGGAGACGGAGAATAATGGCAGGCTGATGTCACTGCAGGAGTATATATACTGTGATGTCAGCTTTGCTTCGTCTCCATTTGCTGGTAGAGGTATATAACCCACAGGTTCTTAATTCATCTGTCTAGTTGCTAAGAAAGCATACTTATTGCATTGCTCTCACACAGATTTCCTCCTACCTTCTTCTTTTTGGGCAGGAGTAAATCATCTGCTTATATGATAACTGCTATTCAAAATATTTCATCTATTTGCACATCAGGACTCAGAGGTTAAAAGTAATGAGTGAACGTCAAAGCTGCTTGTTAACATCATCTCCATGGCAACCTACATTTGTCACCAAAGATGCTCTGCCATTATTTAACACTGCTCAATACCTATACAGGAATTAAAAATTACGTTATTGGCCACAAAATAGCTGAGTCCAATTGCTTCCCCCCATAAAATAGAAAAACAAATATTTAAACAAAACTATTGTCCATCAGAACAAATAATAAACAACTGTTAATCTCCATTTTTGTATTATACTGATAAAATTTATTTATATAAACAGCATAACAAAATTCTGATGCTATAATATATTTGTTTCCCTGTGTAAAATAAAATGTTAAAAAAATCAAAAAGATTTCTAAATGGAATGTTGACACTTACCATAGTACTAGATGTTGATAAAGAACTTGGAGACTGATCAGAAAGGCTGGAAGGACACAGCCAAAGATTCTCTGAATCATCAAAATCTGAAGTAAAATTTGAATTGAAAATGAAAATTTAGTCATTCTGAGGTTTTCAAAAGCACTTAAAAAAATGTTCTTGATTTTTTAAGAGAATAGGAAGAGTATTTTTAACAAGAGGGCCTATTTATAATTGGATCCTCTATCTATATATTGAATATATAATAGAAAGGACAACTGAGATAAAAACTGCTAGAATGAACCACAGGAAGGAAAATGTAAGTTGTTTGGTTTTTTTTTTTAGAAACAAATCACAAGCTACTTGTTTGTTTCAATTTAAGCCCTCACGATTCCAATCACCCCCTTTTACTATAAATGCAATTTATCATCTTCATTATATTAACATTTAACCAGCTAAATAAATTGCACAAGGCTAAATGATGCATTTAAAATGTAAAGGGAAAAAGGAATAGTATCTACCAGTCATCTAAAGCGGAGCAAGGTGTAATGGTTGAAGTAAGGAATAGGCATAATTACATACAAAGTCAAAAAGAAGTCTGTTTTATCACAGCAGTAAACCACTTGAGAGTTTGCATTACTGTCTTAAAATAACATTTTTAGGGTGGTATATACAATATTACCTAACCTCATGCATTGCGTAATTTAACTGAAGCAATACAGTATATGTCCTGTTGTACCATAATGTTCAACTTTAGATTATAGTTAGAAATATAGTAGTTAAAACCAGAATTATTTTGCCTACTTAAACTTTTACCTCCCCACCCCAAACCAAACTACATTAAAGAGCACTACTTACTATTCAAACTACAATTCTCTCTGCTACTGTCTGCTTTGGAACAATTCAAGTCAAAATTGTAACAACCAAGGTAACAGTTGTTCACCATCTGATTCAATTGTTCATAGAAATGGTAATGGTACAGTAGAGCTTGAAGGGCAGGTTTTCCAATCAGAGATACACCAGACTCTTCATCATGAACACAAGGGCCCTGAAAAGTATTCACAAAGAAGTTGACATGACAATTTTATACTTTTTGAAAAAAATGAAGACTCAACCTTTTCTAAAATACGTGAATAGCAGCATTGTAGTGAAACATTTTACATTACAAGATGTTTACAGGAAAGGCTAATAGATACATTTAATTTATTTATTTGGTTTATATTCTGCTTTTCAGCACTTCTAGGGATGTATCTGAGTTTTCATTTCAGTTCATTTTTTCGGTTCACATTTATTTTGCTTTGTGCTTCTCCTCCCTTGCTCCCTGCCATCAGGCAGTAACTTACTCCCTTCCTTGGGGTTATAGAAAGCCAAATGGGACAAGAGTGATTCCCGGTCACTGCTGCCCCACCAGGTCCCAGCTTCAAAATGAGCCAGATAGTGCCATTTTGTTCTACGGCTTTAGGCCATACAACAAAATGGCATTGCTCTCAGGGCCAGTTTGTCATTTTGCAACTGGGGCCTGGTAGGGCAGGTCTGATTGGGGATCACTCCTTCCCCATTTGGCTTGTTATATGATCATGGATGAGTCTTGATTAGATTGTAAGCTCTATCAAGCAGGGACCATCTCTTATGTGTTTTTGTAAAATGCTATTTATTTATTTATTTAAAACTTTTCTATACCGTCGTATAGTGGAGCACCATCACAACAGTTTACAGTTAGGCACAAATATGTGCTTTCTAATTTATCCAAAGGGTGCCATTATTATACGGTTACATAGTGCGATAATATACTCTAAATGGGAAAGGATGTGATCACCATTTACTATTAACTGACTTTATAATTTAATACTTAAATTGTGAGAAAATAACAAAAGTAAGCAATACTGCTTTTTCTTGGTGACTTCCTGCTGCTTTGTGTATGTGTTGTTATTCCGTTACCTCACTGTGAAATGCTTTTTTGAAGAGCCATGTTTTTAAGCCTTTTTTGAAGAGTTTTATTTCTTTCATTAGTCTTAATTCCAGGGGTAATGTGTTCCATAATAATGGTCCTGCCAAAGATAATGCTCTCTCTCTAACTTGGGTCAACTTTGCTGTTTTGACTGAGGGTATGGTTAGTAGAGCTTTATTGGCTGATCTGGGATTTCTTTGGGGGACATGTAGTCGTAATGCGGTGTTTAGCCAGTCCGAGTTTTCGTCGTTTATTAGCTTATGAACTGTGCATAGTGCTTTAAATTGAATTCTCTGTTCTATTGGGAGCAAGTGTAAATCTGCAAGTGTATGTATGTCAAGTAGCGCTACAAAATGTATAAGAATTAGTAATAATTTACAGCCTTATGTGGTTGGATGGTTGGGGAAGGCCTAAGGATTTTAGAGGAAGGCTGTGGGATCAGGATAGGCTATGGCTCGTATTGGGGTAGTTTTGCTGACTTTCAAAAATGAAAGTCAAAGAACTCCCCGCCCCCCCCCCTCCCAAAAAAAAAAAAAAATCAGTGATGGATGTTTTTGATCTATTTGCAAACTTGAATGAAAACATGAGTACTTTGTTATGTTATTTCATTTCATTTGATGAATAAAGACCTCTAATAAACTGTTTACAGGCAAACACTTATCAATATGCCATCTTTTTATCATCATCAATTATTATGAAGGCTGTAGATTGCTCAAAATGAGGCTAGATCAGTTTTGAGCTGTTCAAGAAGGATTTCAATAAATGAAATGTTATATATGTTACAACTGGCTCCCAGTGAAATCACTTTTAAAATGTAAGATCTTGATTATGACATTCAAGTATTGAGAGATGTGGCACCAGATTATTTGCGAGAGGTTAAATGGTACCAACCCTGGAGAAATCTGTGATCTAGTCAAGATGCACTTCTTGAGGTGCCCTCTTTTAAAGTGATTTGAGAGTGCCAGATAAGATTAAGGGCTTTCTCAGCGTTTTCCCCAACCCTGTGGAACAAGCTACCTCTAGTAGTCTTCAAGAAGTGGATTATTTAAAATTTCAAAAATGAAAATTGTTTGAGTAGTATTAAGGAATGTTAAGCTCTTCTTCCACAGCACATGAAGTTGCAATATTTCACTTTATACTGTGAATTTGACTATGAAAGTGCACATTGGAAGTTCATGCTTTAATTAAGAGCTTCATATCTGTTTGTGCATGGTTAATGCTCATGATAATCTGAAAAACTAAGTTGCTTACTTGTAATGGGTGTTCTATGTTGATAACAGGATAATCAGTTACACAAGTGGATGACATCATCTGATGGCACTCAATACAGAAAACTTCTTGCTAATTTTAGTAAAATCTAGAAGGTTTTTCTAAGCATAAGCAGATGCCATATGAGCCACCTCAATCTTACGTAATAATTCATAATCTAACGTCTATGGAAAGGTACATGTGGCTTATTATTCTGCTGTCTCTATGGAGAAAACCTGCTACAGGCAAGCCATTAAGTTTTATCCACTGATAAGCAGGATGATCATCCAGACAAGTGGGAATCCCTAGCAAAGGTTTGCTCTCCAATATAAAATGAAGAAAATACCAAACCATCAGCAGGGAAAAGAATATTCTTTTGTAGGGCAAAGCACTATTTAGGTCTATGGTATTTTTTAAAGATAACATAAAACAATAAACATCATAAGTGGAATGGTCTTGGATTTTAACATTCAAACAAACCCTGAAGGACAGACAAACCAAAACTACTCTCATGTCAAGAGTCAATAGCCAAGAAAATGAGATGAAAACAAGTGAATAAAAGCCATCAGAATCATACAAATTTTCTCAATAGAAACTGCCCTTTGATGGGCAACCAATGCAGCCATGGCTCTGACATTATGAGTTGACATGATCAACTAGCGTTAGACCTGCTTGAATTTGGATTTAATTATTCACCTTGCCAAATACAAAGCTCAAGACAAATTACATATCAGGTACAAAGTATTTCCCTACCCCAGAGAGCTTAGAATTAAACAGGTGAATTTTCAAAAGATGAGTGCATAAAAAATGTGTGCGCATAAAATAGCATGTAAGCGAGTATATACGATTTTAAAAATCGCAACATACGTGTGTATATCAGGGAACCAAGAGTAAACTTGTTTGTGTAAAAAAGGGGCAGGCCAGGGGCATTCTGGGGAGGGGCAAAAAGTCACGTGTTTAAGTTGCTATTTTACAACCTGCCAAAGTGACGGGCGTAAGTCTTTTAATTGCGTATATTTACTCCTGCTCAATGTCTGGTGTGAGTGATCAAAAACATCTTAACAGTAAAAAAAAAATGACTGGATGGGGAGACTTCAGGCTGAAAAGCCAGGAGAGTCTACATGAGCTGCAGATGGACTAAGCGAGCTGGTAGAGTAATTGGTAAAATTCAAAGTACAAATATGTGGATATATCATTTGAGCACACTTATCTGGCTAAATTCTGACTTATAAGGCTAAGTAGCACCTTTACCACTAGATGGACAAATTTGAACTTATACAGATAAATAACGCTTTTGTTTGAAACTTATCCAGCTGTCTTACATACTCAGATAAGTTGGAAAAGTGTTAATTAGAAGGACAAGTGGCATTTTCAGACTTATCCAATATTTAGGCACATATATTGGAACTTAACCGGATAAGTGCTGCTACATTTGCACATCATTTGCACACAGGTTATAAATACAGTTGTAAATTCACGTGAGCCCACATACATGTGTATATGGGCTCACATGAGCAGTTTTGGAAATTATCCTCCTTCTTTGCAACTGAGGTAATGGAGGATGTAGTGACTTGCCCAAGGGAACAAGAAGCTTCAGTGGGAGTATTATGATTTAATCCTGGTTCTCTGGTTCTGAGCCTGCTAACTCTTCCTTATGAAGAATAGCAGCCCAGAAGTTTTATCTCCTTCAGTTATGTGTGGGTATAACAAAGATATACATAATCAGCTATCCAATTAGAATTTGGTTACAGAAAGTCCAGACTTGTTGGGGTAAAAAGAAAAAAAAAAACCTGAATGGACTTTCTAAGGACTTTATTCTGCTGCATACAGAAAGCAGAACGATTGGCTGAGTAAGTTAGAAGTCTGATGTCATCTTAAGCAAAAATTTTGGATGCATTAAATGAACCATTTTATTGTGGACAAACTTTGGGTAAGGTGGATAAGACACCAAGGCTCAGAGCTCACTGATTATACAGTCAAGTGACCACCACCAAAAATGTGACTTTTCATGTCAGTTACTTGAGTTCATAAGCTCAAAGGGACTTTAATCAGCTGAGAAAGTACCATGCTGAGATCCCAAGACACAGCAATGGCTTGAGGGGAGGCTTCTACTAAAGCAAGCACTATATCAGGGGTCGGGAACCTTTTTCGCTGAGAGAAACATGAACGCCACATATTTTAAAATGTAATTCCGTGAGAGCCATACTAACTACAACCTCCCACCCTCCTGACTCCCCCAAGACCTACCAAATTAATTTACTACATCCCCTACTCTCCTGACGCCCCCCAAGACCTACCAAATTAATTTACTACAACCCCATACTCTCCTGATGCCCCCAAGACCTGCCAAATTAATTTACTACAACCCCCCATCCTCCTAACCCCCCCCCCCCAAGACCTGCCAAAAGTCCCTGGTCATCCAGTGGGGGTCCAGGGCTCGTAGACAAATCTTTAATAAAAAAGTACAAATCTAACAAAACCCCCCACCCTCCTGATGCCCCCCAAGACCTCCAAAATTAATTTACATCCCCCCACCCTCCTGACGCCCCCCAAGACATCCAAAATTAATTTACTACAACCCCCACCCTCCTGACCCCCCCAAGACCTGCCAAAAGTCCCTGGTGGTCCAGCAGGGGTCCGGGAGCGATCTCCTGGACTTGGGCTGTCGGCTGCCAGTAGTCAAAATGGCGCCGACGGCCCTTTGCCCTCACTATGTCACTAGGGTCGACCAATGGCGGCAGTAGCCCCTGTGACATAGTAAGGGCAAAGGGCCATCGACGCCATTTTGATTACTGGCAGCCGACGGCCCTTTGCCCTTACTATGTCACAGGGGCTACCGCCGCCTTTGGTCGACCCCAGTGACATAGTGAGGGCAAAGGGCCGTCGGCGCCATTTTGACTACTGGCAGCCGACAGCCCAAGTCCAGGAGATCGCTCCCGGACCACTCCTGGACCCCCACTGGACCACCAGGGACTTTTGGCAGGTCTTGGGGGGGTCAGGAGGGTGGAGGATTTTGTTAGATTTTTACTTTTTTATTAAAGATTTGTCTGCGAGCCAGATGCAGCCATCAAAAGAGCCATATCTGGCTCCCGAGCCATAGGTTCCTGACCCCTGCACTATATGAATCTGAAAACTAGGGTCTGTACAGAGTTAGAGGTACTTTTTAAATAGGTATAAGTGCCAACTGAGGAAACTGAATACTTAATAGACTTGGCCCTTAGTTTGGGCTCAAGATGTATAGAAAGTAGTCAAGCAGTTTTTAAAAGTGACATAAAAAAGGGTCTTGAGCTTTGCTTTCACATCAAATGCCTGGTTCTCTTACAAGTAAGCAACATAGTTTTTCAGTTTATCATGAGCATCAAATGCCTCCATTTCAACCCCTGAGGTACCTTTGTGGACTCCTTCCTAGAAGCTAGAACCTAAGACCAGAGCACTCTGTTTCCTGCAGCATATTTTTCAAGATTCTGTGGCAAAAGTTAGAAAATTCTGTGGCAGTTATTTTAAATTCTTCAGCTATTATGTAACAAATTTGCATAATTTGGTCAATACATTTGCAATTTAAATATATATATATTTTTAAATATAAATAAGGTCATTTTCTGACGTTTGTGTGTCCGGTTAATTTAGTTGGCTCTTTATTAGAGAAAAATGGATCTTAGTGAGTAAGGCTGGGAAGGGGGAGGGGAAGGGATCTCGGAATGGGGGGACAGGATGTCTCACAGGAGGGAAATAAAGAAGAAATCTTAGGCAGGAGAGGTAGAGAGAGAAGCGATAGAGGAGAATAAAGGACACACAGGAAGGAGAAGATAGGAGAATCAAGAAGGATAAGGAAAGGGAAGAAGAGGAGAGGAGGGAAGAGGGATCAGGAATGAAGGGAGGAATGAGGATCAGGCATGGGGAGAAAGAAGGTATTGGAAATGGGGTTGGAAGAGGAAGGAGGAAAGAGGGAGAAGTGGGGATAGGGTGGAGGAGGAGTGGGAAGATTGGGATGGAGGAAAGATTGAGGATGGGGTGAAGAAGAAAAAGAGAGCGAGGCTCCGTGCTCTTGGAGGGATACAGAAGAGGAAGAGGATCTAGGATCATGGGGGATATAGAAGGGAGGTGGAAGTTCTGAGATCATGGGGACACATAAAAGGGAAGTGGATGATCTGGGGGAAAGAAGTGTTCCTTCCTTGACTCTTTCTCTCCTTCCTACCCCTAGCTCTTTTTCTGCCCCCTTCCTTGGTACCCATACACATACCCTTATTCTCCATCCCCAATCTGCCCAGTCCCTCCATCACACTTCCCCTTCTTTCAGTTCCTATGTCACAACATTCCCTGACTAACCACTTTATCATAACCCCATTTCACAAAATCTCCACCCCTCAATCACATCCCCCGTCTCCAAGAACCTTTCACATAGGCCCCCCCACCCCAACCTCTCAATCACAATTCCCTCTGCCCAAGCCCTTCCTGCAGCAGCAAATCTATGAAACTGCAGGTTTTATGGCTATGTGCGGAAGAATTAAGCTTGTCAGCAGCAGGAGGGTATGGGGACAGGGTTATACACTTCAGATTCTCCCTACCTTCTGCTTCCCCCGAGTACCAGCAACAATAAAACAGATTCACGCCCAGCACCTTGTCTGCACCACTCTTTCTTGCAACAGAGCTGTTTTCACCCATCTGCCCCTGGACCGGTGGTGGCCACTGCCAGCTTGGTTCAACATCCCACATCACAATGGAAGCAGTGATCACCTATCTGCACTAGCACCACCTCAGCTGGAGGCTCGCTGGGATTGCAGCAGTGGAAGCTGAGAGCGAAAAAGTGCTGGCAGATGAATGGAGCCCAGGCAGTGGCCACCTGTCCCAGAGTCTCAGGGAAGAGCGGCAGCTTGACCCACAGGCAGTTACTTGTTGGGCCTACCTCTTTATCTGGTCTTGCTTGTCAGAGGGGAAAGGAAACTAGGAAAGGGATTGCGGGGAGGAAACTGAAATGCAGTGTCAAGGGACAGTCAACCTTTACGGACCAGGGCCAACTACGCTCCCTAGTCTCCCTCAGTGATTCCACTGGGACCACCAAACTCCACATGTAGGGACAGATTTTGCAGTCCATCTCAGGGCTTCTGTCTGAGACACATATTTGGGAATCCAAGGGAACACAGCATTTTGAACTCAGCATCCAAGTCACAAGAGCTATGGACTGGATGTTTGTGTGAAGTAGTCTCCTTTGATTCTACACTATAAAAGTTGCGAAATTACCCAATCTTATTTGTCTCTAGATAATTCCTGAAGAAGTGAAACCAAATCTGTCTTCTTCAAGGAGCTATAAGAATCATAGTTCCTGGATCCATTCTGATTTTTATCTCGGTTTATGCAACCAAGGGTATCAAAGGAGAAATATACAGAAGACATGTTTCCCAATCAAGGGAGAAAAAATCTGAAGCTAATCTCCTCTCTGACCCTCTCCTAGAACAGAAGTGGTTAATCTGTTTTGTCAGACAATGGCTGTTTCCCACTCAAGAAGGATCTTGTTTGCCATCTTCTGTTTCAGGGACCACTTATAAGTATCCAAGATCCATCTTAGCCTGTTTGTCAGGACACTATCTTTCCCTGCCAGATATAACGCTTTTAAGAGCTATCCCATGAGAGAGAGTTCAGTCCCTCACCTTGACTGCTTCCAAATGAAGGAGGAATGAATCTATTCCTCCCTGCTTCTTCAAGTAAAACATGACTACCTGTGTGTCTGGGCTAGGAAACCTTTGTTGGGATATCTTTTTTCTAAAAGTCCTTGGAATGTTTAAAACTGCACAGGATTCAAAAAACGTATATGGTAGTCACTTTCCTGAATGGACCAGAGACCCCTGAATGTGACCTACCCAGTACAAGGTAAAAGCATCTATTGTAAGAACAACCTGATGCTTGGGAATTTGGAAGGATAATCCTTGGGCCAATTCACATGGTCTAGCCATTAAGACATAGAAACATAGAAATGCATCAAAGCATATTACATAAGAACATAATATATGCCATACTGGGTCAGACCAAGGGTCCATCAGGCCCAGTATCATGTCTATAACAGTAGCCCATCCAAGTCTCAAGTACCTGGCAAGTACACAAACATTAAATAGATCCCATGCTACTAATGCCACAACAAGCAGTGGCTTTTCCCTTTTGATTAATAGCAGTTTATGGACTTCTCCTCCAGGAACTTTTCCAAACCTTTTTTAAACCTAGTTACACAAGATGTCTTAACCACATCCTATGGCAATGAATTCCAGAGCTTAATTCTGTGTTGAGTGAAAAATAATTTTCTCTGATTTTTATTAAATGTGCTACTTGCTAACTTCATGGAGTTTCCCATAGTCCTTCTATTATCTGAAATGGTAAATAACCTTTTCATGATTTTGTAGACCTCTATCATTTCCACCCTCATCTGCCTCTTCTCCAAGCTGAACAGCCCTAACCTCTTTAGCCTTTCCCTCATAGGGGAGCTGATCCATGCCCATTATTTTGGTCACCCTTCGCTGTACTTTCTCCAGTGCAACTATATCTATCTATATCTATCTTTTTTGAGATGCGACAACTAGAACTGCACACAGTTTTCAAGGTACGGACTAATCATTTAACGATACAGAGACATTATGACATTTGTAGTTTTATTTACTATTGCCTTCCTAATAATTCCTAGTATTCTGTTTGCTTTTTTGACCGCCACAGCACACTGAGCCAACAATTTCAATGTAATATCAATTATGACGCCCAGATCTTTCTCCTGGGTGGTAACTCCTGAAATGGACTTAACATCATGTAGCTACAGCATGGGTTATTTTTTTCCTGTATGTATCACCCTGCACTTCACTACATTAAATTTCATCTGCCATATGGACACCCAATCTTCTAGCTTCGCAAGGTCTTCATACAATTTATCACAATCTACTTATGATTTAACTACTCTAAATAATTTTGTCTCATCTGAAAATTTGATCACCTCACTCTTACCTCTTTCCAGATTTATAAATATATTAAAACACATCGATCCATGTGCAGATCCATGAGGCACTCCACTGTTTACCTTTTTCCACTGTGAAAACACACTAATGCTACTCTTTTTATTGGCTTTTACCCAGTTTGCAATCCACAAAAGGACATCAACCCTATCCCATGACTTTTTAGTTTTCTTAGAAGTTTCTCATGAGGGACTTTGTCAAACATCTTCTGTAAATCCAAATAAACCATGTCTCTTGGTTCAACTTTATCCACATGCTTATTCACCGCTTCAAAAAAATATAGCAGATTTGTAAGGCAAGACTTTCCTTGGGGAAATCCATGCTGGCTGTGTCCCATTAAATCATATCTATCTATACATACTGTGATTTTATTCTTTAGAATTGTTTCCACAATTTTTGCCGAATCACCACTGTAGCTCTTTTTATATATCGGGGATACATTGGCCACCTTCCAGTCTACAAGTACAACGAATGATTTTTAATGATAGGTTACAAATTACTTATAATAGGGCTGAAATTTCATTTTTTAGTTATTTCAGGTGATTTGCTACTCGTCAGTTTGTCAATCTGGCCTACTATATCTTCCAGGTTCACCATGATTTGGGTCAGGTCATCTGAATTGTCACCCTTGAATACAGTCTCCAGAACAGGTACCTCTTCAAATCCTCCTCGGTAAACACTGAAGGAAAGAATTAATTTAGTCTCTTCACAATGGCCTTATCTTTCATAAATGCCCCTTTAATCGCTCGATCATCTAACAGTCCCAATGACTCCCTTGCAGGTTTACTGTTTCAGATATATTTTTAAAAGTTTTTATTATGAGTTTTTGCCTCAATGGCCAACTTCTTTTCAAATTCTCTTTTAGTCTGTCTCATCAATGTTTTACATTTAACTTACCAATTACTTATGCTTTTTCCTATTTTCTTCAGACACAGAAACTATACTGAGCAGTGTTGCCAGATGGGCACGTTTTACGCTCAACTAGGCTACTTTTTTCTGAGCGCATGCGGGAAAGTTTTTCCTATTTTAGCTGCGGGATTTTGGGCTATTATTTTTGGATGTGTACGGTTTGTTAGGTTTTTTTTTCTGAAAGGTTGCTGAGGTACCTGGAAGGCATATTTCTAGTGGTGCCTTGTTGTCTCTTCCTGACAAACTGGTGCCAGTTTGAAGCTTGAAGGTGAAATGGAGGGAGCTGTGCCTGAGGGGAGGGAGAAGGGGAAGTGACTAACAGCTTAAGTTTGCTTTGCTTATTTTAGAGAATCAGAGGGATGAATATTACACTTGAACACTTCTCTATCCATCTTACTTCTCCCATCAAAAGAAAATAAATACTAAATATAGTAAATGGCTTATTCTAGGAAGACAAACAGATCGCTGTTGACAAAGGATCATTGATATCAATGAGGGTGGCTTTCTCTGTGGAGTGGCAGGTGGCTATCTCTTGAAGTTCAGGCTTCCATTTCTCATGAGGCAGTAATGGGCTGGCTGTGAACTTCCTCACAGGCTTCCAGATGTCCCTGGGTGAGAATCACTACCATCTACAATGCCATGTCATGGAAAAATAGTGCTATTATTTTCACTCAAAAATAAAGCACTGTTTTTAGTGCAAAAGAGAATAGAACTGCCTTATAATACACTGTCAGTGCTATTTATTTATTTTATTTATTTGTTGAGTTTTATATACTGTCATTCGGTGAAGCCATCACAACGGTTTACAAGATTCAAAAGGTATGCTAACGGTAACACCTTAAAAATGACCCCCAGACTATTCTATCCAAGAGCAATCAACAGCGCCAGTATAGTGCGTTATAGCGATCAATATAACTGCATTGGGCTCTGCCATTCCTGGGTTCCTGATCAGGCTGACTGCGACTTGCAGTAAGATATAGCTCAGAAGGCAACTTGGATCACTATTTTGCTGCTTTCACCCTGCCAGGGACTTAAAAGAAATGCTTTCTTTGCTCTGCCACCTCATTTCCATACTGCGGGGCTTGAAAAAAAGAAAGCTGCTTGTTTTACCACCCATGAGCAGGAACAGAACAACAGTATTTAATGCCCTGGGGGGGGGGGGGGGGGGTGTCGGGTTCTCAACCTGGATTTGCTTGTAATACATCTTGAATGGTGCAGCTCTGTACAGCTCTGAGATGAACCTTATGTTATGGCAACACTGAACATGACAACCTTAATTTTTAGACTTTTCTAGCAATATTTTGTAACTTTTTTTATATACATTGTTAATTTTGTAAATTTGACTGCCAGCAATGCAGGAATTTATGCAAAATCATGAATACAAATTGTTTTTACAACTTTTGGGCTACTTTTGGGTTTGTTTTGGTGATTGATTGGGCTCTAAACATTTTTGCCATCTGGCAACCCTGATACTGAGTGGGGTGTCTCATATTTGCTTGTGTAGATCCTGTAGGAACTGGTAAATAAGCAGTGTCACAAGCTCCTTTGGGTCACCAAGGTATTTAGAGATTGAAAAGAGATGCCCTGGGTTTTCCTTCTTCCTCTAATTTAAATGGAATGGTCTTAGTCATCGAGCATATTAAGAGCCTCCAAATGATCCTGGTCTGTGGAAAAAAAGGACCTGATGGGAAGCCCGTTAAATTCTCTTGATCAGATTCAAAATCCTCAGCCTATAACACAGATACCAGAGATCCTCAGACTCAGAGCTAACCAGATTTTCTGAAGTTTAAGGAAGCACTGACTTTGCATTTGACCCCTAGAAGAGTGCTCCTGAGATTGCTGTGCCCTTAGAGTTGAAGGCTGATAAGCTAGATCAAGATTTCCCTAATGGCTAAAAATTAGCATGGATAGCATCGCTGCTAAAATTGACTTGTCTAGTGCTAAGGCATGGGTCTCAAGGACCAGTTCTGTTCAGTGCCACAGTTGATAGTGGTGCAGTTGGTACCATTACAGCTCTGTTGAGGTACTGAGAGAGGGCCTTGAAGATCATGGTATCCAGGTCCTCCTAAGAACTTGTCAACACCAACACTGACATTAGGGAAGGAGACATCTTTTTGAACAAGCAAAGGGGGAGAATTGATAGTTGATGGATGGATCTATGGAGACTGTTGCTTGGACAATTACCTGAAGGCTGAGCTCACATCCTACTGAAGCCAAGCTGGAGTAGGTATGAAGGTATGGCTGTTGCCCCTATCTCCAAATTCTCAACCTCAAGCAAAGGGGGGGGGGGGGGGGGGGCAGAAGATGACAGCTTGATTTAGTGCTTCTGCATGACACCTGGTGATGTGTGTCTTGAGGCTGATCTCAACACGAAGGATGGAGAGGGATAGTTCACTGCTCCTGGATCTTTTCTTAGGCCTTTCTTTTCACAAACTGCCAGCAGACAGTCCAGCTCCTGGGATCTTTGGTGCCAATAGAACTGCTGTGGACTTTGATGCTGAAATGAAGATGTTTAGCACTTTCAACCTCTGGATCCCAGTGCTGTTGGGCAACATCATAGCGCAGATGCCACAACTAGGAACATCATGCTCAAGCTTCAGAGATTGTATACCATATTTTCAATAGTCAATCTTGGATATGTTCTGATTGCATTAAGAAAAACACAATCAATTACAGAGTGAAAAAAATAGACCAAGGTGGCTTGTGCAGCAGAAATAAGGAAATACATTCAAATACTCAGAAAACCCTTCTAGGCTTTTTAAAGCTTAATTAGCTTTCTATGTTCAGTGCCATCACATCATGTCACCCACTTGTGTAGCTGATCATCCTACTTGTTGGAAAATAGTTTGAATTCTTAATTAACAAATAACCTGATCAGCAGTCATGATATATTTCCCCTAGCAGATTTATTTTTTATTTATTTAAGCATTTTTATATACTGAGTTACGTTGGGAACATCACCTCACTTTACAGGTAACTTAATGCAAGAGGCTTTACAATGAACAGGTAACAAAATGTAGCAACAGGATAAAAATAAAACAGTAAAAATAACTATGTAGAAAGTAGAAACTATGTAGAAAGAAAAAATAACTATGTGGAAAGAAAAATTAACTACTGTTTTTCACAATGCCTTATATTTCTTTTTCCTAGCTATCTCCTTCAGTTAGACACAATAGTTCCTGCCTGGATTCTTCTGCACCTTTGCTTAGACTCTACAGAAATTTTTCAGGTTCTAGTTAAAAATAGGAATTTGCACAAAATACTTCCTGTAGAAGAAATAAGTCTAATGTCAGCCATGTTAAGTACGAATAATGTGATTGTTGCGACCCCAGTCGCCTGCGCGGCGACCGGGTCCTTACCTGGCCTCCGGGCTCCCCAACCGCACCCCGAGCCGCGTGGCAAGAGGCCTTCCTGGCCGCATGGCAGCGGCGTCTCCCTCGTGGAGACGCCGTCGCGTCCTGTACTCAGCCCCTCCCCCTGCTGGGGAACGCGCGCGCGCGCGAAGAGCCAGCCTTTGTAGGTCCAGCACCCGGAAGTGCTGAACCGCCCCTCTCTTGACGTCAGACGCCGGCAGACTATTTAAACCGGCACCTGGCTCCTCAGCTTTGCCTTGCAACGTGGTCACTCTTTGGAGAGAGTAGTTGCTGTTCCTGAGTTCCTGTGTTCCTGATCTTGGTTTGTCTCACGATTCTGCCTGATTGCTGCCTGTCCTGATCCTGGTCTGTCTCACGATTCTGCCTGATTGCTGCCTGTCCTGATCCTGGTCTGTCTCACGATTCTGCCTGATTGCTGCCTGTCCTGATCCTGGTCTGTCTCACGATTCTGCCTGATTGCCGCCTGTCCTGATCCTGGTTCGTCTCTCGATTCTGCCTGTCTGCTGCCAGTCCTGACCCCAGTCCGCTCCAGGGTTTCCTTCACGCCAGTGACTCTCCTAAGTCCCAGCGGTCCGGGTCCCTACGGGCTCCTCCTGGGGGGACCTTGGACTTCCAGGGCGAAGCCACCTAAGTCCTAGCGACCCGGGCCTTAACAGCTTCTCTGGTAGGGTCACGGGTTTCCAGGTGAAGATCCATCCCTTGCTGAGTGTGTCTGCCTTCCGACCGTCATCTTGCCGGTCGGCCCAAGGATCCACACCCAGACCGTAACAGTTTGCAAGGCCATGGATCCGGCAGACCTAGCTGGCCTGCAGGCCATTCCCAGACTGGCTCAGCGCTTGGTTCAACAGCAACAGGTACTGGATTCCTTGGCGGCCACCGTGGAACGGTTGGCTACCCGCATGGACGTTAAACCCGCGGCACCGGTTCCGGTTCCTGTAGCTATACCAGCACCTGTGGTGACGCTTCATACCCCCACGCAGCTTCCAGCTCCCTCGCGTTTTGCTGGGGATTCTAAGGCCTGTTCGGGCTTTCTGAATCAGTGCTTTGTACGGTTCGCCCTGCTGCCCAATCAGTTTCCCTCAGATGGAATCAAGGTGGCTTACATCTTTTCGTTACTTGATGGTCGAGCCTTAAACTGGGCGTCTCCCATGTGGGACAAGAACGATCCCGCCCTGAGCGATCTGAACTTGTTCGTGGAGGAATTCCGAGCAGCATTCGACGAGCCTGCACGTCAGGCCTCCGCAACTTCTGAGCTACTCCAGCTCCGGCAGGGGACACGAACCCTAGCCGACTACGCTCTGGAATTTCGCACACTTGCTCAAGAAGTGGGTTGGGCCGATGACGCCCTTCGTGGGGTTTTCCTAGAGGGCCTGGCGGCTAGGATTAAGGATGAGCTCACCGCTCGGGATCTTCCAGAGGACCTTAATTCGCTTATTAACGTGGCTGGGCGCATCGACTGATGCCTGCAACAAAGAGCGAAGGAGGGGCGCTCTCCCCGCCGCCTGGCACCCGTACCATCGGCTACCACTAGATCCTCGAACTCTGGAGCTCGTACCACCGGCACCCCAGCGGAGTCTTCCATGGAGGAACCTATGCACCTAGGAAGATCCGCTTTGACCCCCGAAGAGAGGCAACGCCGCCGGGACTTGCGTTTTTGTTTGTACTGCGGAGGTAAGGGCCATTTCCTGGCCCAATGCAAGGAGCGGCCGGGAAACTCCCGCACCTAGGGGTAAGTGAGGAGGTCTCCCTAGGTTGTCTAAATGCAACTCCTCATTGTACCGTACCGGTAACCCTCAAGTACCCAGGTGGTTCCTTCAACACACAGGCCCTCATTGATTCTGGGGCAGGAGGGAACTTTATCACTAAGGACTTGTTAAAACGCCTTCAGCTCTCCACGCAGCCTCAGGAACCACCCTTATGGGTCACCTCCATTCAGGGTACTCCGCTCTCTGGCAGCAGAACTACCAGTACCACACCCATCATCCTCCAAACTGGTCTGCTTCACACGGAGAGGATTTCGTTCCTGATTTTGGAGAAATCAGTATATCCCGTGGTTCTTGGGTTACCCTGGCTCAAACTGCATTCCCCGGAGATTCGATGGGACGATTTCCAGATTGTTCGCTGGAGTTCACAGTGCTCCCGTTCTTGCATCCAGCCCTGGAAGGGTCCGCCAACGCCTCTGGCACAGACAGATGTCAGGGTTCAGCTTCCGTCCTCATACCAGGATTTTGCTGTGTTCTCTAAAGAAAAAGCGGAATTACTACCACAGCATCGTCCTTTTGATTTTGCGATTGAATTGCTTCCTGGCTCCACTCCCCCCCGTGGGAGAGTATATCCACTATCTCAGCCTGAAACCCGGGCCATGTCAGATTACATTTCTGAGAATCTCGCAAAGGGGTTTATTCGCCCCTCTAAGTCGCCTGCAGGAGCGGGTTTCTTTTTTGTGGCAAAGAAAGATGGGTCTTTGCGGCCCTGTATAGACTATCGGGGACTTAATGCCATAACCAAGAAGAATCGCTACCCACTGCCGTTAATCCCGGAGCTGTTGGACAAACTCCAGGGGGCACAGGTATTCACAAAGCTGGACTTGCGAGGGGCCTACAATTTGGTCCGTATCCGTCCCGGGGACGAATGGAAGACCGCTTTCAACACCCGGGACGGACATTACGAATACTTAGTGATGCCTTTTGGCCTATGCAACGCTCCCGCAGTGTTCCAGCACTTAATGAATGAGATTCTTCGGGACTTCCTACAGTCATGCGTCATAGTATACTTAGATGACGTTCTTATCTACTCCTCGGACCTAGTCTCTCATCGACGACATGTTCGACAGGTACTTCAGACTCTGCGGGATCATCGGTTGTTTGCGAAATTGGAGAAATGTGTCTTTGAGCAGAATTCCTTGCCCTTTTTAGGGTATATCGTTTCTGCAACTGGTTTTCGCATGGATCCCAGCAAGGTATCTGCCATCCGGAATTGGCCGCGGCCGGTGGGTTTGAAGGCTTTGCAACGCTTCTTGGGCTTTGCAAATTTCTACCGCCACTTTATTCCACAGTATTCCCAGATGGTGGCGCCACTCACCACCCTAACTAAGAAGGGTGCGGACACTCGAATCTGGCCTGCCGAGGCTTGCAAAGCTTTTGAGGACTTAAAAGAGGCTTTCCTCCAAGACACTTGTTTGCGACATCCGGATCCTACTCAGCCTTTCTTCGTGGAGGTGGATGCCTCTAGTGTGGCGGTAGGGGCGGTCCTCTCACAAAAATCCCCTTCTGGCCATTTATTCCCTTGTTCCTATTTCTCCAAGAAGTTTACTCCCGCCGAGAACAACTATGGGATTGGGGATAAGGAGTTGTTGGCAATCAAGTTGGCATTAGAAGAGTGGAGGCAATGGTTGGAGGGAGCGAGTCATCCTGTGACGGTCTACACCGACCACAAGAATTTGGAGTTCCTGAACCAAGCCCAGCGACTGAACCCCAGACAGGCGCGGTGGTCGCTGTTTTTTAGTCGGTTTGACTTTATCCTCAAGTACCGACCTGCCGCTAAAAACATCCGGGCGGACGCTCTCTCAAGGAATGATATTCCGGAGGAAAAGGAGGAATCTCCTCAGTATATTATTGATCCAGCCAAAGTCCAGTTAGTCAGTACTACCGTATCCTCTGAAGAACGTGTTGTAGTTCCTCGCAGGGACCGCAAGAGAGTTCTCGCTTGGGCTCATGATTCCCTCTCCGGTGGTCACGCCGGAAGGGAGAGGACCCTCGATCTTCTGAATCGATATTACTGGTGGCCCAAGGTGCGCCAGGATGTACGCCTGTACGTGGATTCTTGTCCTGTTTGCGCCAGGCAGAAGCCTCTAAGCGGTCGCCCGTGGGGGCTCCTGCAACCACTTCCTATACCCACAGAACCCTGGACTCATATCGCCACTGATTTTGTGGTGGACCTACCTCCTTCCGAGGGCAACACGGTGATATGGGTAACGGTAGACCGTTTCTCCAAAATGTTCATCTCATACCATTACCCAAGTTACCTTCGGCACCCGAGTTGGCCCTTCTGTTCACACAGCATATCTTCAGGGCTCACGGGCTCCCGCAAAGCATCGTTTCTGACCGGGGCCCTCAGTTCACGGCTCGATTTTGGCAGGCCATCTGCCGGAAATTTGGGGTACAGTTGAATCTATCTACAGCTTTCCACCCACAGAGTAATGGACAGACTGAACGCATGAATAGGTCCTTGAAGACGTTCCTTCGAAGTTTCATCTCCGAAAGGGGAAACAACTGGGTGTCCCTCCTTCCCTGGGCCGAGTTTGCCTACAACAATCACACCCACTTGGTAACGGGACAATCACCCTTCCAGACAGTTTTTGGTCGCCACCTGAAACCGCCGGTGCCCATTCCAGTTACCGTGCCATCACCGGCAGCTCTAACGGCGGCTCAACAGATTCATCATCTCTGGAGGACGGTCCAGCAGCGACTCGCATCTTCTGCAGAAAAGGCACAAAAATGTGCCAATCGCCACCGACGACCAGCGCCCGTATTCTTACCCGGCACCAAGGTGTGGCTAAGCACCAGGAATCTCCATTTGCCGGGCCGCTCCAGGAAATTGGCATCAAGATACTGTGGCCCCTTCACTATAGCAGAACGAATTGGGTTAGTCTCGTATAGACTCCGTCTGCCCTCGTCTTTACGTATTCACAACGTGTTCCACGTCTCTCTACTGAAACCAGTGGTACTCTCCCGTTTCCATCATCCCTCGACGGATGCTGTATCATCCTCCTCTAATGAAGAACCTACTTATCAGGTACGAGAAGTATTAGATGTCCGTTTCCGGGCTCGTCGCTGGGAATACCTGTTGGCATGGGAGGGTTGCGGTCCTGAGGAGGATTCCTGGGAGCCAGCCCGGAATATTCTGGACAAATCGCTGTTAGCCCAATTCCATCGGGACCATCCTGGAAAGCCGGGTCCCCTGAGGAGGGGGCGTAAGAAGGGGGGTACTGTTGCGACCCCAGTCGCCTGCGCGGCGACCGGGTCCTTACCTGGCCTCCGGGCTCCCCAACCGCACCCCGAGCCGCGTGGCAAGAGGCCTTCCTGGCCGCATGGCAGCGGCGTCTCCCTCGTGGAGACGCCGTCGCGTCCTGTACTCAGCCCCTCCCCCTGCTGGGGAATGCGCGCACGCGCGAAGAGCCAGCCTTTGTAGGTCCAGCACCCGGAAGTGCTGAACCACCCCTCTCTTGACGTCAGACGCCGGCAGACTATTTAAACCGGCACCTGGCTCCTCAGCTTTGCCTTGCAACGTGGTCACTCTTTGGAGAGAGTAGTTGCTGTTCCTGAGTTCCTGTGTTCCTGATCTTGGTTTGTCTCACGATTCTGCCTGATTGCTGCCTGTCCTGATCCTGGTCTGTCTCACGATTCTGCCTGATTGCTGCCTGTCCTGATCCTGGTTTGTCTCACGATTCTGCCTGATTGCTGCCTGTCCTGATCCTGGTTTGTCTCACGATTCTGCCTGACTGCCGCCTGTCCTGATCCTGGTTCGTCTCTCGATTCTGCCTGTCTGCTGCCAGTCCTGACCCCAGTCCGCTCCAGGGTTTCCTTCACGCCAGTGACTCTCCTAAGTCCCAGCGGTCCGGGTCCCTACGGGCTCCTCCTGGGGGGACCTCGGACTTCCAGGGCGAAGCCACCTAAGTCCTAGCGACCCGGGCCTTAACAGCTTCTCTGGTAGGGTCACGGGTTTCCAGGTGGATCCATCCCTTGCTGAGTGTGTCTGCCTTCCGACCGTCATCTTGCCGGTCTGCCCAAGGATTCACACCCAGACCGTAACAGTGATTGTATTTATTGCATATCTCAAGCTGATGGTTGCATACTCTGCTCCATTATCATTTACATTTATTTTTTTAATTCTATGCAAAATGTTCTTATTGTATATGTTCAGACTGCTGAATCAAGGAACAAGTTGCTCTGTAACTTCTAGAAATGCCTAGAACTGCACTTACAAAGTGATTATAAGGAATTCTAAAACAGATAGATCATATAATATGAAGATATCACATCACATTCTATACCCATCAATTCTGGGTATTAAATGTTGCAAGGAAAAGCCAAAAGGAAAGAATTTTCATCATTATAGATGGAATCTCACTTTGTTATGTTAGTATAGGCTACAGGATGATATCAATTGTCTACTCCCCTATTATATTTTCCCATCCACTTAGGTCACAACTCCTTTGAGTAAAAGGGTTCCTTGTCACCTACTGCATCTTCATGACTTGAGTTATTCATTTATTGCACTCTTGTATTGACTTAGCAAGGTATGCATTAATTACCTTGTATCAGTACTACTTAACAATACTATCACAGATGGTGAATCCTTTTCTCAAACTCTGTAAATGACATAGCTATTCTGCTTTACAGCTTCTTCCATTCCCTAATGACTTACTCTGTTTAAACTCAGCATTGTGAACAATCTTTTCTTTTCCTCCTCAGTATGTAACAAAGGTGACATTTTTTAAGTGTGCTCTAACATGTCAACCTTATCCTTACGTTTTTTAAAGCTTGCTTAGGCTAATAACTTGCTAGTAATAATTATTCTCTAAAGATAGTATTTTCCAGAGACTCTAATTGATAGGATCATTTATTTATTTAGGTGTTTTATGTACCATCGTTCCAAAGGAAGATCACAATGGTTTACAAAATCAGTATTCGTATTCTTGGTCGACATTCAAATTATGCTTCAACATTCAATCAGCATTGTAGCAAATACATATTCTAGTGCATATTCATACATCTTCTAGGTCAACATGACTGTAAATGCAAATTCTAATTCTATCATTTCACATTACGTCATTCGGTGCATATTATTCATTCCGCTGTCATGATTTCTGTTAATGGCAGTGTGGTTATCAGCATATTGGTAATTTATGCTAAACCATATGCATTTCTAAAGAGCCATGTTTTCAGTTCACGTTTGAAACTCTTTCTTTCTGTTATCAGACAAACAGATTCTGGAAGAGAGAGTAAACTGTTACTTGCTATCAGGAGAAGTTTCCCAAGCTTAGAGAACTAGAACTTAAAATGTTTCAGTTTTCAAGGCACAGCACCAAATATCAATTAATTGCTCCAATAACAATCCACAATCAAAAAGTCAAAAATCAAACTGGGTTTCAAATAAAGATTAATAAATGTATATGCAAAAATGTGCATGTGTGCGCACACACACCAAACCTTAGAAAAATACTATACTGGAAAAACAAACAAATCTAAGCAAAACAAAATCTATCAATCAATTGAAAAGAGGGTTATCATACACAGACAATTGTCCAAATGAAAACATTTTTAATTTAATTTTCAAATTCAACACCAAAACTGGTGCTGTAAACATTACATATGAAGTCTTGTTAAAAGGAATCCTAACTGAAGCAGATATACTAACAAGATTGCTATATTTCTGCTTAAAGAAGTTTGTCTTGTGTAGAATACCAGAGCTACTGAGCACAGCCTAAAATCCTCCAAGGAGGGAAAAGAACTGGTGAAGAGAGAGCTTCTGAGATTCAACAAGACATTTGTCCATCAAAAATAAGCAAATTATTTTGGAAAAGATGACTAAGTATAAAATTCAAGATTGAGAGGCAAGACCCCTACCTTTCTCCCCAACACATGCAATTCATATCCTTCTTAATTTGCCTTCTGCCTTTTCCATGAAAAGGTAGAATATCAAATGAAAATAAACAAATAAGTAAATAAGTGTGACAAATCTAGAACTGTATGGTAAGAACATATTTTATTAAAAAGGATTTTTGATCCATAATGATATTGTGTTATAGTTCTTCCAATAGAGTGTGTATATATGTATTTGCTACAGTTCCTCTGAGTGTGTGTTACAGTTGCTCCAGGGTATATGTAGGTGTGTTACAGACTGTACTACATATTTTTCTACCCTCTCAATACATTTTCACTTGTACTGTCTTCCCCTTCTATGCCATTCCATCAAAGAGCCCTCTGCTTGCCTGTCACAGCACACAAACCAAATATAGGAGAACTTTCAATTTCACAAAAACATGTTATGAGGGGGTACAAGCAAGCTGCAGAACAAATGGCCACATAGCCTTACTTTTCTTCTTATCTCTGCTCCAACTGGTTAAAATTAAGCACTCATTTATGATTCTATCTCAAGTTGTCTCTATCGCTCTCTCAAACATCCCCGTATCCTCAGCACTCTTCCCCCATTTTGCAGCCTATTTCTACCTCTGTGGCCCATTTTGCTCCTACTGCCATAACCCCCTCTGCATGATTCTCAGTGCAGCTAAAGTTTGACATGGCTCAGTTTCAAAACTTTGGGTCCTGCTAATTCTGCCCCCCTCCAAAAAAAAAATTTGCATTCACACTGTGAGCTACAGTGCTTTTTGCATGTATAATGGTGTTAATGCACTTGTTAACGTGTTATCGCATGCGTTAATGACATAACGCATTTAAGAAAGCTAAGGGCTTCAATGAAAATATCCACATCCTAAAAACGTGGTTCCAACTGAGTTGCAAGTAAACAAGCAAGATGAAACTATCAGGTCAAGAATAAAAAAGATTTAAAATGTAAGCAAGCAAACGTAAGGAATGATCTTAATGAAAGATTTTTCTCAAGCATAGTTTAAGAGGATCCTGAAACTGAAACCACATAGGCTTAAGGCTTATATGAAATAGAGATCTCTATGCAGTGCGGAAACTATCAGGAATGCCGATACGGGTTTTACAAACACTTTGAAGAAAGCTATGGAAAACGTCTAATCGGTATAGAGTGCAGATAATGGCACTCATTCGTGTAACCGGTGATCCACCTTGTCTTCATAGAAAATATTTTATTAGGCCCAAAGAAAATCAGCATTTCCTCTCCTGATTGGAACAATCAGCACTTGGTCAAAGAACTGAAATACTGGTTTTCTTTAAGTCTAATACAATATTAACACAAAATACCTTCCTGACAGCCATAGCTCTCTTTTTATTTACAATAATTTATATTCTACTAAATTACCAGATTTGTGTTCAAAGCAGATCACAACATCATAAAACATTCATATTACAATTTAAACATTACATATAAAATTCTACATTACTTAAAAACTTCACTATATAAATGAGCTTTCAACAATTTCCTAAAACATTTATAATCAATGTTTTAGACTACTCTAGATAACACTGGGTATCAAGGGACATTTCAAATGCAAACTTTAGGTGCGGTAATTTTTTTTTTTTTTTTTTTTTTTACACTATTGACAATATTGTTCAGGGGCTATTCAACTGAATATAGTTGTGATGGAAAAGGTACAGAGAAGGGCTACCAAAATGATAAAGGGAATGGAACAGCTCCCCTATGAGGAAAGACTGAAGAGGTTAGGACTTTTCAGCTTGGAGAAGAGACGGCTGAAGGGGAATACGATAGAGGTGTTTAAAATCAGGAGATGTCTAGAACGGGTTAATGTGAATCAGTTATTTATTCTTTCGGATAATAGAAAGACTAGGGGGCACGCCATGAAGTTAGCATGTGGCATATTTACAACTAATCGGAGAAAGTTCTTTTTCACTCAATGCACAAATAAACTCTGGAATGTGTTGCCAGGGGATGTGGTTAGTGCAGTTAGTATAGCTGTGTTTAAAAAAGGATTGGATAAGTTATAGGAGAAGTCCATTACCTGCTATTAATTAAGTTGACTTAGAAAATAGCCACTGCTATTACTAGCAACAGTTCTTCAACATACACCGATACAAGGGACCACTTGTGCTCTGGTGTTACTTATGTACGGTGGCTATGTTAAAGGACAGCCCATTTGGTGGGTGCCCTTGTCTTTCGCCCCGTCTATTATTCTTTATTATCTCAATTTTTTGTGAAACCTTTTTTTAATTTTCTGCAACGTCAGTCATTTTCTTGAAAAACCCCCAATTGCCCGTTTTCCGAGGCGACCCGCTATTGATGTATATATACTTATCAAGGCAACCGTCTCAGCTTCTTCTCACGGGTACGCGTCTGCTAGCCCCACAGTCAAGTTTCCGGTGTGTCCGGTCTTTTACACAGTGCCCAAGATTCACAAATTGTTACAACAGCCACCTGGCAGACCAATTGTATCATCAAAGGGATCCCTCTTGGAACCACTTTCACAATTTGTAGACCGGTCATTACGTCAGTTCATACCTCAAATAACATCATACATCTGAGATTCAGCACATCTTATGACTATGTTACAGGACATTCATCCAGATCCAACATCAACTTTACTGGTAACCGTCGATGTAACAGCATTATATACTTCGATTCCACAGGAAGAAGCCATAGAGGTCATTACAAACACTCTCACCACAGCACATATTCCACATAGAATTCCAAATGCTTTCATAGTGGAGTTGGCCAGCATAGCACTACAAGAAAATTATTTTATGTTCTTAGGGACTTTCTATAAACAAATCAAAGGCACAGCAATGGGGGCCACCATGGCCCCCGACCTGGCTAACCTATACATGTCAGTATTTGAACAAACATGGGTGTACACAAGTCCGTATTATGTGTATGTGGAGAAATGGAAGAGGTTCATAGATGACATATTTTTCATCTGGCGAGGAGGCGAAGAAAAGTTGAATGAATATATGCACTGGTTAAATGGCTGTAATCAACATCTGCGATTCACCAGCCAACATCACCATCAAACTATTTCTTTTTTGGACATACAGATCTCGTTGACGGACGCAGGATTCCATTTTACTATTTTTAGAAAACCCACGGACCGCAATACATTACTCCATTATTCATCATTTCACCCGAACCATCTCAAAGATAATCTACCAGTTGGACAATTCTTACGTTTGAGGAGGCTATGCTCCACCACAACAGAATATAAGACACAGTCAAAAGACATGACTAACAGGTTCCTACAACGAGGGTACCCCCCAGCAGTAGTGAGGAGAGCATATAAACGGGCCAGATGGGCCAACAGGGATTTACTCCTGGAACCTAAAACCCCACATAGAAATGAAAGGATGGTGTGTGTGCTACCATATACACCCCAAACGCAATTGTTGAAAAAGAGCATCTTAAGACATTGGGCTATTTTGCAGATTCATCCTGAGTTCCAGGAAAAACCAATGTTTGCCCTTACTAAGGCCAGAAATCTCAAGGACCTCATAGTCCACTCCAATTTGTTACCCTCAAGAGTGGAGGACTTTGATCAACAGGGCAACCATAAAAAATGTGGAAAATGTAGTGCATGTAACTTTGTTTATGAAGGCACATCACTCAACATACCTGGAAGAAAACCTTATTGATTTCAGCGAACATATGACTGTGAGTCCACAAGAGTCATTTATGCATTATGGTGGTCGTGCCCTAAAATTTACATAGGGAAGACTATGAGGAAACTGAAGAACAGAATTCAGGAGCACGTAAGCCGCCTCCGACATCAAGTGGAAGGGGCGCCCCTCACCGACCACTGGTTAGAATTAGGCCATTCCCCAGAAAATTTTCAAGTAGCAGTTATTTACCAGGTTCAGTCACATCCAAGAGGTGGGGATCTGAACTCAAAACTCATACAAATGGAGCAGAAATTCATCTACACTTGGAACACCACCATTCCCAATGGACTTAACCGTGAGATAGACTGGACGGTTTTTGTTTAAAGCACAGTGATACTTCACTGTTACTTTAAGCACAGAGTCAAGTGAAAAGACATCAATACGAGGAGTTCTCACACATTCACACATATTAACTCAGCATCCAATACATACATTAACAATAATACCACAGAGGGTTACATTTCAATTTATTTAATTTACACAGACGAAGATTTTCATCACGCAGTGAGCAGGGACCTAGCAATGAGAGCCGCAATACCGGAGAAAGAAGAGGGATCAGTTGATTAAACAAAGGATCTCGATGAAGACAGAACATTGGATCCCCCAGGTTAACAAATTAGTCACGCGAATTTCAATGGCCTAGGTAGGCAGAGAAGACATATAGTATCGCAACAAGCTAAAGCTACAAATTAAGGCGGGACTACACCCTTTAGTAAAAATGAACACGCCCTCCAGCAAAAATGAACACGCCCCCCTGGCTTAAGAGAAAGAGCGGACGTGGGAGTGTGTAGTCCCCCACTAGGTCCGCAGAGGCGTTTTTAAAAACCATTGATTCAATTGGGGTGGGATCACAATTTACTTCAAACATGCCTCCTTGGCGAAAGAAAAAGTGAACATGGGAGTGTCCAGTCTCCCAAATAAGTCCCGAGAGGCGTTCCCTGCCACTGCTAATCACCTTAATTACAAACACCGCAGTTAGTCTCGGTTTGGTGCAGAGTCAGGGTAGATTCCCGCGGTAAGTATAAAACATTCGGAATAGGCAAGCGCGCCTCAGACACGGAAGAGTTGGCGCTGTCCACGCAGAAATATGGTCATCACATAAGTAAGTGTTTTAACAAAGTGCAAATGGTATATTGAAAATGATTATGCATGATAAGCAATCAGAATGAGAGTTATTTGTGCTAACTTTATAGTTGGAAACGCAAACAGCTACTGTGTACCTGCTAGGACACAGCACTACCCCACCCGTAGCCCCTGAAGCAGGCACGGAGGTGCCGAAACATGGCCCATGTCGGGCTAGCAGACGCGTACCCGTGAGAAGAAGCTGAGACGGTTGCCTTGATAAGTATATATACATCAATAGCGGGTCGCCTCGGAAAACGGGCAATTGGGGGTTTTTCAAGAAAATGACTGATGTTGCAGAAAATTAAAAAAAGGTTTCACAAAAAATTGAGATAAAGACAAGGGCACCCCAAATGGGCTGTCCTTTAACATAGCCACCGTACATAAGTAACACCAGAGCACAAGTGGTCCCTTGTATCGGTGTATGTTGAAGAACTACTATTGGAGGGAAGAGGTTGGTTGATGTACAGTGATTACTAGCAACAGTAGCATGAAATAGACTTAGTTTCTGGGTTCTTGCCAGGTTCTTATGGCCTGGATTGGCCACTGTTGGAAACAGGATGCTGGGTTTGATGGACCCTTGGTCTGACCCAGTATGGAATGTTCTTAATCTGGGTCTTAAAATAGCTCCTTTATCCATTAACAAAATACAGCAAATAAAACAAAATCCTGACTCTAGCTGAAGTCTTCCTAAATGAGCAATCATCTTAACCAATGTTTCATAGGCATAGAAATTTGGTATAGTTTATTTTTATAGTTGTTAACTGAACCTTTTCTAATGGACTTGCATCTTCACTGCAGAAATTTCCAGCACTCTTGCTGCCAGTTCAACCTACTCCTTTCTCCCCATGAGACTGGCTTTAAGGCCGTGGACTCCTCCTTCCTGGCTCATTAAACTTGAATTACTGAAGCTGCTCTAAAGACCGGGGAATATTTAAGCCTCCTTTATCCTTCTAATAATGTATACTCCCTGAATCACTTTATTCACATGTTTTAGAGTTTCTGCTACATTATATTCTAAAGAAATTTTGTTTGCAGAGTGTTTATTTTTTACACTGCATATTTTCACGTCAAACCTTGGCAGATTTTCCTTTTGCACTCAGTGCTGTCTTCACTTTTATCAGGATTTAACTATTTTATACAGCATATAATTCAGGATGATTAATAATAGATATATTTTGGAAATGTTAGCATTCCCAGATCTGAATTCTGCATGATGGCCAAAATGTAGGGGTGTCTACCAAAAATTGGCATTTAATTATTGCTATAAGACCCTTGAGACCACACACATTCTCAGGTGAAGCATATGGCACATGTTTTGAAAGCAGAATTATCACCTATGACCTAGAAATATTAGCATACATTTGGCTGTACTTATGTTTTAGTCACGTATTCTATTTTCTCTAGACATTTTATTTCATTTTTTTTTTTTTTAACTTCAGTAGGAAGTATTTAGTTTTTAATAATTGCTATATTTTGTCAATTTCTCTCTCAAGAGTTCACTTTGCTGTTTGCGATGTCCTCATATTTTAGTGATATTAGATTGATGCTAACAGGTTTACGGTGAAGCTGAGTATGGAGGAGGGGAGGGAGGACCTGATAAAGAGACCTTAGTAATGATTAAAAGTTTGCATCCTAAAACAGTTATTTATTCTAATAAAGGCATCATCTCTACCCTACTACTTTGTTGGTTTTCTTTATAAGAAAAATGTATTTAGTGGGCTACCTCATATTTAGATTTACTTGTACCTGTAGCGATGCATGTGGTCAAGTAAAAAATGATTCAAAAATCTTCCAACATATTCTTCTCAATAATAAAATTTAAAAAATTAAAGAACAAGCAAAATCTTACAGCGGCAGTGTTTTCTAGAGCTATTTTAAAAATGTTGTCAAAATATTTTTCTTTGTACCCTTTTTTAGAATCATTTCTTCTGTTCAGTGTTTGAGCATTTTCTATATCTGTTCAGCCCATTTAAGGTTTGATGCTACCATGCTTGTCTTTGTTCCAGTGCAGTGCGTTTGCAGTATCCCAAAACTGTTACATTCATCATTCCATCTTTGACCAAAAAGAACTTACAAGATCAAAATTCAAAGCGTGTTCAGTGTTATTTAGTCGGATAAGCGAGACTTGTGGGGCTAAGTAGTGGCCATTGAATATGCGTCCATGTTCAGCGGTCGCTGCTTAGCCATGTAAGTCCTTTATACAGCTAAAAAGTTAGCAGCATAAGTTGTGGGCAGGCAGTGAGCAGATTGGGGCGGAGCGAGTTAGCCGTACAACATATGTGGCTAACTGCCGATATTTGGACTTGACTACATAAATTGAACGTACGGCTAAACTAGATATGCCACAGAGCAGGTCTAAACTTAGCTAGTTAGACTTAGCCGGCTAAGTGCTAAATTAAATTTGTATATTCAGCGGCATAGCTGTGCCGCTGAATATACATTGTAACTTAGACAAATAATTTCTAACCGGCTAAGGCCTGGATTTTCTAAGTTCGCAGAACTTAGAAAATCTGGCGGTAACGGGGGGGCGGGCCTGTGAACGTCGACAACAATCGCACCTCCGCGGTGCTATCGCTGCAGGCTTTCGCGCTCAATAGCGTCACCGTGAAAGGTGGTGCTATTAGGCGCGATACTGGCAGCGGTAAGGAGTCTTACCTTTTGCCGTCAGCGAAGTCGTCGCGGAGTTCGCCCCAACTCCTCCCCTTCCAGAGCAGACTCCGCCCTGACTCAATCCCGAATTAGATATCACACACGGAAAGGAACTTTTCACGTGCGATACCTTTGGAAAATGACCTCCTAAGCTACTTAACTGGCCAGTTTTTAATACTGACCCCTACATTTCTTAATTTCTTAATTTGAAAAGATTTTATAGGCCATCTCCCTTGATAAAGCCAATCAAGACAGTATACAATATTGTCAATTAAGGCAGAAGCATAAAACAAAAGAAAATACAGATAAAAAACAAAAACATAGCACAATGAAACTCATCCCATTAATTCAGTAGCCAAATTAGAATCTTCATCCTGACTAAAAACTGGAAACATGAGAAGTGCAATGATGAGCATATTTAAACTAGATCCCACAAATTATTCTTAAAAATATTACTCTAGTAATTCTGAAAAATATGGGAATAAAAGAGCTATTAGGATTATACAAGCAAGTTAGAACACGTCTCACTTCAATGTAACTAAATTCATCTGGATATTAATGTATTTGTATCCTTATTTTCTAATTGGTGACTAAGATATTAAACATGTATGGTTATTCTGATACTCCTTTAAAATAAAATTTATACTTCATAGCATTTTATTTTATATTAGAGCATACTTCGGTCATTTAGAACTCCACTAGAATATGCAATTATGTTTTAAAGAGCACAGACATAAAAAATGGTATAAAAATTCTAATTACACTAAATTCTAATGGTTTTTAAACTAAGCACTGTATACATGTAAATATATATATATACTAATAAAGTGAACACTAATGTGTAAGAATATTCAATTAATATAACAATTATTTTAAACAATTTTTTAATGAAACATTTTTGCAGAAAACAATATTACAAAAAACCAAAATCTGTTATATTAATTGAATATTTGTACACAGTGTTCACTTTATTTATATATTATGCATTAATGCATGAACACTTATTTTTATAGTTTGAAAACAATTTTTATAGTTTGAAAACAATTATATTAATTTTGCTATTCACTCACCTGCCAAACATAGTCCTTGGGATCTTCCATATCTGGCATTGGGATCACAAGAAGGTTCTGAAGAATAAATGCAGCCTAAAGAAAGAAGAAAATATCAACACTGCCATCTTGCTGCAGCATATCAAAAATGCAACAGGAGTATTCAGAAGAACTCTATGAACATTATATTGTATGATTGTTCAAAGTCACAAACTGAGTAGCACATAAACCATAATTTTGTATAAACAATCACAAGAGTTGACAGTGCAATGTACCAACTTAACTATAATATTTAGAAGTGGCTACTTGTTTTCAAAGTGCAAAATGCTTATGATGACTTGCCTCTTACTTGCATGATAGGAACAGTAAATAAATTTTATGTTGCTGAACAATCTGTGAATAATTGTGTTTTTCCAAAGCTGGGTGAACAATTTGAATTTGATTCAGAATGTATACAATATAGAAAACTGCCACTTGTAAAGGCTCTTAAAACCCCATTTTTCTACCTGGTAGTAATTCAATATTTATGTATTTATTTAGTTAATAATTTATATCCCTATTTTCACATTCAAGGTGGGGTAGAACATAACATTCATAAAAACACAGCAACTATTTGACAGAGAGGAAAAAAACAACAAAGGCCAAGATGCTATCCATTATTCTAGATTCACAATAGATTGATACTGAGCAAATGATCAGATGATGACCTTAAACTAAAGAGTAGAAACCAAGTACTCTGTTCACAGTCAAAAGCTTACTGTAGTAAAGAAGTCTTACACTGTTTCCTGAAGGTCTGTGTGCAGATTAAAGTCTGCAAATAGTTTGGTAGAGTATTCAAAATATTGGATCTACTACAGAAAAGGCCCTGTCTCAGGTCTCAGAAAAATGATCCGACTGCAAAGAAGGCACATCTAACAGACTGGACTGAGCAGAACAAAAAGCTCTTGGAGGTTTGTAGATGCTCAGCATAGGCACTATTGGAGATCATACAGAATGGGGGTATTGTGACCCCTGGGTTGGAAATGACATGCTCAGTAGAGTTCTGGATAATTTGTAGTGCCCTGAAGACTTTTGTCTGCAACCCTATATATACTGAGTTGCAATAGTCCAGACCAGTGATTAACGGAGCTTGAAGCACAGTACGAAACTCACAAGGATCTAGGATCATCTTCAATCTAAGGGCTTTATTTACTAAGCATTTTCCCATAGACACAGAATGGGAGAAAAGTCTTAGTAAATCAGGCCCTAAGTTTGAAGAAGGCTGCTTTCACTACAGATTTCATTTGTGTACGTAGTGATAGAATGGATTCACAAATTAAACCCAGACTCTTAACTTGTGTCATAATTGCTATTTGATAACCCTCACAATCAAAAATGGAAGGGTGGTCACTAGCTGGGAAATGATCCAAAATCATGACCACTGTCTTATCCACATTTAATGTTAATCTGCTGTGGAAGAGATACCGCTTCACTGCCGATAGGCAAATGCATAGTTGCCAGCTCTGTGGGTGCTTTAACTCCTATTCCCATCTTCCTCTGAAGCCTATTGGCTGACTGTGGAATGTCTCACCAGTGGAGGTTCAGAGAACAGCCGCAGTCTAGTGTTGATTATACCACCCGGGTTCAATCCCCGGCCCTTTCCACCATTGCCGAACATACTGCTGGTATGGACAAATACCAGCAGGCCCCAGAACACAAACCTGGGACCTTGAAGGCCAGATGCCAAAGAAGAAAGCTATAAAACTGTTTTTGCAGGAATTCACAGACACCAGAGACTCAACAGGATGGGGCAGGAGATATCGCAGAGGGTACGCAAATAGTCTGTGGGAAAGAATGCAGGGGGGAGAAAGATAAGGGGAGACAAATAACAGCTGCCTGTAGGCAGACAGCGTAACAATTTAGTGGTGTGAAGCATGCAAGCAGAAATCAGATAATTAGCTGACTTTGGATTTTTAACCTATATAAGCAAAGCTGGTATGTAGTAGGGCTGGCGAGGATTTTGTATCTGTTGCAGAGCCCAGCGCTGAGCTCTTTATTATGTAAGTATATATTTGCTATATTTGCTTCCTGTGTACTTTTTGCTTCCTGAGTATTGATCTGTTTTGTGTATGAATGGCATATGATTTCCAATAAAGAAAATTAATTAAGAGTAGAATCAGAGTTGTTCTTATAAACTATTTTACCTCTGAGGTGGACTTTTAAACACTAGGCAGACAGGCTTCCTGAAGTGCAGTGGAGATAGGGAAGATTACTGATAAAAGGGCTAGAAAGAAAAAGAGGGACAGAAGAGTTATAAGTAGGGTGAGAGAGATGCTGAGAGAACTGCAGGGAGTTGGTTGTAAAGGGAAGACTGACTGGGAGAGGAACTAAAAGAAGGAATTCTGGCTGGGAGAAGAGGAACTGTGAGGGGGGACAGGAGAAACTGGGAGGAGAAGAGTTATGAGAGAGAAGTAGACAGTGAAGGTGAGAAGGGCAGGGAGAATTGCAGAGAAGACTGGCAGGGAACATGGGCTGTGAAAAGGGAAAGGGAGAAGGAGAGAGGACATGAGTTGTGATAAAGGGTGAGTCTTTAGGTGAAGGGAACTTTAATAAGAAGGGAGGTGAAGACGACAGGTAAAGGAGCTATGTGGACTGGAATGGAGGACTGGCAGAGTAGGGAAACCAAGAGGATTGTGGGAAAAGAAGGGAAGCATGGTGGAGGGAAGAGGCAAGAGGAGGTGAGGAGGGAAATGAAGTGGCAAGATAGGGTAAGACCAGGAGGAAATGAGGGAAGATAATGAGCTGTGATGAGACATCTGCTGGATAGAAAGATTTATACACGAGGTAAAAATAAAAATGAAAAGAAATAACAGGAAGACTAGAAAATAAGCTTTAAAAGAAAAAGGAAGGTCTAAGGCAGAGAGGAAATATGAAAAAGTCAAGAGCCAGCAGAGACAGACGATAGATTCAAACTACAGACACAAAGGTTGGAAAATTGTTTAAGTTTGGAGAAAATTTCTATGTTAGCTGGGGCAGGGTCAAAGATGGGAGGCAGATGGCATCTGTCCTTGATTCCAGCCCTACAGTCACCAGAGTAAATAAGGTATTTTACTGGAAGGATTAGAAAGGGAGAGGAGGTTGTGGTGGTCTGTGATATCTGAGGCTCAAAATCTACTTTAAAAATTAGCAACCCCAGTATTGAGAGGGGCTCCGGTCAAGGCTTAAACAGAAAAAAACATTGCTTCCTTTACAAAAAATAAATTAAACATTCCCCTTTTATATTCCACAGGAGACAGCAGTTTTCTCTGGGGTTTCCAAATTGAGAGCAGGAAGCACCACATGTAGCTATGGCCATGGAACTGGGGAGATATCTGCTGAGCTGATAGGACTTAGGACAAGCAGTAGTGGACTGCCTTAGGTGGACTCGGCAGGCATGGGACTGGCTCTGGACTAGAATCTGTGAGTGTCAGGAGGAGGCAGGGATAGTTCCAGAAAAAAAAAGTGCGTGGGCTCAGGAAATGCAGAGCAGGAAAGTGATCCAAGCAAGCAGAGGAGGGGAATCACAAATTGAAAGGTGAGTGAAGCCTTCCAATGAAGGGAAGCCTAACATGCTGATGAGAGATGGGAATCAGTGAAGGGGTGGATGAACAAAGCCTGCAGAGGGCAGCTGGCCAAGGAGGGGGAGGAGAAACCTGCTGGGGAGTGCAGGGAGGGGAAGAACTGGGCTGGAAAAAGAGGACAGGTCAGTGAGAAATGGGGAGTAGAGCATTCTAAGAGGATGTAGAGAGTGGAACTGAAAGAGAATTAACTCCCCCTCCCCCCCCAAACATAAATTCAAAGTATGCTCATGCAGGAGAGAGAGAATTAAGAGAGTAGAGAGGTAAGGAGGGGAGAGGTAAGGTACATTAGGAGAATGAAAGAAAAGGAAAGTTGAGAAAGTATGGTGGTGCCATGAGAGGGAAGAAACTGTGATGTGGATGGGTTGTTGGTGATGAGAGGATGGAGAGGAGGGAGAATGAGCTGGGACTGGAAAGAAGAATGAACTGTGAGACTTGAGAACTTCCTTGGGTTTTGTTTGGCCACATGAGTCTTTCCCATGTTCACATTACCTGCTCCTCTCTGAACATTTAAATAAAGGCTGGTCAGTGATATTCATATCCTACTGTCTTCTGTTTTTTTTTTCTTTTTCTTTTTTTGCTGAGGGCACTTTAATTTGTGTTGAGTTCAAACCCCCTAATCATTTTCAAACGTTGGCTCCTATGGGCAAATGGACACAGAATCAAATGATGTCACTCTGTAGACATTTGTTGTGTCTGTCGGTGCCCGACGCCCTCTCTCCGCCCTCCTTACCTCTCTGGCGCCTCCCTCTCTGTCCGAGGGAAGACTGGCTACCGCGGCGTTCTCCTGCCACTTGTCCTCGGGCGTTCCCGGACTGGCTCAATGCTGCAACTGCCATGTTTCCTGGAGGCCTAGGGACATGCGCGCAGCATGGCCCCGAGTGAAGTACCGGCATTGGCGCGAACCTTGGGGGCGACCCCCGAAGATGACGTCACCCGCAACGGATATTTAAGGTCTTGGAATTTGCTAACACATCGAGTTAGCAAGGGTTTCGCTACTTAAGCTACTCTGCCTCCTTGGACTTACCAGAAGTACCCGCTTCTCGGGGGCCTCGCTCTCTCCTTGTTTTTTCAGGTGACAGTCTGGAACCGGTACTTGCTCCTTGAGGGCCCTGATCCCAGACTTGTTTCGTATACTCCTCTGCCTGGAAGTCTTCACTGACAACTATCTCAGCTACATCAGTGAGTTACCATCATTCTCTCTGAGCTTTCCCTGGAACCAGGTACTCGCTCCTCGAGGGCCTATACTTTACAGCTCCTGGACTTCATTGGGACATTGTGTGAGTGTTACCATCTGCATACCCTGCCTACTCACTATATCACAGTCTCTCTTCAGCCTAGCCTCTAGGGATCACTGTTCCAGTATCTGAGGGACTACAGCCCAGCCGGGCTTATCAGCTCACTACTGCCATCTCAGGTGGTTCAGTATACTGTCAAATAAAGAACTAGTGTGTGTTTGTCTCCTAACTCTGAGCCTGTCCGGTGGTCCCTCTCGAGGTCATTCTCCGGGGGCATGGTCATCTGCCACTGGTCCAAGGATCTACCCTCAACTCTCATATATAACTACAAATCCCAAACGGATTGCTAACTACTATCTGATTGCTCCTCCCATCAAGCATCAGATTCAGAACAGATTGCAAACTCCCTAGCAAATCCAGAACATTACAGCATACAATCTGTAGCTTCTCCAGGTGCCTCCTCTTGCCAGGACCGCTTCAGGGGCAAGGCAGCAAGCACCATGGATAGCCTGAGCCTGGCACTGTGCAAGGACGGAGACCAGTAAGGGTGATTCCGAGACTTCCCATGGTGCTCAACCTGTTCTTTCCCTAGCAATGAGGACGAGGAAGATGATCAAGAAGTCTGCAACTTGGAGAAGACCGACACAAGCTGATCCCCGGTGCCCTTCCTACCTGAAGACCTTGAGGAGAAGTGGTCACAGAGGGATCGAGGTCGAACAGTTCACCACGGTCCTTGGACGTCGATGGCAAGGATGCCAGAGTGAAAGGATTGGATTTATTCTATCCAAACACCTTCTCCATCTTGTCCAGTCTGGCGCGACGGCCTTTTGGGGTCATCTGAGCACAGAGGTTGCAGCCTCGAACATCGTGCGATGCCCCCAGCACAGAATGACACTTCATGTGCATCCGCTAAGGACATAGCTTGGGGGACTGATGGAAGTCCGAAGCCACCATGAGGCACACAGAACCCCAAAAGGCTCAATGACCAGCAGACACTGAAGGAGAGTAATAAAACTCACTGACCAACAAGAAAACAACCAGGGAACCGGAGAGAGACCCAGCACAGGAAAAAAGGAAGCGAAAACCCACCCCACTTTGTGGAACATTTCCCATAAAAAGGCATGAGCTATACCACCACGAGTCGACAGCTCCACAGAAGAGAGACCCCACGTGGACGCATGAATAGTGACATGCTGAGCATGCTCAGTGTGCCAGTCAAAGTTTCTAGAAACTTTGACAGACTTTTTCCATGCCGGGCACCATCTGATAATGTCAACCACTTGTGAGGACTACAAATCTGCTTGCCCTAGGAGAAATACAGTATCGGTATCAGCAAGCTATCTTTTAGTGAGGCACAGTAAGTTCGGTACTTAGCTTTTCAATAAATAAAAAAATTACAGGTAGCTTTTTAAGAACCAACTGAATACTTTTTCCAAATGAATATGGACAATTCTTGATATAATGTAAGGCAGTGTTTCCTATTTCTCTCCTGGAGGCACACCTAACTAATCAGGTTTTCAGGATATTCATAATGAATATGCATGAGATAGATTTGCATACAATGGACATAGGGAGGATAACCTTCAAAACTGCTCACCCATGACCATATAGGCATGTTTTTATTTATTTATTTGTGAGTTTTATATACTGTCATTCGGTTTTACCATCACAACGGTTTACAGGTTTCGATTAATAAAGAAATACAGGTTTTGATTAATATAGAAATAAATTAGTGAGGTAGTAGAGGCATTATAGTACATATTCAGGTAGTGAATTAACAATGTTAAGCATACAGTTTCACATGGTTGCAAGTAGTTACATAGGAAAGGTTAAGGCTCAAGGATAACCAGGATGAGAGGGATGTCATTGGGTGTTTGGTAGGCTTTGGTTTTTAGTTCTTTCTTGAAGGTTTTTAAGTTTGGTTGTGTTCTTAGTTTGGTTGGGAGTGCGTTCCAGAGTTTGGGGCTTCCGAGGGTTATGGTTCTATCATGCATTGAGATTAGTTGTTTGCATCGTACAGGTGGAATTTTCAAGAGGCCTTTGTTGGTTGAGCGGAGGTTTCTTTGCGGTGTGTGGAGTTTTATCATTGTGTTTAACCAGTGAGTTTGTCCTTCGTGTATTATGTTGTGTAGTAAGGTCAGTATTTTATAATCTATTCGGAATTTTATTGGGAGCCAATGTAGTGATATCAGAATTGGAGTAATATGTTCTTGTTTTTTTGTTCCTGTGAGGATTCTGGTGGCTGCATTTTGTAAGATTTGGAGTGGGCGGATGGTGGAGAGTGGTAAGCCGAATAATAAGGAGTTGCAGTACTCCAGGTTGGAGAAGATGAGTAGTTGAAGGACTGTTCTGAAATCGTCTGGAGTTAGGAAAGGTTTTAGTCATCTTAGTGTTAGTAATTTGTGGTATCCCTCCTAGGTTGTTCTTTTTTAAGATGGGTTTAATAATTGCTGATTTTAGGCAGTCAGGGTAATTTCCTTCTGCGAGGGATAGGTTGACAATGTCTGTTATAGCTTTGGTAAGTGATAGTTCAATAGCTTTGATTGTCGGTATGGGTATGCTGTCGATGGAGTGCTTTGCTGGATTCATTTTTTTGATGCTTGATTGGATTTCCAGTGAGAAGGCAGTGTCAAAGTTGGATCAGCTTGGTGTTTGTTTAGTTTGCATTTTGATGTTTTGAGTGTTATCATTGAGGTTGTTATTGATTAGGTTGTTGATTTTCTCACTAAAGAAATCTGCAAATTCGTTGCTTCTGTTCTTGGACTATGGTGGTCTTAACTCATTTGTGGTTTTGGTGAGGTTTTGTACGATAGTGAATAGTATTCTGGAGTTATGTTGGAATTTATTTATTTTGTGTGAGTAGAATTCTTTCTTTGCATTGTGGATAAGTTTTTTGAAGTATGCTAAGTGTGACCGGTAGGCGATAAACAGTGGGGTTGATTTATTCTTACGCCAGGCTTTTTCTTTTCTTTGGAGTTCACGTTTTGCTGTTCTGATATTGTCATTGTACCACTGATTCAGATGTTTTGGGTTTTTTATGGTCTTTTTAATGGTGGGGTTTAGTAATGTTGAGCCAAGAGGTTGCGGCCTTTTCAGAGTTAGATAGGTCTACGTTTGTTAGTTCTAATTGTAGTATTTCCTGAAGTTTTTCAATATTACAAGGAGGATGGTATGTTATCTCCATAAGTACACTTTATTTTGGTTGTAAGTTTAGCGTTGTAAGTCAGCTATGCCTGGATTAGAGAGTGATCCGACCAGGGGATTTTAGTTATTTTGTGTGGTATGTAGACCAGATGTCTGTATTAATGAAGACAAGGTCTAGGGTATGACCTGCTTTGTGGGTTGGGCCAGTGATGATTTGTTTTAATCCTAGAGTTGATAGAGCGTCTGTTATTGTCGCACAGGTGAGTGAGAGGGGGAGGGTGTCCATGAGGATGTTGAAGTCTCCTAAGATGATGATGGGCTTATTTAGGGTTAGATTGCTCATAAAGAATTCTATTAGTGGGGAGCAGTTTTTTCGCGTGAACGGGGGGGGGGGGGGGGGGGGGGGGGGGGGCGGGGGGGTATACTAGACAGATTTGTAGTTTTGCGGAATCGAATAGTGCAATTTCCAGGGGTGAACAGATGTTGGGAGTAATTTCATATGTAGGTTTGTTTTTTTTTTTTTTAATGATTAGAATTAGTCCTCCCCCTTTCTTTTTTGGCCTGGGAATTGAGAATGTTCTATAGGTAGGGTTATTGATTTGGTTGATTAGGACCTGGTCGGTGTTTTTTATCCATGTTTCTGTGATTGCTATGAAATCTGGTTTTGAATCGTCCAATAGGTTGGTGAGTATGGGCATTTTCTTTACTATGGATTGGGTGTTGAAGAGTAGGAATGATAGTATTATGTAGCTGCTATAGACCTTCGTGTTGTTGTGTGTAATGTTTGTGTGTGGTGGTACTCACATCTTTTCTTTATATTTCTTTGTATTTTAGTTGATGGGGTTTCCGTGTTTTGATCCTTTTTGTTGGAGCCGTTGCCATTGCTGACCAGGATCTGGCGGTCTGACATTCCTGAAGCTGTGCAGAAAGGAAAACAGCAGGGGTTTAGTTGTGTACTAACGTTCACACTAAGGGGCGTACAAAGGGGCAGGCCCCTTTGTCGCGCTCCTTCGGCGCGCGGCGCTTTGGTTCGTCGCCGGCGTTAAAGGTCTCCTCGGCACCTGCAGTGACGTTGGGGCAGCGGGTATGGCCTGCTCCAAGGGGGGAGGCGGCTTCTCGGTGCTTCGATGGTGTTCCTACTGCATCGGGAGGGTAGTCGGGGAGAGGCATTGGGTCGGCGCTTGGTTCTCTTCTTCTTCAGGTGAGGTGGCCGTCAAGCCGACGTGTGTTCCTGGTGGAGCCCTTTAAAAATGGTTCCCGAGCTCTGTCGCTGCCATTAAAGGTCTCCTCGGTGCCTGCCGTGACGTTGGGCAGCAGGCGTGGCCTGTCTCCAAGGGGGTAGGTGGGTTCTCGGTACTCCGATGGTGTTCCTGCTGCGTTGGGAGGGTAGACGGGGCGAGGCGTTGGGTCGGCACTCGGTTCTCTTCTTCTTCAGCTGAGGTGGCCGGCGAGTCACGGTGTGTTCCAGGTGGAAATTATATAGGTGTGCACAAAGCTGCTTGTCTCAGTGAGTGTAGGGCATGAGGGTTGAGTGTATATGTATTTCTGGGTAGTGGGAAGTGTGGGTGTCTCTGAGCGGGGGCTGTGGTTTTGTGTGTTTGTCAGTGCATATGTGTCTCTGTGAATGGAGGTGTGTGGTTATTCTGGGGGGGGGGGGGAGGAGGAGATGAATGGGAGGGGTGGTGTGTTTGTAGTGCATTCTAACCCACTCACACCCCAAACTAGAGCACAACTGAGGCCAGAATAAGGACTGACCTTGAACCAAGCTAAAGCAAAGTATTAATTGTGAGGCTGGCTTATAAAAGTGAGGTAGCACCTAACATAGCCACTAGCAGGACCTTCAAACCACAGAGCTTGGAGGACTAAGCAGCTAGGATACAAAGCCCAAAGAGGGTCCTTACTGACAAGAGGCAAGAACTATCTACAAGACCCCTACATTGCCCTCTTCAAGGCCTTGTCTGCTAGTTGGATGCAATCTCAGTCTATGCCACCAATGTATCACTTGGGCTCAGACTTGGAATATTCCTGGGAATTGTAGAACATACTGATGGAAAAAAATGCCAGAGGCCTCAAAATGAATTAAGGCTCTGAAGAAAGAAGAAGAAGCTATGGTGAACTATGGCCTAGTTTTGCAAAGCAACATATGAACTATGGCCTAGTAACACACACATTAGCAGAATCCAGGTGAAACGTCAACAAGTAAGTCACAGGATGAGCATAAGATAAGAAGATGAAGGATCGGAGAAAGGGTATCTGTGAAGATAACAGATCTGAAAAAGGGTATCTGTGAAGAAAGTTTGTGCATATGAAGTAAGATAAGATTAAACGGGAACAAAGAGTAGCTGCACTTAGCAGCAAGGTTAACTGAAATCTTGTGGTTTTGGAACAAATAGTAGTTATCAATTAGCTTACAGAAAATGTATATAAAAAGAGCTTGCAAAAAGAAAAAATTAAGCAAATGTTCCAGACCATAGATGTGCTATGTACATGTTGTAAGTATACCTTTGCTTCCTGCGTATACCATTGCTTATACTCAGTATAATAAATATATTATTGTGTGATTTAAGACTTAGTCAGAGTTGTTATTACAAACAATTGGTGGATTGAATGCGGGCATTTGTCACATGTTTGCGGAAGCAACTCTGATTATTTCTTGGGAAGAGTAGAAGATTTACGTTCTCTTGGTTTGATTCCCTAGGGCTCAGATTGATCAGCTGCAGCCCAATCGGTAATTAAAAGCCAAGAGTCCTGTGTAAATCGTGGTGATAGTTTTGAGAAAAGGCGCCTGAGGTTTTAACGCTGCAGCAATTGTTGTTTTTCTTGTATTTACTGTGTGGGTTAATATTAGCGTGTATATATTTTGTGTTCTTATTTTGTTTTGGTTACTATATACAGTTATATGTGCGTAGCCTAAGTAAACGACAGTTTAAAATGGTTAAAACACACCCCACCCCTAAAAGGGTCCCAGAAGGACAATTAGGACAGCCTAACACGTTACATACATTATATGTTAACAGTGATGATACATGTACGGCTGTCCAGCATGTAATTAATTTATTTCCATTTGAAAAAGACCTTATTAAGAAAACAAATGACAAATGGGGTAAATACTCTGCTAAAGATTCCTTTCTTTCCTGGCCCATGGAAGGATCTTTGAAACTTAGTCATTTATTGCCATTGTTAACATTCCTACAAGATAATAAAAAGAAAAATAGTCTAGAGAAACACCTGCATGTCTGGAATTTATTTTCAGTGACAGGTGACTTATATACAGCTGATAAAGAAATAAAAAAGAAAAATAAGGTTATAGATGAAATAGGATCAAAATCCCTAAATCCGCCCCCATATGTGACTACATGTGCCCTGCTGGAAGACAGTGATCACGAAATTTTAATGCCCATGCCCATACCAGCAGGCTATGGTCCGTTAAAAGGTCCTGTACAAAAGCCTAAACCCTTATATCCGGATTTGGAACAAGCAGCTAAATTTGAACAGGAAGCTGCTGAGCTTTTCCCTGGAACAGATAACTTTAAAATTAAGGGATTAGTGCACCTGACACCTGCTGATGGCAAGGACTGTCAGCAATTACGGGCTGATGTGTTATCAGAAACCCCACAGAGTCGGTTAACAGAAACGGCTCAAGGGTCATCCTTGACACCAGAGATGATTAAAGAAAGGATTAAAACGAATGAGGAAGGTTCATATGGGGCTCCATGGTGGACCACTGTTAAGACAGGATTAAGCAATGCAAATATAAACATTCCTTGCCACCCAGAAGGGCCAGTAAATGAAGCACAGCTTGCAGAAATAAGGGAATTAATCGGCAAATATTGTACGGAGTCAGAAGATTGGGAATATATTCAGAAAGGTCTAGACATATGGTTAAAATGTATACAAGATTTAAACTCGCCACCTTTTAAGGGCATAAGAAATAAGAAAGATAATTTGGAGTGTCCTATCTTTCTAAGAGATAATGGGCAACAGCCACCCATTGCAGCTTATAAACCATATACACCAGTAGATATTAGTACGATTATACAAAAATTGCCTAGTATACATAAAGGAGCAAGGCTCTGGCTCGAGGCAATAGATACTAATACGGCCGGAACACATTTAGCCATAGGGGATTTTAAGGCGCTATGTGCAGCTTGCGGCATTAGTTTACCACAACTCTCAGCAGTAAGCGCACGTCCACGGCTTATCACCCATATTGCCGATGGAATTCCTTTCCAAGGACAAGATAGGATAGATTTGGTAAATGCTTTAAATGTCCTGTATCCTACTAGCATAGATTTTACAGCCATCACCGCAGCCAAATGGGATGGCTTAACTGATTTTGCAATGCACTTGACAAAATGTATGGACATGTATAAGGCACAAACCGGGCAGGATGCTGATATACAGCCAAACATCCCTGTATTTTTACATTTATTCTATGCTACTTTGCCTGCAAATATGCAGACTAATTTGAATAATGTTGTGGCACTTTCAACAAAAAACATGGCCAGAGGTGAGAAACACTTTAATGCATTTCGCCTCAGTGCATTGCAAAATGATAAGAACTTCTAATAAAGAGCAACAGAAAATGGCTAGCAAATTAATGACACTACAGATAGCGGACTTAGAGGAGAAAAAGAATATGAAAACACAAAGAAATCAGGATACAGTAAACCTACAAGGCAGTGATATACAGGATTGTTATGTGATACAGGGTCCTCCGCGTACCCCGTATGCAGGAATATATCAGGGAGCATATCCCTCCTATATCCCCCGAGGTCGAGGGATGAGAAGGGGAAGGGGAGGAAGAGGTTTTGCACAAGGGATAATGAATAGACCGTCCCCTGATAGAAGAGCTCATGTGCAGTGTTGGAATTGCCAGTCATTTGGACACTATGCAACTGAATGCAGGCGATCAGGAGTCCCTGATCACACACAACAAACATTTGTACAGACACCGCCGCCGCTTAACCAAACATTGCAGACACCACCGTTATCTGCACCAGATCAGTTACAGGCTGGCCAACAGCCCTCACAATTCCCTGTGTGGGGCCAAGGTAATTATTGACAGACTTCGGGGAATGAAGGAATAATGCAGGGTGATACTGTATTTTTACAGAATTCAGAGCCGTTTGTGCAATTATTAGTAGGTCCTCAGCAGGTTCCAATGCAATTTTTGATTGATACAGGCGCTACATCATCTGTTATTTGTGTTAAACCAAGCGCTGTAAAAAGATCCATTGAAACAAACACCACTATTGGCTTTGATGGCAAGCCCAGTAAAAAACATTTAACTGAATTAACCCCAGTAGTAATTAACACTACACAAGGTAAAAGAGAAGCTTCAGTTAAATTCTTAATTGCTGAACATTGCCCTGTAAATTTACTAGGACGAGACTTACTTACTCAATTTGGATTAACTCTCACCTTTAAAATCCCAGCATCTAAAAGCCTCCTTTCATTACTCACTTCAATAGGAAGTGAGGAGGAGAATGAAATCCCGGATGAATGGAAATGGGATCAACTACCTTTAGATTTATGGAGCACAGAGGAAGCTCCTTATGGTAGAGCAAAAACAGCTCCGGCTTATCGAATTAAAACAGTACCATTTGAGCTGGGACCAAATGTGAGCCCTTATCCAGTAAAAGAAAATTAATGGAACCTACTATGAAACATATTGCTAGATTGTTAAAACATGGTATTATTGAAGAATCACAGTCACCCTATAATACTCCTTTGTTCCCTGTGCCAAAAGGAGAAAATGATGTCAGAATTGTTCATGATTTACGTGCATTGAATGATATAGTGATTCCACAATATCCAGTTTGTGCTAATCCTCTGACATTATTACAAACACAGCCCATATATAAGTTCAACTCTGTCATTGATTTATCTAATGCATTCTTTGCAATTCCTCTACATACTGCTTCTCGTGATCTAACATCTTTTGTATTAGGCACAAAGGCTTATCGGTGGGCACGGATGCCCCAAGGTTTTACAGATAGCCCGACTGTATTTTCAAAACAATTGAACAAGGATCTAGAGCAGTTCAGAAGTATTTTACCTAAATCAGTATCTTTATTTACATATGTTGATGACATATTGCTTTCTGCTGAAACTAAAATAGAATGTTGTGAATGGACATTTAAATTATTACAAAGGCTTGGTGAGGCAGGATATAAATGTAATCAACAAAAATGTGTATTAGCTAAGACTCAAGTAAATTTTCTAGGTCAAATAATATCCTCAGCTACTAAACACATAACAAAGGACCTACTGTTAGAACTACAGAAACAGGAGTTTCCCCAGAATTTAAAGCAATTACGAGGTTTATTGGGAACTTTTAATTACTGTCGACAATGGATACCAAGTTATTCAGCGCGCATTTCTCCTCTACTGAGACACTTACAGGTACCGGCTGGTACTGCTTCTAATGCGCAAATAAAATTGACTGAAGATGACGAAATGGTAATACAAGATGTATTACAGACTTTACTACAGGCTGAACCCTTAGGTACTGTAGACCCCAGGCTGAAAGTGCATATATGGGTCCGAGACATGGGAAACACATGGGCTGCTTTTGTAAATCAAGAAGATACACCGAAACAAGCAGTGGCATTTCTATCTGGATCCTATAGTCCAGTGGAAATGGCTCTACCTGAAATTCCAAAGTTATTAACTGCTATTGTCGCCGCTATTGGTAAATGGCGAGCTATGATGCCATATAGCTCGTTAATTTTACACTGCGCTCATTCAATACATCATTTGCTAACGACTAGTCAGGCTGCATTGACAGCAACCAGATTTGGTAAATATCAAACAATATTGACTGGCCAAGATATAGTAACAGCACCTCTCACGAAAGCTCAGAATAAGTTACTAGATTGTTTTTTTCCTAGTAATGTACAGAGACAAATTGAAAGAAAAGACATCCCGGACCTTTTACTGACCCAGTTTGATCCCCTTGACAAGGGACTAATATGGTTTACAGATGGGGCACAGAAAGACCAGCAAGCAGCGTTTGCAGCATTAAGTGTTACACCCAGTTTAGATATTATTACCAAAATACAGTATCAAACAGAGAAAGGTGTAACAGCACAAGAAGCTGAACTCCTTGCTGTAATAGCAGCTTTGAAATCTTCAGGAATAAAAGAGCACTGCACGATCTATACTGATAGTTCATATGTAGTTAGTTCTCTACAATACCATTTATTGAAATGGAAAAGAAGGGGAATGATTACTGCCACGGGTCAGCCCTTACAACATATCAACAACTGGAAACAAATACTGAACTTATTATCAAAAAGGGAAGGGGTTGGTTCTAAAACTGCTATAGTATGGACGCCAGCACATACTGGACATATGAGCTTTGAGGCACAAGGAAATGACCTAGCAGATAAAGCTGCTACAGAAGTGCTTACCGTGAAACTAATGACTATGCAAACACGGTTTAGCTCAGAATTAATGCATACTCCATATCCCATGCCACTTGACATATTCCATGAACAACCTAGTGGTGAGGAATTACAGAAATGGGTGACAATTGGATGTTATAAAAAAGGGAAAGAATGGCTCCACCCTAATGGAAAAAAATGTTTGACAACATCAGAAGTGTTGCGATACTTCTTTGCATGGCATGCAACCATGCATCTGTCTGCCACTGCACTATTAGCAGGCATACAAAGTAATCATTGGAACCAGAATCTTTATGCTTTAGCTGTACAGATAATTCATAATTGTTTAGTCTGTTCTACTCATATAGCTCGTCGAGGCCCAGCTGTGAGTCCTGGGAACTTGCCTATCCCCCAGGGACCAGGTTTGGAATGGCACATTGATTACACTGATATGATTGAAGCAGTTAAAGGAAAACGGTATGTATTGGTATGGGTGGATAGCTTTTCACATTGGATAGAAGCTTTCCCATGTACAAAAGAAACAGCTCATGTAGTTATTGATACCTTTTTACATAGAATTTTACCAGCCCATGGATGTCCGATCAAAATTGTATCTGATAATGGGACACATTTTAATAATCAAATTATGAATGAATTACAAGAGATCTGTAATATTATCCATCGACGTGTGTCAGTCTATAAGCCAACCTCGAATGGTTTGGTAGAACGATATAACGGAATATTGAAAACCAAATTGAGGGTATTGCTAGCAGCATTAAATAAAAACAAAACAAACAAATTATATACCTGGTTGGATGTATTACCGTTGGCCTTAATGAATATACGGAATACGCCAGGTATAATCCATGAGATTACTCCATTTCAATTACAGACAGGACGGATTATGAATCCGGTGAGAATAAGACAAACTGATACTCAAGTAGAGTATTGGAAAAAAGTTCAGCCCCTAGTAGCCATGGCAGCAGATCTAATACAGACTGAATCGAAAAAGGTTCCTAAACAATCTTTTTGCGTTTCCTTTTCAGTAGGTGATCAAGTACTACGAAAGAATTACACCCACAAGACTTGGAAGGATCCGATATACGTTGGACCTTTCACTATCACAGACCTCAGCCATACTGCTGCTAAACTATCTGAACATTCCACTTGGGTACATTTGTCGGATATACGGACATTTAATCCGATACTATAATTGGACTGTTGCATTATCTTTTCTCTCTGAAGTAGACTGACGACTGCAGGAAATGAAAATGTTATGTTTACTAACCTGTTTATATGTACTAACGTATACATGGCCACTTGTTACTTCTTTCCCTCTCCAACAGGCCCCTGTTTCAGGATTAACAAATTTGTGGGTACAGACAATACAAGAATTAGTAAAGGCTCTTCCAGCAGATATTACGGATTGTATTGTCTGCACTCCACATCAAAAAGCCCATTCACATGTCCCAGCCATTTCCTTTCCAGTTCCATTACACCATATTTTAGGATTTAAAGATAATGGACAACACAATATGACCATAGATCCATTAGCAGGACAAACATGGACACAATATTTGGGTAATGCCAAACCTCCCCCACTTACAGCCGATTTACCAAAAAATGGTTTTCTTTGCCTTAGTAATGTTACTTCCCCGAACCCTATTCCTTGCAACTATACTTACTCCACATACAATACAACATGGATTATTCGTAAGGGAACCATCTTACCCAGCACCCCTTTCACTGACATTGTAATAAGCTGTAATTGCACATTTTCACATATTACTGCATCTCCTCCACCAGGTTGCCTCCCATGTATAGCAAATCTGTCCAAGATTATACATGTAGCCACCGACACCCAATACATACGCACTTTCAATTCCACATACACTGTCTGTCCACGTCTGTGTGACCTCTTCAACATAGCAGACAATAACTGTTCATCTGAAAATGACTTATCTTTGGTTCCTTGTAGTGTATTAGGAAAATATAAATCTCCTTTTGTTTATGGCCCTTATGACAATAGCAATGATACCGTAATACAAAACTTTGCAAATCTTTATGTTGGACATTATTGGTTGTGTGATGGAATAGTCTTCCTCAAACTCCCTGCATACTATGAATTTTGTGTGTTAGTTACATTTAACTATTTTTCTCGAATTATTCCATTAAATCACCCTATGCATACCCGCTCCCGAAGGAGTGTTCCCTCAGCTGTCCCTGAAGATCAAGCAATCCAACTCTCATTGGATTATATTAACTCCACCTACCCTTTAACTAAAACTAGATTAGATGCATTAAGCTATACCTCATGGTTACCATTTGCCCAACCTGCAGTTGCAGCTGAATTGGGAATGGCCATTCGGCGACTACAATCTGTTCTCCATGTAGTCACGCATGAATTAGAGATTGCCCTTAAAGCCCTTCAAGACACGGTAGATGAATTAACTACGGTTTCTACATATAATCGACACGGTCTGGACTATATATTGGCTGCCCAAGGCGGATTGTGTACGGTACTTAATAGCTCTGAATGTTGTACAGTAGTGGTTAATCGCTCTCATATAGTTTACAACGCAATGCAAAAGATACAAGAACTGGCTAGACTTCAAGTTAGCGATTTTGAGGGAGGAATCTCAGTAACTTGGTGGGATTCCATAACCTCCTGGTTTTCTAACTTATCTAGTCATTTGAAGGGGATAGTAGGAGTTTTTCTTGGATTACTAGTTTTAGGTATAATGTTATGTTTTTGTATTCCATGTATTTGTTCAGTATTACAATATTGTCGACCAAAGATGCCAACACCAAAACCAGTAACCAATATGATAGCGTATAGCAATATAAACTTGAGAACTACTAGAATGATCCAAACCACAATCAGTACAGATGATAGCTGGGAAACGGAAAGTGAGAGCAGTTAAAAAGGGAGGTCCTAGGGAGGTGTCCACAGATACAAAGAAGAAAACCCTAGTCTCTATGCTGTTCCCCTGTGTGAAGAATGAAGACACCTAATGTGAGCCAGAGTCAATCTGGCTCAAGGGAGGATTGTAGAACATACTGATGGAAAAAATGCCAGAGGCCTCAAAATGAATTAAGGCTCTGAAGAAAGAAGAAGAAGCTATGGTGAACTATGGCCTAGTTTTGCAAAGCAACATATGAACTATGGCCTAGTAACACACACATTAGCAGAATCCAGGTGAAACGTCAACAAGTCACAGGATGAGCATAAGATAAGAAGATGAAGGATCGGAGAAAGGGTATCTGTGAAGATAACAGATCTGAAAAAGGGTATCTGTGAAGAAAGTTTGTGCATATGAAGTAAGATAAGATTAAACGGGAACAAAGAGTAGCTGCACTTAGCAGCAAGGTTAACTGAAATCTTGTGGTTTTGGAACAAATAGTAGTTATCAATTAGCTTACAGAAAATGTATATAAAAAGAGCTTGCAAAAAGAAAAAATTAAGCAAATGTTCCAGACCATAGATGTGCTATGTACATGTTGTAAGTATACCTTTGCTTCCTGCGTATACCATTGCTTATACTCAGTATAATAAATATATTATTGTGTGATTTAAGACTTAGTCAGAGTTGTTATTACAAACAGAATGCAACTATGGATTAGGGACCTCTCTGATCAAGAGATATCAACAGAACTCCCCTTGGACCCCTCTCCCCCACAGGAGTGGAGAACGTCTCCTGCAGAGGACTCCGCCTTCACTGATTTTATCAAGAGAACGGCTGGTATCATTCCTTTTGTTTTACAGGAGGAGGAAGAGTCCAGAACAAAGATGCTTGGCATCCTCAAATTCATAGATTTCTCAAAGGATATCATGGCAGTAGCTATAAGATTCTTCAGGAGACACTACTGAAAATATAGAAGAGACTTCTCTCCGAGTTGTCAGTTAACATAAGGCTTCCATATTCAAAAAATAGTAACTTTCCCCCAAGTTGGTTCTGCTCAAATGTGCTCTCAAAGCCAGGAGATCTAGAACCCACTCTTCAGTGTCTATGGAGACAGATTCCTGCACCCTTGATCTTGGTTGGAGGAAGGTTTACCAGGGAGCTATGCATAACAGCCACATAACTTGCTACCAGGTTTTCAGGAGCAAGTACATGCACAGCTTCCTGAAGGACATACACGGATTGTCAGAGCAACTTTCTCAGGAGCACTGTGAAGCCCTTGAGTCACTGGTGGAAGGGATCTTTGATGCTTTTGAGACAGCATCGAGAATCTCTGCAAAGGGTATTGCCACCTGCAGACTTGGATGGCTGCATGTCTCAGACCTAAAACAAGATATCTAGGACAGACTCACTGATGCCTTGCAATGGAGAAAATCTCTTTGAAGAGGTCAAGGAAGCAGTGGTTCAGATAAAAGACCACCTTGTAATGCTTCATCCTCTGCCCCTACACACAGCAGGAACTTTGCTCATTCCAGATAACAGAAAATAATTAAAAGGCCTATTGCCATCGAAAACAGTTGGCACTGTTTGCTAGTTATTTTCAATTTTTTTTTATTCAGGCAAATTGTAGCTAGGGATTCCCCAAATGTGAAGGCTGATACGGAGAATCAGACCAAGAACTTCTCGGCAAGACATTTCGTGGGATTCTCAGTAGTCAGAATCTGTAGCCTTTTCTAATTTTGCTGAGGACCAAAGAGTCCAAGGCTACTCTGTGCTAACAGTCTTCATAAAATCTCAGTCTCCCCCAAACAGGAAGGTACCCTAGCATGGATACTGGGATCTTGTTTATGTTAGTTACAGAATACAGTCAAGTTAAAGTTTTGTTCATATAGTCTTCTAAATGCTGATGTGCATAAACATCAATCTGAGTTTCTTGTCCATTCAATCCCTTTCTGTTGAGACTAAGAACGGACACAGTCCGCAGTATCCTGCAAAAACTCAAGAGTAGATGCAGTGGCAAGAGTTAGAAAATACTGAGGCAGTTTCTGAAATTCTGTGGCAATTATGTGGCACATTTGCATATTAAAGATTGTAAATTTGTATTTTACTTTATAAATCTAATGTCATTTCCCGACATTTGCAATGTACCAGATGACATATTTTATTCTATTTTCAGGAATAGGAATTTTAGTGATTGGTGTTGGGAAGAGAGGGATGGGGAAGGAATTTTATGGTAAAGTGACTGAGGATACGGGAGAAATCGAGAGTAAGGGGAAAAGGGGGATGAGGGGAGGAAAGGGAAGGAGAGATCCAGGATCAGAAGAGAGATGGCTATTAGAGACCAGCAGGGAGATAGGATCTCTTTAACCCTTCATCCCAATGTTAATCCCCCCCCCTCACTCACTGACACACACTTTCCTCTCCCCCATTCCCTTCACTCCCTGTACTCCCTTTAATCTTCTCTCATTCAAAAGTCTCCCACTTAAAACCCATTTCCCCTCAGATCCCTGCTTATTCACATTTTAACCCCCAAAATCTTCCATTGTATTTATTTATTTAAAACTTCTTATATACGTCATAGCAAATACAATTTGATCAAAATGGTTTACAAACAATTCTAATTTTAACAAAATAAAATGTAAATACAAATAAAATAAGGTCGAGTTTTTAGAATAATAAAATAAAATAAAGTTAGAGCAAAAATACAATTGGTAACATATCAATATAAAAATAATTTTATGTCTATAGAAATTAATAAATCTACTTTATTAAAACAGAAAAGATAGAAATAAAATAGTTATTTCAACTACAGAAAAATAGAAGAAGAGAGATACCTTGCCTCTTATTCTGTGTTTTTAAATGCTTTCTTAAACAGATATGTTTTTAATGCCTTCTTAAAATCCTTACTATTGGAAATTTGGCGTAGGGAATTTGGTAGGGCATTCCAATGTATAGGTCCTGCAACCGAAAATGCTCTCCGTCAGGTTACACTCAGTCTAGCTAGTCTTACGAATGGAATATCTAAAAGGCTCTTGTTTGAATATCTGAGTTCTCTTGACGGCTTACAGAGTCTTAAAGTAGAACAGAGCCATATGGAGTTGGAACTGTTTAATAGAGAGTGAATTATGGTTAATATTTTATACAGTATCTGATATTTGAGAGGTAGCCAGTGTAGATTATATAAAATAGGAGAGATATGTTTTTCTAAAGGTGTGCCACTGAGAATGCGAGCTGCAGTGTTTTGTATTAGCTGTAATGGTTTGATAGTTGATTCTGGTAGACCCAAATATAGGCCATTACAATAATCTAAGCCTGAAAATATCAAAGACTGGAGAACGGAGCGGAAATTTTGAGCAAATAACAAAGGGTTTAGATGTTTTAATAAATGCAGTTTGAAAAATGCATTTTTAACCACTTTTGAAATATGACAGGATAAGGAAAGGTTTGAATCTAATGAGATTCCTAGACTGCGAGCTTGTTTATTGATTGGGATTAGATCGTTATCAATCATAATGTGTGAAGGTGGACTATTGATTGGGTTCTCGACAAAACTTAGTAATATAATTTCAGTTTCTTTTGCATCTAATTTTAGACTGTGCGCCATCCATTTTTGTTAGTTTTGATGTAAATTTGAACCACAGAAAAGTTTTCTGATCAAGATGATTTATATGGAACGAAAAGTTGGATATCGTCCGCATATATTTTAAATTGAATATTTAATGTGGATAGGATGTTGCATAATGGAATTAAATATATATTAAACAGGATTGGAGAAAGGGATGAACCTTGGGAAACCCCTGAAGACATGGAGTATGACGATGATGAACAAGACCCAATATTGATCTGGTAGGAGCGGTTAGTGAGAAATCTCTTGAACCAATTCATGATGATCTCTTATCTCAATCCCTTCTTTTACGGCTCACTTCAGCCCAATCCCATTCCTGTCCCTTCAATGTGGACTTGATATTAAGATGGCAACAGTGACAGTGTGGTGTCTTGAACTGTCTTTTTTGTCTCCTGTCCAGTGCTGGATCTGTCGTTTTCAGTTTATAAATCACAAAAAGGTAATTTCTCTATTCTTTTCCTAGGATAAATTCTTCTTTTACTATAAGGACATGTAATTTTGTCTCCTATAGCATATGAGTCTAAACAGTAATGTAAAAGCAAAGATATTATTTAGCTTTCACAATGTGGGAAGTGGAAAGGCTGCGTCTGTAACCCCCTCCCCTTCCCATACCCCAAAGTGGTTCTCCAAAGACTCACGCCGCTCAATATTCGATAATGAGAGTTTTATTAGTTTGGACAAATTAATGGCTGCAGCCCATAAGTATTACATTCACAAGTAATAGACAATAATAAATTGATATAACAAGCAACATTATCAATAATAAACAATCCCGAAACTTTGCTCACTTAGCTAAAGCTGAACTCTTAGTGACCAGGGCTCCCCCGCTAACCAGTACTAATCCCATAATTCGCTGAGGCACATGCACACCCCTTTGGCCGTAGAAGCTGGGGGCTGTCACTGACCCCCTTGGCCGTGGAAGCCATGGCGTCATTACCGGTGACCCGACCATAGAAGTCAGGGTCGTTTGGTCCAATCACCTCAGTACTCATATTGTCCCTCAACCCTCTTGGCCGTTGAAGTGTCGAGGGTCCGTGTTGGGCCTCTGGCCCCCATCGGAGCCGCCTGCTCTAGTGGTCCGAGGGCCGCCGGCCTCCGGGTCATGACCTACGAATTATAAAGGCGGGGGTGTCGCTTTTGCTGGTCACCATGCCAAGGTTCCCTCATAGCGAAACCGCTTACCAGGAAACCCCCCAACTTCTCAATTGGCTGCGGCCATTAGAGGCAGGATAGCCTCAAAACAATCTTGTAGATTACTGTTAAAGATATCCCACCCTATATCGGAGAGATGTACGCCATCCGGTCTAAATAAACCTGGGCTTTCATCCAGCAGATCGTGTTTTAATGATAAACCACTGATTGTAGGAATGAACCTTGAAATCCACTTAATTTTCTTGCGAACCTTTTCCATTGCACGGTGTGATTGCTCACCTCTCCAGATCCTACGGGGAGTGATATAGGACCAGGATGCTGTGGGAGCATGTTATATAACGTGACCAAATCTTTTTGTATTTTGTGTGAGAGCCACACTCCTAGTAAGAGGCAGGTCATTATTAAATCAAGGACAGTGCTTGCACATTTCCTTGAGTCTATTTTCAAATTACACAGCTGGGAAGTGGATTTAAGTAACCCCATCCTGTTGATGGATCACTTACAATATTATACGTCCTCCTAAAGTTACTAACATCATTTCTTAACCTAACCACAGTGCTCTCCCTTTTGCATGAGCCCTATGTACCATACATAAACTAATACATGATGAAAAAAATCGGACTAGCTAAACACAGCATTGTGAGTGCATGTCCCACACAGAAACCTTCAATCGGCAAATAAAGCACTCTTAACCATTCCCTCAGTAAAAACAGCGAGACTAACTCAAGTGAGAGAAAGGGCCTTATCTTTAGCAGGCCCCACACTTTGGAACACAATGCCTCTAGAGATCAGATTGCAAAGAGATTGCAAAGAAAAGTTTAAAAACATGGCTTTGTAAACAACAATTTTATAAAGAGACTGGAGAATGAAAATATACAGGAATAGGCAGAAAAACACCAGCACACAGCACTATTCTAAGAATGTGCATTTTAATAATCTATGAACTCTACCTCACAATAAACGTAATTTTAAACACTATAAATATGATTCTTACCCATGAACCATACCTTACAGGTACACTTGGTCATGACCTACTTCACTAAACAATTGATTGTCTTTAACAATTTAATGTAACTGAACCTTTTGTGGCACCTGTTAGAATGTACTATAGAACGCATCCACCTACATGAATTTATGTGCCTACATGTATACTGTTGCGATGGTACAGAAAAGAATTTAAATAATAAATAAATAAATGAGTACTAATGGTAAGGGTGAGGGTTTATACTAGTCAGAGGTGATGGGACAACAAAATTTTGCAGTAGAAAGGGATTACATCTGATAACGGAGAAAGCAAATGTCTATTACATCCTTTTATGTTTAATCATTCTGATTTCAAATGTTTCTGTTCTTGTGCCCTCCTAAAGTTACTTTTAAGTACCCTGACTGTGAGGTCTTTGACAGAGTGATTTTCCTTTGAGAAGTGTTCATCTGCTGAACCGCCATTGTACTTTTCTCTGTGATATTTTATGTTGTGTGAAGACTGATTCTTTTCCTTAACACATAGGTGACTCTATACTATTTAAACTCAGTGCATGAACAGTTTCTGGTAAAATGGTGAACTATAAATCTTGTAATTAATAAATAAATACATAAGTAGAAGTGCCCTGATTCTTTACTAACCTGATGGAGCACATACCTCTCAAAAGCTAGTCAAAAAATATATATTGTTAGCCCAATAAAAAGGCATGATTCTTTTTTTTATTTAACATTTATTTCTATGCAGTGCTAGAATGTCAGTTTGAATGGCAGATTGACACCATAGCGCCACATGGTTGAAACAGTGATACTGCATGCCACCAGCAGGAGGGGAGAAGGATGACTCACTTAGAGATGTTGTGCTGTCATTATTCTAATCCTACCTCTAAATTGGGTTCAGGAGATAAGGTGGGGGGGAAGGGGGGGGGAGTGCAGGCTGTCAACATTGCCACTTATTGTTCAATTTGGCCCTGATCTCTGAAGTCGATACTGCGGATAACAGAGATTTCTGCAGCAAGGGCTGGATTTTGCAGCCCTTCTTGCAGCTGCAGAATTGTGAACAACCAGGGGGATATAATAATGGATACCATTTGTGATAGTGGATTTACTGATACACAGCACTAAAGCAAGGCCTATAAACTTATGCCACACAGGCCACTAAATATTTGTTAAATCATAATGACAGTCAACCATAACTTACCTTAGCTGAATTATAACCAATGAATGTATATGCCACCATTTCATAGTACAATTAAAACATACAAATTATTTGATAAAACAGATAGAGAGAAAAGACATACCTCTCTGCGTACCATGCTACATTCTGACTTATCCAAGAGGATGTTTAACACTGTTCCCCACAATCCTCCTGAAATGTTCTGGCAGCTGTCAACTAAAGCAATGGATCCTACTTCGAAGGATGTTAGAGCTGATCCAATTCCCAAACAAGTGAACCTAACCTAATACAAATTATTAACAGAAAAAAAAGAACACTGTAATCTTTTTAGAAAGAAGTAATCATTACTCTGTAATCAAATTAGAAAGGCTATAATTTAACTGCCTGCCATGGGAATGCACTCTATCATTTTGGATAATTCTAATAATTGCCTTGTAATAAGTTATTTATTTGAAATTAAGATTGCATTCTTCAAAGAGCGGACAGCATGCACTCTAGTTGTATACAATGAGGAGGATAACACCACAAATATGCAATCCAAGTCCAAATTTTTCAAATTTTAAATATTTTAAGTAACAATTCGATAAACAGTCCAGCTCACAAAGAAAATTCCATTTTTACAGTGGTGCCACAGAGGCATATATTGTCTCGTCATATTAACACATTGAAATAGCACATTTTACTGCTGTGCATATTTGACAGTTACAGTTCAAAGGAAGTACCATGAGCAATAACGTAAAGGTCTACTGTCTGTTATTCTAACAGGCAAGTTTTACTTTGGAATGTTAAATTTGATTTTTTCAGTGTTCATGGGAGCATGTAGTTTATATAAAGGTAACCAACCAGAATGCCAATAGTACTTTACAATGTTAGTAAAGACGCTTAAGGTAATAGGCTTCATCTTATAAGCAGGATTGTTGGATGATAAGCCTTACATTTAATCATCGGTCAGACTCCCATTTTTTATATATTTTTCATATGCAATGTGAAAATCATGCAGTATATATAATTGTACGCGGAAACGTCATTGTCAAAATCTTGAATTGAGACTGACTACAAATACAACTCTAAACTCCAGCCCTTGAGAAAGAACGATGAGCATTCGAAACATGGTCCCATGTCGGGTGTGTTGATAATCTATGGCTTCAGCGATGTTCACAAGTTAAGTTTTTGGAATTATATATACTGCATGATTTTCACATTGCATATGAAATGTGAAAATCTTTGAGGGAGCATTGCCTTTGTTTGAATATACGCTCTGGAGCATTCCTTTGCTCTCAATGCAGGAAACGCTATTTAGGGGTTTCAGTATATACGAAGGATGACATGATGGAACACAGGATTTACTTTTATGGCATCTTTACGGACGAACTTCATGTCTTTTGACTGTATTTGGAAGGACCTTTCCATGGGGTAGTTAGGGTCAAAAGCACTATTACCTTTGAGCGGAAGGCTCACATTTATTTGTATTTATAAGATCTATTTTTTCTCAGTATACCAAAGAGTAGTTGTGTAGTATATTGTGAGCGATGGGCACCACAAAAATGTTATATGCTTTTGTTTCCTTTATGGAATAACCATAATGTGATGTATCTGGGGTCACAGGCCTAGAAGCTGGTATGGGGTTATTGCTCTCAGTTTTTGTTTATTGTTTTTGGTGGGGTGGGTTTCATATAACAGAGGGTGTGGTATTTTCTCTGGAGTGTGTGTGAATGTGTTGCGGATGTATGTGTTGTGTTAGTGGTGTGGATTAGATAAATGGAGTGTAAAGTCAAGTTGATAAGTATGGACAAACGATCATATGGGATTCTGCTTTTTCTATCCTAGAATATCATTATGAATATGTGGGGGGTGGTAGAGGCTGGGTGATTGCTTACCAACTAAATAGTTGTGGAATGTTGCGATTTTTTCATTATTGGGGAATGTGCATGACTGACTTGCATTTAACTTCTTTTAATGTAGACAGTATCCATTCACCCATGAAATGAGAAAAAGATACTTAACCTTTTAAAAAAAGGAACATTCTCATATTGCATTCCTTCAGGATAACAAGGAACATGAAAAACTCAAGCAGGACTGGGTGGGCCATTGTTATTATGCATCTTTTTCCAAGAGCCAGAGGGATATAGCCATTTTAGTTCATAAGTCTTGCCCATTTGCTCTGGAGCAGAAACTCATGGATACTGAGGGGAGACATATTATTTTGGTGGGGAAATTTTTTTTTAATGAATCCATGGTTTATGTGCTTAATATGTTTGACCAATTCTTCTTTCCAAATTAGTGATACTTCTAAGTCAATATTCTTCATACAAAATTGTCATGGGGGGCTATTAATCTCCCTATTTCTCTCCAGCTCGATACCCAACCTATTAGAACTAAAAAGATGTATAAATCATCAGAAGGGATTCATTTTTTGATGCAGGAGTTGCAGCTGATGGATGTATAGCAGTCTTTGCACCCTTTGGAGAGAGACTGTACATTCTATTCATCAGTTCATGATTCCTACTCTAGGACTGATTTTATTTTAATATCCTCGGGAATGTTTCCCAAGGTTGGGTTTGCAAGGATTGGCACAGTTACAATTTCAGATCATGTTCCAATTCATTTGGGACTGAATTTTGTGAACTGTAGGCCTTCCCCCTTTGCCTGGAGGTTGCAATCTTTCCTGTATTATGATCCTGAGTTTAAAGAGTATTTGGAAAAACAATGGGAAGAATATGTAATACTGAATGCTTCTTTTGATGCAAGTCCTGAGACCATCTGGAATGCTGGGAAGGTGGTAATTCATGGGAAGGTTGTAATTCATGGGAAGGTTATTGTGTATGTGGCGAATAAGAATAAGCAGAGGGACAAAGAGATACTACGATTAAATGAGCAATTGCTAATTCTCAAAAAACAGCATATAGCTACTATGAAACCAGAGGTGTTGAAGCGCATGAACAACATTAGAAGCTCATTGAATGCTTTGTTGTCCCAATGTGAAGTGCAACACATTTTGTGCTATAAAGCTGTTTTATTTCATCAAGGAAATAAAGCTTATAAGTTTCTGGTACGCCTGGTGTGCAATAACAAACTGAAACAATATATTACAGGTATATATGATGTTCAGGGGAAGCTAATTACTTCTACACGAATATTATGCTACAATTTTATAAGGAGTTGTATGCCCGGAAGCTGGCAAATATATATATCAATGGAAGGAGAGTTTTTGAGGAGTTTCCTCTACCATGAATTTCAATATTGCAGGAAGAGATATTGAAATAAAACCTATCACTGTTCATGAAATACAAGCCATTATACAATGGCTCCTTTGAGCAAAAGCCTCAGGAATGGATGGGTTTGATGCAGAGTTTTATAAATTATTGCAAGATGGTACAACTGAACCCCTACTACAGATGTATTTAGATTGTTTGCAGCGAGGATCTTTCCCGCAAGATATTAATACAGTTCAAATTTTGGTTTTTCCTAAGCTGGGAAAAGATTTAACGTTGCCAGGTTCATATAGGCCGATATCCCTGATAAATGTAGACCTAAAGATTTTAACGGCTCTCCTAGCAGCCCATTTAGGTGGGATTGTTCCTAGTATAGTGGCTGATGATCAAACTGGATTTGTTCAAGGGAGACATGGCATCACAAAAGTTAATAAATTATTGGAAGCTATTGGATCAGGAGAGCAGCAAAATCCCCAGGGTCTTATCAGTTTAGATGCGGAGAAAGCTTTTGATAATGTTCAATGGGAGTATATGTTTTGGCTCTTGCCTAAGTATGGGATACTGGATCCATTTATTCAGTGGATTCGGTTACTCTATAACTCTCCCACAGCACAACATCTTATTAATGATGTGCTGCCGGAATGGTTTCCTTTGCAAGGGGGTACACGGCAAGGGTGCCCATTATTGCCTCTGTTATATATTTTTACCATTGAACCCCCTGGTCAAGAAATTAAGATTAGATAGTTCCATCCCAGGCTTTGTTCTGGAGAAAAGTGAATATAAAGTATGTTTATTCATCGATGACATGCTCCTTTTTTTGTGTGACCCTATTCTATCTATGGGGAAAACTTTAGACCTGATTAAGCAGTTTGGAATGATTGCTGGCTTGAAGATAAACTTTTCTAAATCTAAGGCCTTGCCAATTCAGGATACGGTTCGATTGAAATTAACAGGGGACTTTCCATTGGCTTGGTCTACTGATGTTTTGAAATATCTAGGGATGTGGATACCTAGTAATTTAAATCTTTTATATTCTTTGAATGTTGGTAAACTAATAGAATCCATGGATGAACAAATGCATCTTTGGAAGGAGTTCCCCATTTCATTCTTGGGAAGATGTGCCCGGTTTAAAATGTCTTTGCTTCCTAAGTTGTTCTGTAAGACTCTTATGCACTCTAAAGCTTATGGGGGCCTAAGGCTCCCGCGTTTTCATTTCTATAATGTGACATGCCAAGTATGGTTTAGCTGGGAGTGGTATAGGCAATGTTTTAAGTTTGAAGTACCCAAATTAGTCAATGAAATATCTTATTCGTAGAAACCGATTAACGTTCTTCACTTAGCGGATAAGGATATGGATGTTAAGATCTTTCACCATGTGCTTCTAAAACCAGTGGGCCGGATTTTCAAAGGGTTATGCTCGCCGGGCATATTTTAAAAAGGCCCAGCGACATGCATAAAGCCCTGGAACGCGTATAAGTCCCAGGGTTTTACTACAGGGGCAGGAAGGGGCAGGGTCAGAGGCTCCAGGCACAGTTATAAAATCGGGCGTACATGTGTGCGCACCGGGTAGTGCGCGCACATGTACGTCCCCGCGCACCCTTTTCAAATCTACCCCCAGCGATTTTAGCTTGAAGAAATATGTGTAAATGGGGGGGGGGGGGAGATAATCCCTATGCAACAGAATTAATAGAGTTTGTGGGGAATCCTGCATTTATACCTGGAATGCAAAATCAATTATTTCAGGCATGGCATCAGAATGGATTTATAAACTTGGGAAGCCTTTACGCGGTAGAACAACAGGCAGTAGTGTCATTTGCACACCTACAACAGCGATGTGAAGCACGGCATTACCTTCAACTGCTTCAAACTAGTATTATTTGGCACTCTTCGGAAATTTATTTTATTTCATTATTTTAAAAATTAGCCAAATCCTCCAACACGATGGCCTTTTGGCTTAACTGTCATTTTAAAGGAGATTCAGTGGGGGGGGGGGGGGGGGGGGGGGGGGGAGGCACTCTTTTCTCTTGCACATAAATGGTCGCTGGAATTAGGAGAAGAGGTGTCTGTGATATATGACCGAGGGGGTTAAAGGGGCTCTTAGGGAAGATAAAGCCATTGCAGAAAGACTAAATGAATTCTTTGCTTCCGTGTTTAATAATGAGGATGTTGGGGAGATACCAGTTCCGGAGATGGTTTTCAAGGGTGATGAGTCAGATGAACTAAACCAAATCACTTGAACCAGGAAGATGTAGTAGGCCAGATTGACAAATTAATGAGTAGCAAATCACCTGGACCGGATGGTATGCATCCTAGGGTACTAACGGAACTCAAAAATGAAATTTTTGATCTATTAGTTAAAATTTGTAACCTATCATTAAAATCATCCATTGTACCTGAAGACTGGAGGGTGACCCAAGGGCTCCAGGGGTGATCCGGGTAACTATAGACCAGTGAGCCTGACTTCAGTACCAGGAAAAATAGTAGAAACTATTCTCAAGATCAAAATCGTAGAGCATATAGAAAGACATGGTTTAATGGAACATAGTCAACATGGATTTACCCAAGGGAAGTCTTGCCTAACAAACCTGCTTCATTTTTTTTGAAGAGGTTAATAAACATGTTGATAAAGGTGAACCGGTAGATGTACTGTATTTGGATTTTCAGATGGCATTTGACTATACAGTGTCCCTGCAACCTGGTTTATATTGGCCGCACAAAGAGAAAAATCCGTACGCGGTTGATTGAACACAGAAGTTGCATTAGGACATCGAAACTTGCGGCTCCTTTAGTGCAACACTGTATTAATCAAGCCCACCAATTCACTGATTTGCGATGGTCCATTTTGGAACAAGTGGATCAAAACCCCAGGGGAGGAGACATACAGTCCTCCCTGAACCGACGAGAACATTTCTGGATTTTTTATCTGAATACTGTGGACCCTAATGGATTAAACGAGAGAATAAATTGGTATTCCCTCATTTGACTACCTCTAACAATAATTGTGTTCTTCTATCATATTGACAGATTGTTCCCTTTCAAATATTCTGGTCACTTGTTGGGTATAAAACTACATCTGTGTGCTACTATTTACAGTTAAATATGGTGCTGTTATCAGTTTGCAACTAGCATGAATAAGAAGACGTGATTGAGAATACAATGGTATACGATGTATCAGCACCCCCCGGGAGAGGACGTGCCAGAGAACCGCCGCCCCCCGGGAGAGGATGTGGCAGAGTATCGCCGCCCGTATATGCACCTTGCAGGGTTTAACCTAATAGCCGGCAAAGATGCAACAGAGAACCCAGCCGCTTTTGATGTATTAGCACACTCCGGGATAGCACGAGACAGTGACCAGTATCCACCGGGAGTGACCGCGATAGTGACCTGCCTCCCTGGGACGTATCATGCTGTTTAGTTAAGAGCATAATAGCATGTGACAGAGGTTGCCGTTGTTGAAACTTTCCTCGGGCAGCTATCCTCCCTGGTCTTTTGCATTATGTGAGTCGAGAATATTTGTTTTCGTTATAGATCGAGAAATTATAACTAGACTGACAGCGCTTGGATGCGAGGACGTGAGAGGGAACTTCCACCCGTCACCGGAAGGGGTGGCAGCAAGCTCTGTGATTCGTATAAACAGCTTCCGTTGGGTTGCCATTGTTGAAATACAACGGGCTGAAATGCAGCCTGCGCGAAAAAATTGATCGGCACAGAATAAAGACGCCACAAGAAGAAGGTTTTTACAAGGCTACAAGGATCTGAATTGGTTTCCTTTTCTTCCCCTGAAGCAGGACAGCGGTCCGAAACATGGCCATGTCGGGTTACCTGGGACCTTTTCAGTGCGGATAAGTACCCGTTGCATTTTGATTGCCAAATATTGGTTGAGGAACTTTTAAAAATTTTTTGAAAAAGACAACTAAAATTGATTTTTTGAATGATTAAAAGCAATAGTGACCCCTATGAGAAACGAGTTGAACACATAATATGTCTTCTCGTGAATAGAGGGTCTTACAAAAATTGGTTTATAATTGGTTTGGCGTTTTTGGGTGTTATGTTAGCTCTCTAACTAGTACACAGTTTATTTTTGGTATTTGACAAAGTCCCTCATGAGAGGCTTCTAAGAAAACTAAAAAGTCATGGGATAGGAGGTGATGTCCTTTCGTGGATTACAAACTGGTTAAAAGACATGAAACAGAGAGTAGGATTAAATGGTCAATTTTCTCAGTGGAAAAGGGTAAACAGTGGAGTGCCTCAGGGATCTGTACTTGGACCGGTGCTTTTCAATTTATCTATTAATGATCTGGAAAGGAATACGATGAGTGAGGTTATCAAATTTGCAGACGATACAAAATTATTCAGAGTAGTTAAATTACAAGCAGATTGTGATACATTATAGGAAGACTTTGCAAGACTGGAAGATTGAGCATCCAAATGGCAGAAGAAATTAAATGTGGACAAGTGTAAGGTGTTGCACATAAGGAAAAATAACTGTTCTGGCTCACATAAAACATCCATGCTTTATTACCCAGGCAGCTAAACGTTCTCCCCCAATCAGTCCTCATGACAAAGATTCTGTAAGTCTGAAATTATTGTACAAGTAAACTTTACTTACAATTGTTGCACTTCAGATGCAAGCCCCAGGCAAGAATCTTTGGTAACTGAAACTATAGCAGGAGAAGGGAGTTTCCTGTGTGGCAGGAGTTAGTTATTGTAGAGGTGGGAAGGATGAGAGGAATATGAGGCTGATTTATCCCATAGAAGAAAGCAATAAGAGGGAAGGTGAAACCCAATCCGTTTCAGGGGGTAACACAGAACACACAGCTACTCAGAGGCAAGCATGGATCAACTGAACCATGGCTGAGAGCTGCCAAAAGAAATGCCTTCATTAGCTAAAGGCAGAGGACAGGGCCCAATGGCAGCAAGCCTAAGAACCATGGCATGTAACACAGGGGGAGCATGAAGGGCAGTCCTTTGAACTTATAAGGCACCCTGGAAACTTAAGTTAGGTTGAATAGGATTCAAGCTCTCACGATGGTGAGAAAGTGGAGGGGGTGCCTCTTAAAGACAAAGGCTCACAGATTTTTATCATAGGTTACAAACAGTGCTTCATTATGAAGAATACTCAGAAGTGAAGACTGCACTAAACAGTTAAACTACAGTACAGATAGATATAAACATGTACCCACTGCTGGGGACAGAACACTCCCCATCTGGTATCGCAAGATACCACTATATCCATTTATATCATTATGCAACAGTGCAAAGATCACTATAACTGGATCCTTTGACATTCAGGGAGGTTCCTGATCGTCTTGGTCTCTCAGTCATCCAGGAGATGTCTTCTTCAAAGAGTTTCACCGAAGCTGAAACAAGAGACAGACAACACAAAGAGAGAAAAAGTCTCTGAAGTGGACAATGGTCCACGGAGTTCAAGTCTCTTCATGCGGCATGAGGAGTACCACATCATTGATGGGCCTGTAGAAGGTCTTGGCTGTCCCTTGGTTCACAGTCATTACTTCAATTTTGCGAACATGTCCGTCGTTTCCAGGATAAGTCTTTATTTATTTATTTTATTTATTTATTTCAGATTTTTATATACCGGCATTCGAGACAGCAGTCACATCGTGCTGGTTCACATAAAACAGGGGTGCATAGTAAACATAACTATAACAATGGTGTTGAAAAGGCAGTTACATATAACAGGGTGATAAGAACTTGGCTGAGAAGGAAGAGAAAGGAAAGGTTATTAAAATTCACACAGGTAAACGATAGAAGATAAGGATGACCATGGTGTATTTGGAGATTAGTTAACCGAGTTGGAGATTAGTTAACCATGTTGGAGATTAGAAGTCTTGATGACGAGTCCTAGAGGCCAGCTGTTGCGTTGAGTTTGGCCGTCCTTGAGAAGGACAAAGTCACCTTATCGAATGTTGGGCTTGTTGGACTGCCATTTGCTCTGATATTGAAGTTTGCAGGTACTCCCTTCCTCCAACGACTCCAAAAGGAGTTTGCAAGCTGTTGGACTTGTTTCCATTGACGCTTGTAGAGCTCTTTTCCGTCAAAGTCTCCATGTGGCACAGGAATACTAGTAGTCTTTTGCGTTAAAAGCATGGCTGGAGTTAGGATCAGTGGTGACTCAGGGTCAGATGACACTGGAACTAGTGGTCTTGCATTGATGATGGCTACCACTTCTGCCAGAAAGATGTTAAGATTTCATGGGTGAGCAGAGTTGGCTTGGTTTCTGTTAACATGACGTTAATGATGCGGCACGCCATACCGATCATAAGCTCCCATGATCCTCCCATGTGTGAAGAATGGGAAGGATTGAATATCCACATACATTTCTGATCACAAAGGTACCTTTTAACGGTAGGATAGTACATCTTAACAGATGCAATATTCAACTCTTTACAGGTTCCCATGAAGTTAGTTCCACAGTCGGAGCGGATCTGAGTGGCTGAACCCCAGAGTTGAGCGTATACATGGAACCTTCTTCTCTGATTGTAGATGTAGCCCAGTACTACTTTGCTGTCTGTGTAAAGATGGATAGCATCAATTTGAATGTCCATTTCAGCTGTTATTAACTCCACTATTTCCACTGCTAGCACCGCTTCACATAATTCCAGACGTGGTATGGTGTGGTTAGGCTGTGGTGCTAACTTGGCTTTGCCGAAGATGAAACCCACATGCACTATTCCTTCTGCGTCTGTCACTCTCAAAAAGGCTACCGCAGCTATGGTCTTCACAGATGGATCATACAGGCTGTTGACTGTGGACAAGACACATCGGTGAGTATACGGTTTATCTTGGGTTGAGACTTCTCTCTTTAGATCCCAATTTAATCCAAGCCTTCGTTGGAGAGGAGGTGTGTCCACTCTCAGGTCCAAGTTCTTTAAGTCTTTGGCATGATCATCTGAAAGAAATGCTTTCATTACTTCAGAACTATTGGAGACTATTTTGTGGAGCCTTAGATTGGCATCTGCCAGCATTGCTTGTGTCATCCTTATTAAATCAATTGCTTCCTCTGCAGTAGGTAAGGACTTTAGTCTGTCATCTACATAGAAGTCCCTTTCTACAAAGTGTCTGGCATCTGCGCCGTACTCCTTTTCTCCTTCTTGGGCTGTTTTTCTGAGCCTGTATGTAGCTACTGCAGGTGATGGACTATTACCGAAGACGTGCACTCGCATCCGGTATTCTACAATCTCCTTATTGATGTCGTTGTCACGGTACCATAGGAATCTTAGGTAATTTCTATAGTCTTGGTGCACGACGAAGCAGTAGAACATTTGTTGGATGTCGGCTGTCACAGCAACTGCTTCTTTTCTGAAACGTACCACTACTAACAAGATATTGATCATGTCAGGTCCCATGAGAAGCACATTGTTGAGTGAGATTCCATGAAACTGTGCACTGGAATCAAAGACGATCAGGATCTGGCCCGGTTTCTGCGGATGGTATACACCAAAGGTAGGCAAGAATCAACACTCTTCATTATCTCTTAAGGGTGGAGCTAGCTCTGTGTGGCTATTGTCCAACATTTCGTTCATGAAGTTAATGAAGTGTTGCTTCATCTCCGGTTTCCTTTTCCGAGTTCTACGCAGTGACATAAGTTGTGAGAGTGCTTGCTCTCTGTTGTTAGGGAGTCAAGGTCTGGGTGTCCAGAATGGTAGAGGAGCTACCCAGCTATTTGATTAATCTATAAAGAACTCTTTATTCATAATTCTTAAGAATTCTGTCTTCTATAGAAAGAGTAGGTTTGTCGTCATCCTTGGTGACTTGAAATACTGAGTCCCCTAGTTGTTGTTTTACATCTGATAGAGAGGTGATCTGACTGGTAGCTGAATTGAGATTCAGTTTCTCATAGCTTAGGATCTCCTTGGTGCTTAGATGGTTAGGACATGGTTCAAATAGAGTAGGACATCCATTCTCTAAGACACTCATAAAGTATACATGAACGCTTGGTCTCCTTGCTCGATTCAAGCAGACATCGCCGACTAACACCCATCCCAAAGCGAGTCGGTAAGCATAGGGAGCGGTTGGTGGACCATCACATATTTCTGGGACCTTGATCAGTGCTGGTGTATTTCTGCCCAATAAAAGCAGAATTTCTGCTTCCAGATCTAATGGTGGGAGCTGATGCATTATGCACTTTAGATGAGAATGGTGCAGGAATTTCAACCCTGTTGCCAGGCATCAGGTCGCACTCAATGAGCGTGGGCAAGTTTGACTTGTTGCTGCCGTCTATCGCCTCTATTATATATCCGCTTGCTCTCCTCCCTGTCACTCAGGTAACCCCTGAGCAGGTTTTGAGGTTGTACAAGGAGTAGTGGTCATGGATATTAAACAAGTCAAAGAATCCTGGCCTTGCCAGGGATCTGTTGCTCTGCTCATCTATGACGACATACATTTTGACTGCCTTCTCAGGCTGCTCCTTGGGATACACTCTAGCCAAGCATATCTTTGTGCAGGATTTCCCGTTGCTATTTCTCCCACATACTTGTGTGCATTTGGGGATCACTTCAGGTTCTGGCTTTTGTTTTGCCTTTTCCTCCCCGCCGTGGTTTGAACTAGGGCGTGAGGTTTCCGAAGGATGACATTTTGCTCCATCAGGGTGCAAGGCACTATCATGTTGGTCACTCCCACACTCTGAACATTTAATGGCTATTTTACAGTCTTTAGCCATATGGCTAAATGAAGAACACCACCGGTAGCAAATTCTGTACTTTTTAACAGTTCTTTGCGCTTTTTTAAAGGTTTCCCTTTGAATCCTTGACACTTTCTGAGTGGGTGAGGTTTCTTGTGTATTGGACACTGTTGGTCTGGATCCTCTGCTCTATCCATACTAGGAAGTTGATCTGATGAAGGTGCTGCAGGTGACACTTCTGTTTTGTGCACAGAAATAGGCTTCCTGCTGCTGCTATGCTTATTGGTTGGCCTCTCGTTCACTCTGTGGCTAATTCTGTGCATTTCATGTGTACTGAACGACAAGCTAGGGTCGCTCCTTTGCCTTGCTAAGTCTCGTATGAACTTTGTGAAGACATGGAAAAGTGGATACTCTTTGTGGTCTTCTTTGTACCGTGCACCATGAGATGTCCATTTATCTTGTATATCCCGTGGCAGTTTGTTTATGATGGTCTTTGTGTCTCGTGAGGTGTCCAGAAAGTTGAGACCCAGATAGATGAGTTCAGTCTTAGCTGTCTCCACCTCTTGGAGGAGATCTCTCAATTCTTGCAACTTTCAGTTATCTCTACTGGATATTTCTGGAAAGTTTTCCATTTTCTCAAACAACGCATTTTCTATGGCAACTGGGTCCCCATAATATTGCTCAAGTCTCTCCCATACTTTTAGCGCTTTAAGGGGATCATGTGGGTAGACGTTTTTTAATCCTTTCACATGTTTGACCGATTCACGTCCCAACCATTTTACCATCAGGTTTATCTCTTCCTTTGGAGTCAAACTCATATCCTCCACAGCATCTTGGAAGTCAGATTTCCATGCCCTGTAACTCTCAGGGCGATCGTTGAACTCATAAAGCCCTGCGGTTATGAATTCACAGCGGGTCATGTACCTTGCTAGATCTTCTCTTTCAGAAGACTCATTCTGGAAGGCAGTAGGTCTTGTGGTTGACTGTGCACGTCACTTTTGTTGAACATTGGCTCAGGATGTGGTTGCTCAATTGCCTCCTGTTTAGGCACAGGGTATTCAATTGGAGCCCTTCCTGAGTGTAGTTGCCTAGCTCTTTCTCGTTCCCAATCCCCATGGAACGCTGGGATCCATGGTTGCACTGAAGTGTTTTCCTTGGGGCGTGTAACTGGAGCATGAGTTAGATGAAATGCATCTGTGTGATTCAGAGCCGGTGAATCACTGCAATGGCATTTAGCATTCATGGCATTTTGCATTTCAGGTCTGATTTCTTCAGACAAGACAGCCATTGGTGAGGAGGAGCATGCTCTCCCAAGATGCGAGGGTTTCTCTGAGGGAGGCGGTGTTTTGGTGCTGGCATGTGTTGGAGGGTGAGCCGTGACATACTCAAGTGTCTGCTGAGCCGTATCCTGCTGGGCCATGGAACTGAATGTGTCCTTCCCACCATCTTGGTCCAGGGCCACATCAAATACCTTAGCTTCAGCTTCAAGGGCTGCTGCCTCTCCTTTGTGCCGCAACACGTCCAAGGCAATATCTAGTTCAGCCTTTCTGTGGGCCTCAGCAGCAGCAGTACGTTGGATTTTTATAAGATACGCGCCCGGATGACGCGCTGACTGTGTCATGCCCTCTAACATGCCCCCGGATAACGCACTGACCGCTTCACGCCCCCCAACACGCCCACCCCAAGAAAGCCTCAGGACTTGCACGTGCCGGAAGCCTATGCAATATAGGCTCAGCGAGCGCAGGGCCGTTTTAGAAGGGTTATGGGCTTAACCCTTTTAAAATCCGGCCCCAAGTATCTTCTACTGATTGTATAATTGGGACTGTATGTGTAAAGGAAAGGGTCCTTCCTGCATGGTCTGTGTGGGTGTTAATGTGAATGATGATGTATGGGAGAGCATGGATGGAAGGGTGTGGTAGTGGGTATGTTTTATTTGAAGGTTTATGTTTCTTTAGTGGGATTAAGATATAACATATGCAGGACACATGGGTTGGTGCAGAATATGGGTATGAGGTGAGGCTACTTGGGTTAATGTTGGAATGTTGAGATTAATGTAGCCCTTCTTACATTGAGCAGGACATTCTATGTTCTGGATATGTCACTGTGAGTATGATTATTGTATGCTGATTTATTATTGTTTCCTTTTTTTGTATATTCTGCCGCATATTGGACTCCATAAATATATATAAACAAATATTAAAAAAAAAATTAAAAAAAAAGAATATCATGGACAAGGCACTGCCATAATATTCTTAGAGGGATCAATGAACTGGAGGATGTCCATCATTTGTACCCTGGGCTCATCCTTTGTCAACTAAATGGAATAGCTATTTTCCTAATAAATCGGGAAAGAATAATAATTATTATTTATTTTCTCTACTGAAGTAAACCAAAGCAGCCAAGAAGTTAAATTAAAAAATACATAAAACAACATGTGAAGCTCTTCTATGCTCCTTTCCTGTGAAAGAGAGGTGTCTGAGGGAAGTCATTAGATGAATAATTATACCCTCAGAAATGCTCAATCTCCAACTCAAAATAAAGTGAGGGAGTTGACAGAGTCTGCAACTAACAGTCACAGACTCAGTAAAGATTTCTCTTGACTGTTGGAAACTAGTCTCCCTTGCCACTCTGTTCACTGGTGGAGCTTCCTCTCCTGCTGGACATAGACATCTGTGCAGTTGCAGCCGATGCTGATACCCTTCTGGATTTCTGCATCAATGCAATACCAGCATGTGCCATTTGAGATTCCAGTCTAAGGTACCAGCGATGAAGCTGGCACACTAATAGACAGACTGAATCTCTCCACTTCTTGGTCTTCTCTCTCTTTCTCAAAAATAGCCAACACCGAAACTGCATAGGAATCAGGAGTGATGAAATTTTCCTGGGACTTTTTCTTTTAAAGTGGGTGCAAAGACCAAGGGAACTTTGTAGCTATGCAGACAGTATAAAAATTACACTTAGGGGAAGATTTTAAAAGCCCTGCACGCCGAGCCTATTTTGCATAGGCCCAGCGACACGCGTATGTCCCGGGGCTTTGAAAAAGGGGCGTGGCGCCAGTCCGGGGGCGGGCAGGACAGAGGCCTCCGGCACAGCGGCCGTGCCGGGGGATTGCGCGCTGGCAGCTGGCCGGTGTGCGCAACTTACGCCTGCCAGAGGCAGGCGTAAATAACAAAATAAAGGTAGGGGGGGATTTAGGTAGGGCTGGGGGGTGGATTGTTAGGGGAAGGGAGGGGAAGGTGGGGGAGTGGAGGGAACGGGGAAAGCCATCGGGGATCCCCTAGGGCTCAGCACACGCAAGGTGCACAAGGCACGCGCATGTTATAAAATCAGGTGTAGCTATTAAAATTCGGCCCTTACTGTATAAGAGTAGGGAGGAGTTGGAATGGGAGTGAACGAGCCTTGTTAAAGGTAAAAAGGGCAGAAACTGTGGTCTAGTTTTTATAATGTGGTTGGGTTTTAATGAAGTGTTGGATCATATTTGAATTGGGACTCTTATGGTGATTTTTTTTTTTTTTTTAAGTATTTTGTCTTGTTGAAAAGACTGTGCATAGAAGATGTAATATGTTAATTGTATACTACAAATTTCTCTTTATTGTTCACCACTTTGGAGGGTCTTTGACATGATTAAGCAGTCTATTAGTTTTTCATATTAAATTTATGAGGGCTGGAGACTCAAGTCAGTCACAGCTTTAATAAAGTGTGATAGAACACACTACACATTTTTTGCATGAAGCTCTTCTCTGCCACCCCTTCCTTCCAGCTGTTCTGCTTTAGTTGTTATTCTTACAATATTCTTGTTTCACGACTTCATTCTGGTTGGTGAAGGGGACAAGAGAAAGCTGATTTCTTGATAAATCAGGACTACTGTATGGAGAAAATAACCATGAATACAACCCAGTAATAGAGAAAAAGTGATGCCAATTTCTTAATACAAGTAAAAGGTTTTGGCTGCTTCAAAGGAAGAGTGGCAAGTCACATTTTGTGTATGTATTTTTTAAATTTCTAACACATTCATATATATTTATTAAGCCCTTCCATTGAATGTAGCTGCTAATATTTCTGAACATACAACAGGAAAGTTTGCTTCTTTCACATACATTGTTCTGATCTGGTACCAGTCCTGTAACAGCTAAAAAAATCACTGCATTTTTATTCTTGCTTGGTTTAAAGAAAGGTATATCTGGGTAAGTTTAAGAGGAAGACCTTAAGAAATACACTGATAGCTATCACTGAAGCATACTTGTTTTATTCTGCCTTTTCCATAGTTAAACATCACTAGGTTGGCAGACACATACTATCTACTCTGTCTTATACAAAGTGACTTTTATTTACTAGTCCTCAACAACCTGTGCCCATTCTTTTTTTTTTTTTTTTTTTTTACTTTATTTTTAATGAAATTTAAGTGGACAAAACAAGACGACTTGTATGGTAACATGAGAGACAAAAATAAAGAATAATATCATATAATATGCTTCCTAATATAAATTATAAGGCGATAAGGAAATATCTCTCAAATGTTAAGAAAAAGAAGAAGGTGGGGGACAAAAGATATGGCCTGATACAAAAGTAATAGTTAGAAGGTATAAATATGAGAGGAAACAACATCAAATATAATTAACACTTATAACTGCAAAAAAGGGCCCGACCACCGAAGTGCCAGGCCCAAAGAAAGGGGAGGGTAGGGGAGGGGTGAGGCAGGCCGGGACAGTGCCATTAGTCGCTATCCTGGGGACGCATGCGCCGGCAGTCAGCCAGCATGCAGAGTCTACTGCTGCTCCGAAGGAGCAGTAAGGTACAAAATAAAAAAATTCTAACAGTCAGGTAAGGGGTAGGGGTCGGGGAGAAGAGAAAAAGTAGGAAGTTAGATAGGGGTATAGGGAACTGGGGAAGCCACATTCGTGTCGCCACACGTTGCTTTTTAAAATCCCCCCGAGCGCATGGGTATTTTATAACATGCGCACAGCGAAGCGTGCATATTATAAAATCGGCACGTCGATGTGCGCACGCCAGGAGTTACACGCATGGGTCTTAAAATAGACTCCTTAACCAATAAGCTTTCATACTGTTGATGCACCTCCATCAATGCTCTCTGCTTCAACGACAAAGGGAAAAGAGTCAAAGGGGAATTGGATTCAGACAGCAATCAACAAGGACCCTGACTTTTACGGTCTGGGGAAACAAATAAGCATGGAGGTAACTTGCTGATGCAGCTGTTACTATCCTTAACCAATAAGCCTGATACTTTTTGATGCAACTCCAACATTGCTCTCTGCTACAATGGCAAGGGATAACGGGGAATTGGACTCAGACAGCAATAAACAAGGGCCCTGACTTTTACAATCTGAGAAACTAAGTATGGGGGTTACCTGTACAGCACAGTGGATGCTGCCATGGGCTTGCTGGGCAGACTGGATGGACCGTTTGGTCTTTTTCTATCATTTCTATGTTTTTATGTAAAATTATAGCCACATCTGTATCCCTCAGGAATGAAGTTTCACTACAGCACACCTTAATGTTCAGTAAAGACCACTGTAAAATGTAATTAGATACTGTATATTATTTCTAGCAAACTCACTTTGAAAAGATACCCACAGGCCTTGGTTTATGATTACATTATTGATTCACTGTTCAGATCTTTAGTATGCAATGTCATTTCTAAGCAGATTAACTTATGCACAGATCATAAAAAGCAAATTACAGCACATTAGAACAATTCATAAACCATAAGTTCCACCTAAATGAAAGCAGGCACATTACACACATAAAGGGGACAATTTTCAAAGGCTTCTTCAGCTTACATAAGGGCAAAGTAGGGATTATTAGATTTCCAAACTGTACAAACAGCTTGTGTGTATTTTATATTTGATGGATAAGTTGTCATGTATTCTAAAGAGATATTTGAAAGGGGTGGTTGAAAAGAGTTTATACATATCAAATGATTCAAAACGCCTCACTAGCTCACACACTACCCCCCAGTGTCAGAGATCTAGGAGTCTCCCTAGACAATCAACTAAGCTACAAATCCCACATTAAATCACTACTAAGAGGGGGCTTCTATAAACTCCAAATCCTCAAAAAACTGAAGCCCCTCCTCCACGCCCATGACTTCCGTACTGTGATGCAAACCACTATACTAACCAAACTCGACTACTGCAACTCCCTCCTCTTAGGCCCACCAGCATCTACCATTAAACCCCTCCAAATCCTCCAAAACACCATGGCAAGAATCCTCACAAACACCAGAAAAACAGACCATATCACTCCCATACTCCAGGACCTCCATTGGCTCCCCATCGCCTTCCGTTCCCAGTACAAAACACTCACCATCCTCCATAACACTCTATACAATAACAACTCACCCTGGCTTGAAAATATGCCACAATTCCGCCAAGCTAATCGCCCCACGAGAAGCTCCCTTGCTGGCACTCTCCAAATCCCCTCACTTAAAATTGGGCACCTTACCACTACCAGAGATAGAGCCTTCTCTATTGCGGGCCCCACACTTTGGAATTCCCTCCCCGTCCACCTCCGCCTAGAACCATCCCTGAGCCACTTCAAAAAAGGAATCAAAACATGGCTCTTTAGACAGGCATACCCCAACTCCTCTCAATCCTAATTTTGTCCTACGAACCACCTCAGCTCACACTCAGCCTTCATACCACCCCCTCCTGTTTCCTTCCCTTGCACTCCTAGCCCCCCCTTTACCCCTCCCTCTCACCCCCTAGCAACCCCTCCCTCAAAGTACCCCGTGCCTTACTGTACCCCTCTTCACTCTACCCCACCCGCCCCTCTCCCCCTGCTCCCTCCCTCCTTTCTCCCCCCCCCCCACTAGCTTTTAACTATACATATGTGCACTTGCCTCCTCTTACTGTAAATAAGCCCTCATATGCTAATTCCTCAAGTGTACATGCCTCGCCTAATTTGTTTATAAGTTCTTTTGCATATTTAACCCTAACTTGAATGCAAAAAGTTGTAATTCTGCTGTTGACTCTCTTCCTTTGTATTTTGCATATTACCCAGTTAGCCCCTCCCTTGTTCATTGTAATTTCCCTTCTCAGTTACTTGTAAACCGACATGATGTGTCCTACGAATGCTGGTATAAAAAAAAGTGTTAAATAAATAAATAAATAAATAAATATCACATTTTCAATAAATGGAGTTCACATATGTTATCACAAGTATGTGCTGCCATTTGTGCCAGCTATTTAACCAGTTAAGTGCAAACTCATTTTATTTTCTTCCTGGATTTGATAGATGGCGGTGGTGTGTGAGTTTTGCATGTTCAAATAATGAAGATTTTTTCATCTGTGGGCAATAAGTCATGTATCATGCAATGCAGAGAGGCAGCACAGGAAGAATAGATATCCTCTACAAAAAGTTTTTAGGCCCAGGATCAATAATGTGGGGATTATCTGAGGAATAAGTGTTCATTACATAAAGAACTGACAAACTATTTTACATCTCTGCCACGAATTAAAGGGGGATTTGGAGAATAATGCAGAAAAGTCATGCATTGTCTGTGGATTTAAAATGGAGAAATTACTTACCTGATAATTTTGTTTTCCTTAGTGTAGACAGATGGACTCAGGACCGGTGGGTTATGTGCTCTTCTGCTAGCAGATGGGAGACGGAGTCAGATTTCAAAGCTGACATCATCCTAGATATACCCCATGTAGTAATCTCAGCTCTTCAGTATTCTCTTCGAAAAGCCATTATGGAAATATCTTTGCTTAAATAACTTGATTACAACATTAAACTTGATTGAACTGATTTAAAAAACTGGAGACTGCCAGTACACTCAATCAATTATCGCCGACACTGGACAAACTGTGGGTGTCTTGAACTAGGGGTAGGCAATGGCTTACCCATATTTGCTTAGTCTCGAGGTTCGCATTCCAAGGTCCTCCTTCTCTGGGGCAGCCGTGGGTGGAATGCTGAGTCCATCTGTCTACACTAAAGAAAACAAAATTATCAGGTAAGTAATTCCTCCATTTCCTAGCGTGTAGCCAGATGGACTCGGGACCAGTGGGATGTATAAAAGCTACTCCAGGACAGGGCGGGAGGCTGCCTGTGGCCCACTTAGTACTGCCCTTGCAAAGGTTGTGTCTTCTCGGGCCTGAACATCCAGGCAGTAGAACCTGGAGTAGGTGTGCAGGGAGGACCGCGTTGCCGCCCGGACAGATCTCGGCAGGCGACAGCAGCTTGGTTCCTGCCCAAGATACTGCCTGGGGCCTAGTAGAATGAGCCTTAACCTGCAGTGGTAAGGGCTTTCCTTCCTCTATGTAGGTTGCCTTGATTACTTCTTTGATCCAGCGGGCTATAATCACCCACAAGGCCTCTTCTCCTTGCTTCTTCCCGCTGTGAAGAACAAGCAATCCGTTTTGCGCACCGGTTCCGATCTTTCCAGGTATCGCACCAGAGTCTGCCAATATTTAGATGGCGAAGAAGGCGTGAGTCTTCCAAGCCCTTATGTTCATCCGGAGATGGCTTGGTTCAAATGAAACTTGGAAACCACTTTCGGTAGGAAGGAGGGGATGGTGCGCAGCTGTATGGTTCCAGGAGTGAACCTAAGGAACGGTTCCCGACAGGATAGTGCCTGTAGGTTGGAGATACGACGAGCTGAACATATTGCCACCAGGAATACCATCTTCAACGCTAAGAGGCATAGTGACAGACTGCGCATTGGTCTGAAGGAAGCCCCGGCTAGGAAGTCTAGTACCAGATTGAGGTTCTGTAGAGGCACCGGCCACTTTAGGGGTGGCCAAAGTTGATTAACCCTTTTTAGGAAACAGGTCAAATCTGGATGAGCTGATAGACGGATACCGTTCACTTCGGCTCTGAAGCAGGAGAGGGCGGCTACTTTGACCTTGTGGAAGTTGAATGACAACCCCTTCTTCATACCATCCTGTAGAAACTCATGGGGATCTTGGCCGTCCGTGGGAGTATCCCGCGGTCCTCGCACCAGGCTTTGAATATTCTCCAGATCTCTATGTATGCCAGAGATGTTGAGAACTTGTGCACGCGGTGCAGAGTGTCAATCACAGCCTTCGAGTAACTGCGCATCTTCAGGCGAGTCCTCTCAAGGGCCAGACCGTAAGAGAGAATCGAGATGGATCTTTGTGAAGAATCGGGCTCTGCTGGAGAAGGTCCCTGTGTGGAGGTAGGTGCAGAGGGCTCCCCGCAAGGAGTCGTTGCATGTCTGTGTACCATGGGCGTCTTGGCCAATCTGGGCCACTAGTAGAACTAGTCCCCTGTGGTGTTCTATCTTGCAGATGACCTTGCCCAGTAGTGGCCATGGGGGAAAGGCGTACAGTAAGTCTTCCTCTGGCCAGGTCTGGATGAGAACATTGATCCCTTGGGAGTGTGGCTCTCGTCTGCGGCTGAAGAACCTGGGGACTTGGGCACTGAGAGAAATGGCCAGTAGGTCCATCGCTGGGAGGCCCCAATGAATTACTATCATTTGGAAGGCTGTGGTTGACAGTGTCCTTTCCCCCGGGTCCAGGCTCTCTCTGCTGAGGAAGTCTGCTGAGATGTTGTCTTTTCCTGCGATGTGGGAGGCCGAGGACTATCTTCAGCTGCGGGGGGAGAGGGCTTTACCTTTACCGCCACGCTCGGTTGTGCACCCGCTGCCTTTCAGCAACTCTGGGGGCTAAATCCACGCCGGGAACCGGCTACCGGACCAAGGCACACCCTCTGAGGGATATCAGACATCACCTCAGGAATTCTCAACTGGGAGAGGGATACTTCGGTAGCACTGCAGGAGAGCGGGGCTCGATCTTATTTAAGGTAAAAAAAAAACCCTTTCTTTGCTGTAACTCTTAACACTATTCTAGTGTGTGGGATAGTGTCCGCATCTGCTAGGAGACAGAGAGATAATGAAAGCTGAGGTTACTGCAGGGGTATATCTAGGGTCACGTCAGCTTTGAAATCTGACTCCATCTCCCATCTGCTAGCAGAAGAGCACATAACCCACTGGTCCTGAGTCCATCTGGCTACACCACAATCTTGGCCTTTTTAGCTAAAAGCTGCTTCCAAATCATTATGGATGGAACAACAGGCATTACTCACAGTGCGACTTTTCACTGTATTGAGCAGATTATTGGTGCTCTTCTCAGGAAAGTTAATTAATGTATTGCTTTTCTTCGAGAAACACAGCATCAACAGCAAACATAAGATATTTATACGACATAGCTTATTTTCCTTCAGTCTTGGGAGCAATTCATTGCACTTAAATTACAATCAGGTCACCAGCTGCAACTGAAAGGAGCTAAAGAAGAGGTAGTTCTTCTATTCTCTCAATATGCAGATGGTATACACTGGCAAACATCTCATTGCTGAAGTGGTAGTTAAGCATCCTAGATCATGCCATGATTCTTTCATTCTTCTCAGTTAGGCATATATTACTTCTTTGAGGGCTCAATATAATAAAATGTGAGTATAAAATATCAGCTAAATTTTTGCTCACATTCAAGCTGATTAAAAAAAACCCACGGGAGAGCCGGTGCTCCGAGATGAGCGCTCCCTCTCCTGACGTGTGCCCAGGCACCTCTCCTGGGTGCGCGATTCTGTATTTAAATTAGGGCCCGCGCTAATAAGGAGGCACTAGGGATAACAGCGCATCCCTAGCGCCTCCTTATTAGTGGAAGTGGCGGTTGTCAGCGGGTCCGACAACTGATGCTTAATTTTACCTGCGTCGGTTGTTGAACCCACTAACAGCCAGGAGTTCGGAAAACGAGAGCCAGCAAAATTGAGCGCCCGTTTTCAACCCGCAGACTGGCGGGCAGATTTTTTTTTTTTAAAAGAAGTTTTTGGGTTATTTTTTATTTTTGGGGCCTCCGACCTAATATCGCTATGATATTAAGTCGGAGGGTGTACAGAAAAGCAGTTTTTTCTGCTTTTCTGTACAATTACCCGGTGCCATCTATGGTTAACGCCTGCCTTTGGGCAGGCATTAATTTCTGAGAGTAAAATGTGCGGCTTGGCTGCACATTTTACTTTCAGTATCCCGGGCGACTAACTAATAGGCTCATCAACATGCATTTGCATGTGATGAGCGCTATTAGTTTTCGCGAGTTTGGATGCGTGTTTTCAAGGCACTATTACCCCTTACAGTATAAGGAGTAATAGCCGCACGTTGAAAATGCGCGGCCAAATGGGTGCTGTACGGTGCGCTCAGCCGAGCACACCATACCGGATCGGCCTGATTAATTTATTTTAAAACATTATTCGCCTTATCCACATTTCGAGGAAGGGAACATATTAAAACATACATAAAAATCAAAACATTTAAAAGGATGCACGATATAGGGCAAAACAAACAAAAAAGGAGATGTATGGCAAAATAAAACAGATAGACAGGATGAAAATCTAAAAACTAGGGACAGTGTAGCATTATAACGGAGAGATGCATACTTAATAAGGCTATCAGAGTTCCAATGGGCAATGACAACTAATAGTCTATTAGTCTACTAATATTGGCTAGACATAAGCATTAGGGTAGCATGACAAAAGGGGATTGAGTTTTATTTTTAGTGACTCATTTGGAACTATATGGAGGAAGACCCAAGATATTGGTTTAGACAAATTGCCAGGGGAACTAGGCATAGTGCCACAGATAAATGCCCACGATTAATCAAAACCATAACCTTATGACTGATTGGTTTAATATCAATTCAGGCTAAATGCATGCCATTCTCTAAGTTAAATAGATATGTCTTTAAAGCTTTTTAAAAGATGTTATACAGGTAGTCAAGTACAAGCTCTCAGACATGGGTGCTGTATTTGAATACTGTAGATCAGCATCTTATTATCAATCACCTAAGTGAAATTGGGATTTGTGATTCCTCTCTTAGCTGATTCGTTTATTTTCTTTCAAATAGGTCAAATTATACTGACTGGCATTCCAAATTTCGAAAGTTAACTTGTGGGGTCACAGAGATCTATCTTGTCTCCTCCTCCTTTTAATCTGTACCTGTCTCCTTTAGCAACTTTAATGCAAAGCCTTGGTTTTGGTTGTTATTTTTATGTTGATGATATACATATAAGCCAATTTAGACCGAAAGTCAGCCAACTTGCTTAGGGAATTTAACAGCTGTTTGAATGAGGTATCCAGACGGCTCCATTTTACAAAACTGAAAGTAAGCCCCATTAAATCTGAGCCCATGTGGTTTGCCAAAAATGCTGAGTCTCTTGCATTCCCTCTTCAATAATGTCTGGCATCTATATTCTGTTGAAGCGTGAAGTTACTATGCTTGGTATCAGACTAGCTCTAATACTTTTTCTCCTCAAATCTCTAACCCACTTCAGCATACTTTTCCTTCTGCTTCATTTGAACACTGGTTTTCTAGATATTGACTTGAAACTACTAATTTATTCATACATTCTTAATTAACTCCATCATTTCAATGCTCTAGATCATGGCCTTTACTCAGAACGTAACATAGAAATGACGGCACAAAAGGACAATGGTCTATCCAGTCTGCCCAGCAAGCTTCGCATGGTAGTATCTGCCGCACCATGCAGGTTACCCCATGTATCAGCCAGTGCTGTTTGACCTGCTTTGCTTAAGGACTTGGGCGTAGAAGCAGTCCTGTGCTTTTTTCCTTAATGTCAGCACATCAGGAATCCAAATTCCTCTTTCCCTCCATCCCTATGCCCCCTCCTTCAAAGCAGAGAGTGATGTTGCAGTTGCATCAAAAGCATCAAGGCTTAATTGGTTAAGAGCAGTAATCCATGCCTTCTGTTGAGGGTAGTAACTGCTGCTCTGTGCAGGATACCCCCATGCTTATCAGTTCCTCAGACCGTAAAAGTCAAGGCCCTCATTGGTTGCTGTCTAAATCCAATTCCCCTTTTCCCCTGCCATTGAAGAGGAGCGCAATGTTGGAGGTGCAACAAAAGATTCAAGGCTTATTGGTTAAGGGTAGTAACCGCTGCAGTAACAAATTACCCCCATGCGTGCTTTCTTCGTTTTCTTTAGAACTTGGGTGTAGAAGCAGTCCTGTGCTTTTTCTATTATGTCTGCATATCAATATCCCAGACCATTGAAGTCAGGGCCCTCGGTTGTCATCTGAATTTAATTTCCCTTTTCCCTCTGCTGTCTAAGCGGGGAGCAATGTTGCAGTTGCATTAAAAGCATCAAAGCATATTACATAAGAAATGCCATACTGGATCAGACCAAGGGTCTATCAAGCCCAGTATCATGTCTCCAACAGTGGCCAATTCAAGTCTTGAGTACCTGGCAAGTACACAAACATTAAATAGATCCCATGTTACTAATGCCAGCAACAAGCAGTGGCTATTCCCTTTTGATTAATAGCAGTTTATGGACCTCTCCTCCAGAACTTATCTAAACCTTTTATAAACCCAGCTTATCTTATTTACATCCTTTAGCCTTTAGAGATCCACAGTGTTTAACTCATGCTACTTTGAATTGACTGTTTCTTCTTCACCACCTCCTCTGGAAGGGCATTCCAGGCCTCTACCACCCTCTCCGTGAAGAAATATTTCCTAACATTGTTTCTGAATCTATTGTTTTCTTTTCAGCAGAAAAGATTTGAAGTCCTTACATCATTGAAACCTTTTAGGTATCTGAATATCTGTATCATACCTCCCCTGCACCTCCTCTCCTCCAGGATATACATATTCAAACCCTTCAACCTCTCCTCATAGGTCTTCCAATACAGAACCCACAACATTTTCACCACCTTTCTCTGGACCTGTCTCTATCCTTTTTGAGATACAGGCTCTAGAACTGAACACAATGCTCCAAGTGAGGTCTCACCAAGGACTCATAAATTTACCTCCTTTATCACCTCCTTTTTCTTATTGTTATGCCTCTCTCTATGCAACCCAGCATTCTTCTGGCTTTAGCTATCACCCTGTCACATTGTTCGCCATGTTCAGATTCCCAGACACTATCACCCCCAAGATTCCTCTCTTGGTCCTAGCACATCACTCTTTCACCCCTATCACATACACCTCTTTTGGATTACTGCACTTCTTGGCATTGAATCCCAGCTGCCAAGTCTTCTACTATTCTTCAAGCTTTCTTAAATCACTTTTCATTCTCTCTACTCCTTCAGGCATGTTCACTCTGTTGCAGATCTTAGTATCATCTGCAAACAGACATACTTTACCTTCTATCCCTTCTGCAATGTCGCTCCAAAGATATTGATCAAAACCAGTCTCAACGTTCCCTGTGGTACTCCACTTAGCATGGCTCTCTCGTCAGAATAGGTTCCATTTACCATTACATGCTGTCTCTTATCGGTCAAAGTGTTTGTAATTCATGCCACCATCTTGGCATTCACTCCCAAGCTTCTCATTTTATTGACAAGCCTCCTATGTGGGACTGTATCAAAAATTTTGCTGCAATCGAAGTAGATTACATCAAGCGCTCTTCCTTGATCCAATTCGCTAATCATCCAATTAAAAAAATCAGTCAGATTTGTCTGAGAGGACCATCCCCTGATGAATCACCAGATTGCAGATAGTTCACTATCCTTTCCTTCAGCAGCATCTCCATTAATTTTCCCACCACCGAGGTGAGGTTAACCCTCCTGTAGTTTCCAGCCTCTTTTCTGTTACCACTTTTGTAAAGCAGGGCCACCTCCACTCTTCTCCATTCACAAAGCACCACTCCCGTTTTCCAGGGATCTATTGAAAAGGTTCTTCAGTGGACTTGCCAGCACATATTTGAGCTCCCTCAGTACCCTACGACATACCTCATCTGGCCCCATGGCCTTGTCCACTTTCAGTTTGCCTAGCTCTATCCATACATTATGTTTCGTAAATGGAGTTTGTTTACTCCATCTACGATTTTGTCACCAGCAATGGTCCTTCTCCAGGGTCTTTAGTGAACACCAAACAGAAGTATTTGTTTAATATTTCTACATTTCTTCATCTCTTTCCACATGTTGTTGTTCCTTGTCACCTTTCAATTTCACTATACCACTTCAGATATTTCTTCTCTCTCTAAAGTATCTGAAAAATGTTTTGTCATCTCGCTTTACCTCTGACAATCTTTTCTTCTGCTTGACCTTTTACTTTCCTGATTTCTTTGTTTCCCTCAGTTTCACCAGGTATTCTTCCCTGTCTTCCTCTTTTTATACTTCTTGAAGGTGGTTCTCTTTACCTATATTTTTCAGCCACTTCCTTTGAGAACCAGATCAGTTTCTTTTTCCTCTTAGTTTTGTTTACTTTTCCAACATATAGATATGTTGTCTTTGTAATAGCTCCTTTTAATTTGGCTCACTGTTGTTCTACCTCACCCATTTTCTCCCACTCTTCTAGTACTCCTTCTAGGAACATTCCCATTTTGACAGTCTATATTTGTGAAATTCAAAACTCAGGTCTTCGTGTATCTTCTCTGTATCCTGTATCAAACTATACAATCTGGTGTTCAGGTGGGCACCTACTCAGACACTTGAGACATTATCCCCATTTGTGAGTACCAGGACTAGTATCATACCCTCCATTGTGAGTTCCATTACCATTTGTTTGAACAGAGCCCCTTGAAAAGCATCCACTATCTCTCTACTTCTTATAGATTCCATAAAAGGGATATTCCAATCCACATCCGGCAGATTAAAATCTCCAACTAGCAACACTTCTCCCTTCTTTCCTTCCTTTTAGATGTCTTCGACTAGATCTCTGTACAGTTCTTTTGTTTGAGTTAAAGACCTGTAGACCACATCAATGTAACTAGAAGCGCCATCTTCTTTTGTTAAGTCAGCTATAATGCTTCTTCCCTACCTTACGTCCCTTGCATGTCAGTTGGTTGCATATTGTTTCTGACATAATGAACTACTCTACCTTTTCTGTACTCTCTGTCCTTCCTAAACAAGTTATAGCCAGGAATGGTTGTATCCCAATTATGAAACTAAGTGAACCATGTCTCTGTAACAATAATGATGTCCAAATCTCCTTCCACCATTAGATCTTGCAGGTCTGAGATTTTATTACCTAGACTACAAGCATTTGTGCTCATAGCTTTCCTGCTTTTCTCCTTGGTCATCTTTTCTACCCTATTCAGCTGATTTTTGTTAATTTCTTCACCTACTTGTTGGAGATGTTCAAGGTGACAATTCAATTTCCTTTTGCCACTCCTGTTCTCTAGTTTAAATGCCTTATGGTATATGATTTGAAGTCTTCCTGCCACAGACAGATGTAAGCCATTCTTGACACAGAGCCTCTTACTGTTCCATACATGACACTAGCCCCCAATAAATCCAAAACTTTCTTCCTTACACCAGGTTTTGAGCCATGCATTGAAATTATTTTTATGGCTTAGCCTCTCCTTTCCTTTTCCATGAACAGGTAACACTTCTGCAAAGGCAAAATACTTCACCATGTGCCTAATCTGCTTCCCCAGAGTCTGGAAATCTTTATGTATAGCTTGGACTTTGTTTCTAGCAAGGTCATTGGTTCCAAGATGGATAAGGTCAACTTCAGAGTCCTTACTTTCTTTCTTGATTGCATTAATTATCTGATTAGCATTTCTACCTGCTGAGGATCCAGGAAGGCATTTAACTATAGAGTTCCCATTGAAAAAAGTCCTCAAATCAGTGCCTCTGATGACTGAGTATCCCAGCACAATGAGTTTCTTCTTATAGTTTTTGGTTGTATTATGGAATTTCTGTGCATATTGGGTTTCTTCTTTCCTTTCTGATCCCACATCAGTCTCCATTGCTAAAGCTTCTTCATTTTCCAATACAGAGATGGCATTTTTGTACTTATGTCACTTGAGAAAGTGGGTGTCGCTGCATCATAGGTCTTTTCCTACCAAAACCCACTGTAATCCATGTATTCTTAGGTTTCTGGATGCTCTGTGCAAGAGGAGAAGGGCATCTGGGCTGGGGGAGGGGGGGGGAAGATTCCTGAATGCTATAAAGTGGGTGATGCTTCCTTGGAGGTTGCTAATTCCTTTTTATTATTGTAGTTAATTCAGTTTTAAGGTGAGCTAACTCCATTTTCATTGAGGAGAGTTGTGAACAAATGGGGCAAGCCCTAAGTTTCCAGATGGTTTGCTTCAAGATAAAGCTCCATAGTTGTTACATTGAATAATAGTCATCTTTTTCATTTCATTTGATAGAGAACCCCTTTAATCTGATACAAAAAATTAGGAAACTATTTTGTTACCAATTGTGTACCTGAACAAGACTGTATTAGAAGAGCAACCTCTGGAGTGAGTGGGTAGAGAGGTAAGAAGGGAAGGCTTTATCATTTGAGATTATCAGTGACCAAATTATTCCTTGACATGCACTTATTGTGAGTTTATCTAATCCACTGAAAGTTAGGATTTTTTTTCCCTCAAACCCAGAAAATCAGTCTAGATTCTACACTTTTTGGTTTCATTTGCAATTATACAGATCTTCTATACTTGGCTCTAATATATTTTAAACAGTAAAAGTTCACTTAGCGATTCTGGAAACCTTCTAAATCCAGGAATACTTGCAGTCAGAAGACTCTGTTCTTCCTAAACACAATTGTTTCATGGCCAGGCAATTCAATTAGACCCACTCCCCAGTAGGTACAAAGTCAGAACTAAAGGGTACATTTTATTTACCTCAAACCCAGAAAAGCAATCAACATTCCATACTTTTTGGTTTCAATTAAATCTAACCCCTCCAAAAACCAAGGCACACAATGATGCAATCATACACAACTTTTATTCTTGGCTATAATATATTTTAAACAGTAAAAGTTCACTTAGCTATTCTGGAAGCCTTGTGAATCCAGGAATCCAGAAGTGATAACTATATTCCAACTCATTCAAAATACCACTGCAAAACTCATTTTTTTGAAAACAAAAGGTCTGATCATGTAACTCCCCTATTGCAATAACTTCATTTATTGCCTGTGTCTTTAAGAATTCCGTTTAAAATTGGGTATCTCACTTTTAAAGTGTTTCATTTGGGGTTCCCTATATATTTATCAAACCTTTTAACTCTTTACCAATCTAGTTGTGCACTTCGTTCCTCCCAACAAGAATTGTAAGATACCCTCTCCAAGGGAAATGAGACTTGAAAGAACAAGGGGATTTGTTTTTCTTTTCTAGATTCTTGTTTCTGGAACTCTTCCCTTTAGCTCTTCAATTTGAAAAACAGTGTAGTAAATTTAGAAAAAATCTTAGAACATGGTTGTCCTCCAAGGCCTTCCCTTATTAGATGCTTGATTACTTCTTCCATATGTTCTATATAAATCTTTTGCCTTGGATGTTCCTGTTGCAAGAGGGCACGTGGCCCGATTGTTGGGAGAGCATCAGCCTCTGGGCCACAGCACAACCCCAGAACGAGGTTCCAAGGTACGTGCCACGGGAGGTGAGCGTGTCCAGGCACAGGCTGGACAGAAGCTTGGAAGCAGTTGGAAACCTGGGACACTTGGAGACCAGGAACACTCAGAACCTCTGCTGAACCTGCACGCACAGGAGTGAGGACAAGCAATGCAATGCTGGTCTCTGGAGTAGCCCTCCAGTCACTCGAAACCCATCAGGACAGACAGAGGTTGAAGACGGAAGATGGCATTGAAGACTTGGAACTTAGGCGAAGACAGGTTCAGGATCAGATTCAGGTTCAGATTCAGTTAGAGCCCTGCACTGCAGCGCGCCCTACACAGCCCATGGGCTGGTCGTGGACCATGCCAAATGCGGAGCAGACTCTGGGCTGGGAACATGATGAAGACTATGGAAGAGTCCTGCGCCACAACACACGGAACATACCGAAGGCGAAGCAGGCTCTGGAATTGAGACTTGGACATGAACAGAACCTGGACAAGGAACTCCAAAGACCAGGAACAGGATTCAGGGACTCAGGACAAGGGATGGGACCCAGTGGTTAAAAACAATGGCATTCTAGAAACCTGACGAGCAAAGAAGTCAGGCCACAATGCTAGCATGCCTGGAGGAGTGGACAAGAGAGAAGCCCGGGAAGGCAGGGCTGGAACTTCAGAAACTTAACATCAGGACCAACACACAGGGACCATCAAGAGACCAGGAAAATGGAATGAAGAACAAAGAGGAGCTCCAAGAACAACATGAAGGCCTTGAAGAAGTGAAGACTGGAACCTAAAGACTCCTGGAGTAAGAGCTGGAACAGGACTCCAGAATCAGGACAACTCCTTGAGAAGGCAACGAGGGACAGACTGAAGAGCCCTTTTATAGGCAAGCAGGCTGACGTCATCGGGGAGGGCCACAGAGCTTTCCAGCCACAGGCCCTTTAAATCTGCAAGAGAGGTGCGCGTGCATGCCTAGGAGGAAGACGCCAGCAGGAGAGGCGTGGTGGAGTCAGCAGCACCCAGGCCACGAAGATGGCCTCAGAAGAAGCTCTCAGCCACGAGAAATACTGGGAGTGTCGGGGGTGTGCAGGAAGACTCAATGCAGCATGGCTCTGTGGTGTTGGTGGCATCACAAACTGCATTGAAGGAGGAAGTGGCAGTGTCGGTGGTGAGTGAGCCACCCGCAAGCCACGGCGGTATTTACAACACCACCCCCATCTTCAAAGCCCTCTCTCTCCAGCCCATTTTCCTCAACTTGGAGGAGAGGAAAACACGACCGAAAAGCTGGAACAAACCTGGGTGCAGGCGCTTCCTGCAGGTTGTAAAAACAAAACAGGAACTGATGCAGGTGCCTCCTGTGGGTAGTCAACACAAATATTCAGGAACAAACCTAGACTCAGGCAAATTTCAAAACTGGAACATGATCCAAAAAATCCAGGAAACATGAGCCTGTTGCAGGGACAAGTTCACTGAGCTCATGGCCTTCTCAATCTATTGCGAGCGGACATGTGGCCTGATCGTCGTGTCAGCATGAGCCCCTGGGTCACGGCACAACCTCAGGGAGAGGCTCCAAGGTATGTGCCATGGGATGCAAGCATGTCCGAGCATGGACTGGACAGAAACTTAGAACAACTTGGAAACTTGGAACATTTGGAGACCAGGAACACTCAGAGCCTCTGCTGAACCTGCACACACAGAAGTGAGACCCAGCAATGCAATGCTGGTCTCTGGGCTAGCCCTCTGGACACTCAAAAGCCCTTTCGGATCTGCCGATTGGGAACAGCGTGTGTGTCAGGAGAGACTGAGGTCGAGGATGGAAGATGGCTCTGAAGACATGGAACTTAGACGAAGGACTCAGGTTCAGGTTCAGGATTCAGACTCAGATTCAGGTACAGTCCTGTATTGCAACACATCCTACACAGCCCGTGAGCTGGTTGTGAACCATGCCGAAGGGGAAGCAGGCACTGGACTTGAGACTTGATGGATAGAAGCTGGACAAGGAACTCTGAAGACCAAGAACAGGATTCAGGGAGTTAGAAACTCAGGACCAGAGATGGGACCCTGGCGATTAAAAACAAGGGCCTTCTGGAAACTTGACCAGCGAAGAAGGCAGGTCTTATGCTATGAGGCAACCTGCACAGCCTGCCGTGGGCTGGTCGCAGACCATGAAGCCTGGAGGAGTAGACAAGAGAGAAGACCAGGAAGGTAGGACTGGAAATTCAGAAAGTTAACATCAGGAACAAAACACAGGGACCATCAAGAGTCTAGGAACATGGAACGAAGAACAAAGAGAAGCTGCAATGAAGAACATGAAGGCCTTGAAAAGACTCAGAGTGAGAGCTGCAACAGGACTCCAGGAGCAGGACAACTCCATACGAAGGCAATGAGGGACAGACTGAAGAGCAGGCTGATGTCATTGGGGAGGGCTGTGGAGCTTTTCCTGCCACAGCCCCTTTAATTCTGCAGGAGAGGTGCGTGCATGCACTGGAAGATTGGGCATCCAAATGGCAGATGAAATTTAATGTGGACAAGTGCAAGGTGTTGCATATAGAGAAAAATAATCCTTGCTGTAGTTACACGATGTTAGGTTCCATATTAGGAGCTACCACCCAGAAAAAGATCTAGTCATCATAGTGGATAATACTTTAAAATCGTCGGCTCAGTGTGCTGCAGCAGTCAAAAAAACAAACAGAATGTTAGGTATTATTAGGAAGGGAATGGTTAATAAAACGGAAAATGTCATAATGCCTCTATATCGCTCCATGGTGAGACCACACCTGGAATACCGCGAACAATTCTGGTCGCTGGATCTCAAAAAAGATATAGCTGTGATGGAGAAGGTACAGAGAAGGGCAACCAAAATGATAAAGGGGATGGAACAGCTCCCCTATGAGAAAAGGCTGAAGAAGTTAGGGTTGTTCAGCTTGGAGAAGAGACGGCTAAGGGGTGATATGATAGAGGTCTTTAAGATCATGAGAGGTCTTGAACGAGTAGATGTGACTCGGTTATTTACACTTTCGAATAATAGAAGGACTAGGGGGCATTTCATGAAGTTAGCAAGTAGCACATTTAAGACTAATCGGAGAAAATTCTTTTTCACTCAATGCACAATAAAGCTCTGGAATTTGTTGTCAGAGGATGTGGTTAGTGCAGTTAGTGTAGCTGGGTTCAAAAAAGGTTTGGATAAGTTCTTGGAGGAGAAGTCCATTAACGGCTATTAATCAAATTTACTTAGGAAATAGCCACTGCTATTAATTGCATCAGTGGCATGGGATCTTCTTAGTGTTTGGGTAATTGCCAGGTTCTTGTGGCCTGGTTTGGCCTCTGTTGGAAACAGGATGCTGGGCTTGATGGACCCTTGGTCTGACCCAGCATGGCAATTTCTTATGTTCTTATGCACCTAGGAGGAAGACACCAACAGGAGAGGTATGGTGGAGTCAGTGGCGGCCAGGCCATGAAGATGGCCTCAGTAGCAGCTCCCAGCCATGTACAACAGTGACAGCGTCAGGGGTGTGCAGGAAGACTTGGTGTCGCATGGAGGCGGCAGCATGGCTCAGCGACACCACTAGCCGCATCAGAAGAGGAAGTGGCAGCATCATAGAAACATAGAAACATAGAAATGACGGCAGAAGAAGACCAAATGGCCCATCCAGTCTGCCCAGCAAGCTTCCCTCATTTTTTCTCTCATACTTATCTGTTTCTCTTAGCTCTTGGTTCTAATTCCCTTCCACCCCCGCCATTAATGTAGAGAGCGGTGATGGAGCTGCATGGTTTTCCATCTGGTCTCGGTTCTCTTAGCTCTTGGGTGAGTGAGCTGCCTGCGGGCCCTGTTCCGCAGCAGTATTTACAACAGTTCCCTGACCATTTTGTGTTAGACATGGTTGTTCCTGTTTTTCTTTCTTTAATTTGATTTTATTAATTTTATTGCTGTTATTTCATGTAGTTTTATTATAGATCTCCTTGATTTGAAATTGTAGAAAGGTAATCAGACCAAAGTAATAAAAATAAACATAAAACAAACATTCCACAATAATAGACCGGTGATGGAATAGGCTTAGTCGAGGGAGCTTCCTAGATGGAAATACCTTCCTTCTGTGTGTTGGTTCCAGCCGCGGCGACACACCATCCCCTCCCTGATGATATCACCGACGTCATAAACAAGGCACATCTGCCTCTATAAAATCTAGAGGCCTACAGTGCGAGCCACTGGCCCGCTGCCGAAGCCGCTCACATGCCTGCCTTAATGGGGAAGAAAATAAAATAAAAAATTTTAACATCTTCACCTGCTTCAGCCATTTATCGAGACCAGATGGAAAACCATTTATTGCAGATGGGTAAGTTGTCCACCAGTGACTGCGCTGGAAGCTCCTCTACGGGAGCTTCCTCGAATCCTGCTAATAGTAGACATCCTCCTCAACCAGCAGCTCCTCTATTACAAGTAAAGAGGATGGATTTGCCCCAATTTTTGAGATCTATTGTGGGGAATGCCCTAAGTTCTGATCAACAGGCAATTTATTTTACTTCACCTGTTGATTTGATGGGTATAGATAAATCTATATCAGATAAATCTATATCAGAAAACACAGAAAACCTGCAATTCATCACATCGCACGACAACAAAGACTATTACCAATAATGATCTCGCCGATAACACAACTCCTAGGACTTTCTCTATTTACATTAACACTATTCAACGCTCAGTCTCTCTCCAAAAAAATGGACATCCTCAGTGACTACCTCATAGAAGTCAACCCAGATATCTGCGCAATTACAGAGACATGGCTAAAACACACAGATTCTGTACTCATAAATCAACTGCCCATACAATCGTACGATTTATTCTCAGTCCCAAGACCCAAAAAAAAAAGGAGGAGGTCTCCTTCTTGCAGCAAAAAAAGGTCTTAATATTACCTTACAACTTACCAACTCCTCCAACAAACTAGAATTCTCCCTCTTCAAATCTGATCAAATCCAAATAGCTTTAGTCTACGCACCACCAGGAACCTTAGAACTGGATCCCTCTCTTCTGATAGAACTTATAGCCAAACACATAAACGCCGACAAACCTGCTATAATCCTCGGAGACTTTAATTTACACGTAGATGCTTCTCCACAATCCATCAACTGCCAAACAGTACTTTCCTCTCTCAACCATTTGGGCTTTACCCAAATTATCAACAGTTCTACCCACAAGGCAGGCCACACTCTGGACCTCATCTTTATTAACGAACCCTTTAACATCCATACCAACCCCACTTGCTCACCAGTTCCATGGTCAGACCACAGAGTTATCCACACAACTCTCAGGATCAACAACCCACCACCTCAAACCACTAACAAATCCACCATCCACTTCAGGAAACCATGCTCTCCAGACATACTCAGTGAAAAGATATCGGAAGCATTAAAGAAACTAGACCTCACAGACGCAACAACTGCAACTACCTCTTGGATCAATATTAACAATAAAATAGCAGATCAAATCTGCCCAACTACAACCAAAACCATACAACCAACATTAGACAATAGGAAACCTTGGTTTACTACCGAACTTAAATCCCTTAAACAATCTCTTAGAAAAAAAGAACAAAGCTGGAGAAAAAACCCAACCACTTCAACACATGCCATCTATAAATCCCTCCTCAACACTTACAGGAATACTATCCTTAGAACGAAGAAAGAATTCTACGGAAAAAAAATACACCACTTTATATTCGACTCAAAGGCTCTCTTTTCTTACGTCTCCTCTTTAACCAAACCATCTCCTCCTACTATCCCAGACCACCAAGCTCTCAACAAAGCAAACGAACTAGCCAACTACTTCAAAACAAAAATCACCAACCTTACCCAATCAATCACATCCAACAACCTTACCCTAACACACCATCTCACACCCTTGCCACAACAAAACTCAAGCCTGGATTCATTCGAGCTCACTTCTTCATTGGAGATTGAAAACACACTCAAAAAATTCAAACCTTCCTCCCACCCATCAGACCCAATACCAACAAATCTCCTCATCGCCATACCAAACACCATCTCAAAATCAATTGCAGAAATTATCAATACATCCCTTTCTCAAGGCTTAGTTCCTAACCAGTTAAAATTGGCAATATTGAAACCATTGCTAAAGAAACCAAACGCATGCCCATCAGACCCAGCTAACTTTAGACCTATCGCAAACTTACCACTCATCGCCAAACTGATGGAAAAAATTGTCAACAAGCAACTGTCAGATTATTTGGAAGAACACAACATTCTATCCCCAGCTCAATATGGATTCCGAAAACGCCTAAACACCGAATCTCTCTTACTATCTCTCACTGACACAATCCTCGTTAATCTGGAGAAAAAACAATCTTACCTGCTCATTCTTCTGGATCTTTCCGCTGCATTCGATACAGTAAAACACTCTACTCTTATAGACCAATTAGCCAACATAGGGATCAAAGGTACAGCCCTCAGATGGTTCCATTCCTTCTTAAGCAACAGATTCTACAAAGTAAGGATAAATAACAAAGAATCGCATCCAATCCTTACAGAGCAAGGAGTCCCGCAAGGATCCTCACTTTCACCCACCCTCTTCAATATCTACCTCCTCCCTCTCTGCCATCTACTCTCAAACCTTAAGCTTACCCATTACCTATATGCAGACGACATACAAATCCTCCTTCCGATTACAGAATCCCTTCAAAAAACCATCACGTACTGGAACGAATGCCTACAGCCTATCAAAATCCTACTTTCAAGCCTCAACTTAGTATTGAATGCTAATAAAACCGAAATGCTCATTGTCTCCCAGGATCCACTCACAATCTCTTCCAGCCTCTCTCTACCAAACGCAAACAACACGTTCTCATCTGACGTCAGAGACCTGGGAGCATGGCTTGATAATCATCTAAACCTAAAAAAGTTCGTAAACAACACCACAAAGGACTGCTTTTACAAACTGCAAGTCCTCAAAAAACTTAAACCCCTCCTTTACTTCTCCGACTTCAGGCTAGTACTACAATCTATCATTCTTTCTAAGCTCGACTATTGCAACTCCCTGCTACTAGGTATACCCGCCAACACTATCAAACCACTACAGATGGTTCAGAATTCAGCGGCTAGAATTCTAACTAGCACGAACAAAAAAGATCACATCACCCCAATCCTTCGGAACTTACATTGGCTTCCGATTAAACAAAGGATACTCTATAAGGTACTCACTATCATCCACAAAGCGACAAACAAACTAGCTCCCATCACATTAAGCACTCAACTCCAAACACACACTTCTTCCAGACCAATCAGAAGCGCATACAGAGGAACACTACATGCTCCGCAAATAAAATCATCATTGAGCAAACGAGCGCTATCTTCAGCAGGCCCACACCAGTGGAACATACTTCCCCCAGATCTTAGACTAGAACCCAGTCACCAAGAATTCAAAAAAAGACTGAAGACTTTTCTCTTCCAACAAGCTTTCCCAGACGCTTAATTTACAGAGACGGATAGACTTCCTAATTACTAGGTATCCTTTATTTATGGACACTGTACTAAGTAACTGGACAACTATCTTTGAGTTCAAAAATTCACTTTATTTCTTATATATATTTAGCATTGTTAATATTTATTTCTTCTTTAAACAGTTATACTGCTTATAGTAAATAATATAATTCTTTATTTATTACCAGTTAAACTATTATTTTTATTTATTTTTCACTATGTTTAATTGTCATCCATTTATACTGTTCCATATGTTCTACGGTTCCATGTAAAGCTCCACTCTCTGTTGAGCAGTTCTTTGTTTTATGTAAACCGGAGTGATTTGTAGTCCCTACAAGAACTTCGGTATATAAAAATTAAAAATAAATAAATAAAATAAATAAATCTGGCCCTGAGGACTCTAAGATTAAATCTAAGGTACCATCTATGAATATAGGTAAAGATCCAGCTAGTGTTACACTTGCTGATTTATGGACACTGATTAAGAAGTTGAATAATGATGTGAATCAATCTATATCTCAGTTTAATGTCTTTATGACGAAGACAAAAAATATTATGTTAGTACAAGAAAAGAAATTACAAGAGTTGGAAAAAACAACATCTGCTTTGAATTTACAAATTCCACTGTTACTTAATGCTGAATCGGCACATATTATGATAGTTTGGTACTAAATAATGAGGTTGAAGCATTGGAGAATCTTGCTAGAGTTAAAACTTTGTGTATAATTAATTTTCCATACACTAGATTATTATCAGCATCCGAACTGTTTAAACAATATTTACAAGAGGTTTTGATCTTTTCAGAAGCTGAGGTACTTTTTATTTACTAAGATATTTTACATGTTTAAGATGAAGGGACCAGAGCAAATGAACCAACCTCCTACTCCAGATAGCCCTGGTCTCTCAACATTTCTTGAGGAAACTGTAGATTTAATCAGTAATAGAGCTACTTTAATAGTCTCTTTTTGTGCAGAGACAGATAAAGATTTGGTGTTTTATAGATACTTAAAAAATACGGATGTTTCCTTTTTTGGACAAAAGATACAAATATTTCCTGATGTCTCTCGTCCTACACAAGTACGTAGGAGACATTTTCTTGCTTTAAAAAATAAAGTGCTCGCATTAGGAGCAACCTTTTTCCTTTAGTTTCCTTGCAGATGTTTAATATGCTAAATTCAAATAAGTTTGTGTTTACTGATCCCCAAATTTGGAAACTTATTTTTAATAAAAATGCAGAGACAGGTTTAGTAGACCAGAGTTAATGATCTATGATTAAAGAGTAGTTGTGGGGAAGGTCTTAGGAAATATTGAATACTCAGGTATATCTCTCCTTTTCCTGATGACATTTTTGTTATGTATAATTTCCCTTACTCCCCATTTCATAGGGCATACAATTGCAGTATACTTGTTTATATTGAAGATTATATTTATAATTCTGCTTTACAACAATTGTACTTTATCTTATTGTAATCAAATAAGAAATATAATAATGATATAATTATAAAAAGAAATAGGATTAGTCATGAATTTCAATGAGGTGAGCGACTTGCAAATAGGGCTCAATGGGCTGATCTTAGTGTTCATGAGGGAACATGAACCCGCAACAATGAATTAATCCATGGAGTTGAGTGTCAGGGCTCAGGTCCTGGCTGGATGAAGAGAACACCATCTAAGGAGTAATGCAGGACTGCAGGGCAAGGCTTAGGCCTGTCTTCTGCCAAATTATCTTCTTCCCCCACAGGTTGAACCCCAGGGGCCAGTAGGACTCTGTTGCGGCTGTATATCATGTTGAGACTGGAGAAAGGCTTGAGCAGTTAGGCTAGGCTGCAGCATGAACAGGAATAGAGTGCAGGTAATAGCTGAAGCTTGTGCAGAAACACAGCACAGCAAGGACTGGTGCTTCTGCAATGCAGGACTGGATCCAAGGACAGAGACAGAACAAGGACTGGGCAGATACAGATGAGACAGGACAGGGACGGGGCTCAAACAAGGCAGACTAGGGAAGGACTTAAAGAAGGCAGCCAACATAAGAACCAACAAGAATCACACAGAACATATAAGTCCAAAGGCAGCACGGCTAAAGGCCAAAAGGCCATTAAGCAAGAGGCCCCGGAGGGCAAGGCCAGACCTAGATAGGCCAGAGATCAAAGGTAGGCCTAGATAGGTTGCAAAGCAAAGAAAAGGGAAACAAGGCCTTTAAGGCCACAAGGCAAGGAGAGAGAAGGCCGGAAGGCAAGGCAAGGAGAGAGAAGGCTCAAAGGCTGTAAGGAAAGGCAAGGCAAGGAGCGAGAAGACTAGGACTGTGAGAATGCTGCAAGGCAGACAGACAAGGAGTGGCCAGGAAATGGAGCCAGGGATGACTCCTCGCGAAGGCAGAGAGGTTATGGCAAAGCGGGGTTAAATGGGGCTGAGGCTTGTCTGTTGCGCAGGCAAGGAGGATGAGCTTGGCAAGGCTGATGACATGGCTCTCTGAGGAGTCCTGGTGACTAGCAAGCTGCACCACAGGCTGAGTTGGATGACTTGTGAGGAAACGGCTTCAATGTTTAGGAGCAGAGCTCACAGGAGCCCTCTGCAGGTGGGGAGTTGTTAGAGTTGTCAGTCAGGGAAAGTTGAGGCTGCGAGGTAGGCGAAATCCTAACACAGAGTTTTTGTTTAACAGCTTGTAAATTAGCATAGCTAATATATATTTCAATCTCTGTGAAACAGCCAGTCAGTTAAGAGTACAAAACTGACATTGTGTGGTCATAAATTTTGGCGCCAGTTAGAATTTGTATTACTATGTTTTGGGAATCTGTGATGCCGTCAGAGTGTTTGCAAGCAAACACATAAATAATGAGTTGCAATAATCCATTTCTGATATGACAAGAGCCTGAAGTATTGTACAAAAGTCAGTAAGATTTAAAAAAAAGATTTTAACCTTTGAGGCACATGAAACTTGAAGAGAGTCTGGACTACAGTTTTAATATGAGCCCACATGGATAAGTCAGATTCTAAGATGACTTCAAGATTATGTACATTTCTAGAATGGGGATGTTACATCCTTTGAAAAAAGCGTAAATGGGGCCCCCATGGAAGGATATCTGCTCAAGATAATTAGTTCTGCTTTACTGATATTCAGCACTAAACAGTTATGGAATATCCAGCATTTGACAGTAGACAGAGTACAAAAAAATCCAGGGTGGCTGACCAAGATGATATTTTCTGCATAAAATATTGTACATCATTAGCATACAATCTGTAGGTTCATTCCCAGGCTTGCTAGTAGCCGACAAAGTGGGACCATGTAGAAGCTAATTTTCTTTATTAATGTGCTTAAGCATGAGTTAACGCCCAATGCAGTAAGCTAATAGTATGCTAATACAGTAGGAAATTAAAAAAAAAAAAGCATGGAAACCCAAAATCTTTAGAGAATACATACGGTAGCATGCATAAAATACGATTTATGTGCATAAAACATTTTGGGGCAGATTTTTAAAACTCCGCACGGGCGCAGATTTGTTCGCACAACCCGGCACCAACAAATCTACGCCCGATTTTATAACATGCGCGCGTAGCCACGCGCGCATGTTATAAAATCTAGGGTTGGCGCGCGCAAGGGGGTGCACAATTGTGCAACTTGTGCGCGTCGAGCCGCGCAGCCTGCCTCCGTTCCTTCCGCCCCCCCCCCGCACCTTCCCCTCCTTTCCCCCTACCTAACCCGCCTCTCAGCCCTACCTAGAACCCCCTCCCCTTACCTTTGTTGAAGAAGTTACATGCGCCGGCTACCGACTGACCCGCGATCCCGGGCACAGCGGCAAATGGCCGCTGTGCCTGGAGGCTCAGGCCAGGCCATGCCCCCGGACCGCCCAAGCCCCACCCCTTTTTGCAAGCCCCGGGATATACGCGTGGCCCGGGGCTTGCGTGCGCCGCAGGGGTAGGTTTTCGGGGGTTGCGCGCATATCTCATGCGCGCAACCCTTTGAAAATCTACCCCTTTGTGTATAACACATTCTCTGCACATAAAATATGCTTCATGCAAAGAAAACTTGATTTGTGCACATAAATTCCAAATGCAGGCGGCTGCAACACTGACTTTACGTTTCAGTCTTATAGACGAACATTAGCCATGTAACTTTATTCCAGTTCTAACCAGGAGTTAAATTTCCAGCTTTTAGAAAGCATGAGTTAAGCCTATAAGCCTCTTGCAACATAAGAGGGTCGGAATAGTCTTGACCGATTTGCAAATCAAACTTGCTTATTCAAAGAAACCTACTTTTATCTCAATTCCAACCTCTGTAGCAGTCTTTGACCGGTTTGCAGATCAAACTTGCTTCCTGAACAAATATCCCTTGTTTCGCCACAACAAAGGCTTCTTCAGGAGGAAATAACATCCCCAGTGCATCCCCATATTTAAATGTGACTTAACAATCCCTCACAAACTTCTCTACAGAACAACATGGGAACCACTGTTTGCCGATTCTCCTTAAATATTTTTCTTCCATTTTAAACTCGTTACCTCTTTGTTTAAATGCTCCTTCTGGGGATTCCAAGATGGCCACCAGGTGAAAGGCACAGGACAGAGAAGCTCCTTATTTCTTTAAAAATAATTTCCAATATGCCTCATATCAAGAGGAAGGCAAAGATCAGGGAAACAGGGGTCTATACAGAGGTTTCTCTGCCCATCCACTAGCGTGAATACTCAGGAGGCATCTTTGGCGGTGGCCCACAAGGAGCGGATGGACCAGTTTCCAGACATCAAACCACGCTTAGCCCGGAACTCCGCTTACCCCTCCTTTACCTACAATACCACCATGTGGACCGCCAGGTCCTAGATTGGTGGCTACAGAGGAAAATGTTAATGCCGAGAGAGTGACTGTATTAATGCCGGCTTCTTCTTCTGGCTTTGAGGCCTTGGTGTTTTTGAAAAGCTCTATGATGGGGACCGATGTGCCAGTCTCCACATCGGCAGAAACTTTAATATCAAAAGGTAAAAGTAAAGATTCTGGGGAGTCGAAGCTTGGACAAGAAGATCGAGGTATGGAATTTAAAATAATACACCCAGCCTTACAGAGGCCTTCGGTTATTACAATGGACTTGTTGTGGTCAGCCCTTATGGTGCTAGAAAGGTCTATTTCTTCTTTGGTAGAAGTAACTTCTGCATTTGCTGGAAGATTTCATGTCTTGGAATTGGAAAATGATTCCCAGAAAAGAAAAATTATGGCTTTGGAACTTAGTTTCCTCTTTGCAGCAAACCCAAGATCAGTTATTCAAGTCTGAGTCTTCACATTTGCAAAAATTAGAAAATATTGAAAATTATATTCGGTATTTGAATCTTCAAGTTTTGAACTTTCCTCAATCCAATCTACTGTCTCCTACTGACTTGATTAAGAAATACCTTACTGAGATATTAGAAATTCCTCAAGAAATTATGCCAACATAAAGTCTATATGACAAAATCTACAAGATCAGATACATTGGAACCAGCTCTGGATGAAGAACCTGATTTAACACAGCTTTTGGAAACTTCAACTGATATTTCAATAACTAGATGTGGAACTCTTTTTTTCATGTGTTTTCTCTCAGGAAAGAGATCTGATATTAAGGTCTTTCTTCCGTCATAGGCAGTCTTTATTTCTGGGATATCCTGTCTGGGTCTTCCCAGATATTACCCGTTCCACTCAGGAACAAAGGAAAACATTTCTTCAAATGCATGCAGAGGCCTTGGCGGTGGGGGCTAAATTTAAGCTTGGATTTCTGTGCCAATGTATTCTAACACATCAAAATGTTAAACGTATATATTTTGATCTAGAACATCTGAGTGTTTATCTGGTTCATGTACTTGATTGGTATTGTTTAAAATTGTATAACTCGATTGCAGTAAGTATTGAAAATGGCATAGCGGATGCCTATTTGATACATATTATTACTAATATACAATTATGCTCCTGTTATTCTACATTTTGGAATTCATTCTTTTCTTTAATATTACAAGAGAGATACGTTAGGTTTCTTGAAACAAAAATTTTCAAGTGCTTGTTTTCTTTTGAAAATCTTCTCCTGTATTTTTCTTATAAGCTGTAATGCTTGTAATTTTGTGAAAATGCAATAAAAAAAATGCTCCTTCTCCAACAGAATGAAAATGAGGTTAAATGATTAATGTATAATTTTGTGTCAAGATATTTTATAAAAAAAAAATGTGTTTATACTACCTAAATAGTCTAATTAAAAAAATAAAAACATATTAGTATAAAAAATAAAATAGAATATTTTCAGATTGTTTATAACACATCATTAGTGTTCATAGTTTTTTCATCAGTATGTATATATATATATATATATATATATATATATATATATATATATATATATATACACACACACACACACATACATTACTGTAAAATATTTGTAACCAAAACTACATTGCAGAAACAGCAATTTTTGTTTACTGACCTCAGGGTCTCTATCCACCCATAAGGGAATCAACCATGCTAAACCTAATCGAGAAGGCATCTGGTCTTCGCTCCCATGATCATAAGGTAAGCACCATTTAGACACCCAATCCTAAACAAAGCAAGGGAAAAAAAATACCTTTTTAATATAGTGTTTAGATAAAATAAAATATGCATACAAATTCTGTACGCTTCAAACTACATACATTTGGCCAGCTCTATGAAGAGTCAGAGGACGTTAAGAGATGTTCAATTTAAGTAGTCTATATTAAACAAAATCCTTTACTTCTTGACCTGTTTGAAGGCAATGACAGTACCAAACTAGCAGAACTGCAACTAGTCTGAACATAAACTAATTAAATGTCCATAGATTTAAACAAAGTAACTGTTTCAACATCAGGAGGTGGAGGTGGGAAGACTTCATATTTTTAAATAACAACACAGCTCTAGATAGGGTTTATCCTTTATGAAAAGTCAATTTTCATTGAATATTTACAACAACCAGCTCAGTGGCAATGCTGCACACTACTATGTGGATAGTCTTTGGTGCAATACCTAGATCAGATGTTCTGTACCCTAGGTGGACTGAAGATGTTGCAAAAGCGGTGTTTCCAGCCCATGTGGAAGGAGGAGTGAGTTGTGATCAGCTATAAGACAACACCTGCTGGCAAGATTAAGAATGCATGATACAGTATTCCAGAAGGAGCTCTGTTGCATGACTTACAGACTCAGAACCTTTGCTGCAATGACCAGATTAGGAAGAGCAGGAGGAAGTCTATTGTGAATGAAGACCAGTGGTACCACAATCCCAGCACTGGCTCCAATTGAGATAGAGGAAAAAGAAATGATGAAATATGGGGCTACAAAAATTAATTACAAATTTTTTTTGATGTTTAATCTAATTATCTAAAATATTTTTTGCCTTAACTACAGTTCACTGCAGGGATAAGAACAATCACAACAAGATTGTACACACTATGGGGCAGATTTTAAAACCTGCGCGCAGGCGCAAATTTGTTTGCGCAACCCGGCGCGCACAAGGGGGTGCACAATTGTGCAACTTGCGTGCGCCGAGCCATGCAGCTTGCCTCCATTCCCTCCGAGGTCGCTCCGAAATCAGAGAAACCTCAGAGGGAACTTTCCTTCCGCCCCCCCACACCTTCCCCTCCCTAACCCATCCCCCAGCCCTATCTAGAACCCCCCCTTACCTTTGTTGAAGAAGTTATGCCTGCCTCCTGGCAGGCATAAATTACGCGCGCCGGCCAACGGCCAACCTGCGATCCCGGGAACAGCGGCAAATGGCCGCTTTGCCTGGAGGCTCAGGCCACGCCCACCCCGCCCCTTTTTGCAAGCCCCGGGACATACGCGCGTCCTGGGACTTGCGCTCGGCGCGCGCAGGGGGACACAGGGGTAGGTTTTCTAGGGTTGTGCGCGTATCTTACGCATGCAACCCTTTGAAAATCTACCCTTATGGATGCAGAAAGACATTAGGAGGTAGGCTAAGAATAAAAAAACAAAGCCTATACAGGTGAACCTGAGAAGACACACTGTTCAAAAGAGGGAAACCTAGGGAATACCATGGTGCATTTATTCACAGAGCTCATAGGCTGGTTTAAATAGTGAGGCCTTTAGCTGTTTTCTAAATGTGTACATGCTTTAGAACATAATTAATCTCTATCAATATATCAGACATGTCTTATATAACATACATCAACAATGCAAATAGCATTCACCATTTATACATTTTATTAAAAAAGGAACAGAATACATCAGCAAGAATATAGCAAAAGATTACTTCACAATAATTCACGACTGTATGCAATAACAAGAAAGCTAACTCAAAAAACAACCCAAAGACAGAATCAACATTATAATCAAACTCTGAGCTCAAATCATATAGAAAAGAATGAAAAAAAGAAGAAAAGTGAAGGTTGGCAGCTATCTATATGCCACTTATTTAGGTATTCAAAATCCATAACAGATATTTATAACCTTGTCCCCTAAAACAAGAAAAAATTCTCAGGTTATGCTTTGAAAAATGAAAAAGGGAGCATAATGCCCCCCCCAAACAGTCTAATCACTTCTCAAATCCTGTTAATTTCTCCATGCTTAACATATTCAATATTTCTGTATCCATTTAGACTGATTTGGGGGGAAGGCCCCTTCCAGAATCTAGCAAACACACACAATGTAGCTAAATAGCAGGTATTGTGCCAGATTCTTGACTTTTCCCTAAACATCCCACTGACTAGCCCTACCCCATAAAAATACTGGAATCATCTGTGGTATATCCACCTTATAAATTCCTAAAATAGTCCTACTTCATTCCAAAAACTTAGTATAAAGAAACAATCCTACTACAAATATTTGAACAACCCCATCATAATACAATTCCACAAATGGAAGAATCTGAAGAAGGCAGATTTACGAGCAATGTAAGGAACCAGAAGTAGTAACGGAAATAAAAAAAAAAAAAAGCTATCAAAATTAAAAAATGAACGGCATAAGCACAGGGACGGTAACTTTTACACAGCCACATTAGTGCACGTCTGTGCATTTGCCAGCTCGAGTCCAGGAACACATTCATTTTTATAACATACGCACTGTGATGGAGTGTACCGACAACTCCCTTATTCTGCCTTAAGAAGCCCGGTTCAAGGTTTTAACCCAGTTCTCCTTAAGGCAGAATGTTGCAAGGGATTCTGGGTGAAGGCAGGTTCCCTTCATTCTACCATAAGAACCCAGGCCCAGAAAGGCTTGGGGAGGTCCCAGGGAGCTGGTAGGACCTCATGATACACCCAGATGATGGACATTTACTTGTTAGTTGTGCCTGACACATGGTGAGCTACTATCTTGATTCTTGTATCTTTGAAGCACTGTAAATAAATATCTGCATTATAGCTATGTTGGTCCAGTCTTATTATATTCCTGAACTATTCCTGTGGTCGCAGCAGGATAAAATAGGCTACACATGGTGTTAATTTAGGGATCTATTTTGCTTAAGCAGGAAGCACAAGTAAAAACCCACAGCCTCCAAGAAGAAAAAAAAAACTGCTGTAGAGTTTTTTCCTGGGGCCGTCTGAGTTCTACAACAGGCCAAGGGTGCTATCCCCACCTGGGCAGTCAGGAGTCAGTTAGTAAGTTAAGGCCAGACAGGTCAGCAGGTGTTTTTTGTATTATCTGCCTCATGTGAGTTATCCATTTGGAAGCTGGCCTCAAAGAGATAAAATGTTGCAGGTAATACAGGTCCTGGCCACCGGACAGCAACAGCTGCAAAACACTGTACAAACACAAATAGACAAACAGCAGCAGCTACAAGACCAATTACTGCAACAAGGGGCAGTATTAACTCAGCTAGCTGAGGCCCTGCAATTGGCTATGTTCAGAATACCTCAGGCACTTTCACTTTCACATATCTTGTTTAAGATGAAGGGAGGAGAGGGCCTGGAGGTCTTTCTAAAGAACTTTGAATGAATCGCTTGCCTGTCAGCCTGGCCAGAGTCCGGCTGGACACATACTTGGCTAACTTGCTCATCAGCAAGAATCAAGTGACGTTCCAGGCTATCAATCCAGATGGGAGGGCTTCCTATGAGGACATCAAGGTTGCTATACTACAGAGAGCTGGCTACTTCCCAGAACACTATCAGCAGCAGATCCGACGGTGGCCCTACAGCCTGGTGAGAGCTCCAGAAACATCTTTCATCATTTGAAAGATACTGGGTGGAAGTGGCTCCAGTGGAGGCAAGGTTGGGACTGGAAGTGGCTCATAAAATACTCCTGGAGCAGTTCCTAGATGGTCTGGACCAGTCCATGAGGAACTGGGTCTGTCAACACATCAAGATCACCCTGGAGAAAGCCCTGGAAATGACGGAAACCTTCCACCAGGCACAGTCAATGCACACCAGCATAAGAGGTTTAGAAAGACAACTCACAACAATTCCCTGCAAGGTACAGAGGATCTCAGCAATGAACCTCCAAAATAGGGAGCTCAGCCTCCGTACCTGGTTTCCAGAAGCCAATCTCATTAACATGTTTTAACTGTGGACAGAAAGGACACTTGGCAAGGGACGGTCAGTATGGCTGAAGCAAACCTATGGATGTTTGTCTGGTGACCCAGCCAATGCCCAACGTAGTAAACATACTCAAAAATAACGCTCAGAAGCAGAATGACCCGCAACCTAGAAAAAAAAAGGGGAATCCGGAGAGGCTGGAACAACCCAGAAACAGGGCATTGCAGACCCTCTCTTTTTGTGCCCTTTGTGTGGAGAATGGGCATGAAGAAGACCACTGTCCATATAGGCAGACAGAAACCGAAGACTCTTTAAGTGAACTAGGTAGGGCAGAAACCCGATCGGCCTTAAGGGAATGTGCTTTCAAAGGAAGAATGTCCTTGACTTGAGGACCTGGAGTTCAAACACAGGTTAGCGGAACAAAGTGAGAAGGAGTAATGAATGGGGATAGAGCTCCAGAATGTTAATGACATGTGAGAAAACGCTTAGGATCACAAGCTGACAAAACTCCAAAGCTGTAATTTTGTGGGTGTCCCACATACATGACTTAGGGAATTTTTAATCCAGATGGAACTGGAGGGAACCTCTACCCAGGCCTTGGTAGATTCTAGCTGTAGCAAAATGATCATTTGCCAGGACTTACTATTTCAAGGACATATTACCAATAAGAAAATAGAAACAGTAGCATGTATACCTATGATCGAACAAAAGTATTCAACTTCCCACATTCTCTTTATGACCGCCGCAGAACAAGCTGTGTTAGAAGTGGCTGTCCTCTACAAGCTTCCGGGTCGATATTATCCCATTTTGCAACATTATGGAAACAACTCATGGGTGTTGGCGACAGTACAATTGGAGGGAGGCAGGCACTTGAGACAGCTGTCTAGCCTAGATATTTTTTGTTTTATTATTTACACGCCATCCACAGCAGTATTAAAGTTACCCTGCAGGGGACCTCGTTGTGCACGCAAGTATTTATGTGCACATCTCTTGGCTTTCCCCAGACATGCCCATGCTCCGCCCCTTTTTAGAATCTTTTTCCTTATGCATAGAGCAGAAGACACGCAGGTCCATGGGCAGCTTATAAAATTTGCTCAGCTCCGTCAGTCCAACTTGTGCATGTATCTCCCAGTTTTGTCGCACACAGGGCTTTTAAAATTCACCTTTAGCAGTATACACTTGCAGGAAGAAAACATTTTTCTATCACATGATCCTTAGTGTTTCTTTTAACAGTTTCTGTTCATAACTAACTCCAGGATCATCATTTATTCTCCGCATCAACATCTGCCGCAGCCAGATATAGTCACTACAAAAGCACTTATCTACTTCTCAGCTTCTGGATCACCCCACATTAATAATAATCTGCTTCACTGGCTTCCCTCACCCAACTAGAGTGCATTTTCTTCCTCATCATCTTACCAGAGGATTCGCAGGGCCAGCTCTTCCTCTTCATCTGCCATACATCCACACTTTACTGTTTATTGAAACTTGCCATTCAATTCAAAGTATCTGCCACCAGCAACACTGTCACGGCATCCTCCACCTGCATGATTGTTTGTTAAACTCCATGGCAAAACCTGTTCCCTCACTCCTTACTGCACTAGACTAACACTAGCATAGCTGAAAGATCTCTGCCTTGAGCCTCCTTTAGTATCATGAAGCTTTAATGGCCTTGCCTGCATTATTGTTTCCACTAAGCACATGTTCAGCTTTATTCTCCCAGCACTGTGGGAGACACACTACACCATGGCTCTTGATCGCTTCTCTATGACTGCAATAAGCATTTGCTTTCCTTCTCTGAGCAAGAAAATCAGTATTTGACCATCCTATTTAAAGCTTAAGGAAAATAAGGGACTGGAAATATGAGGTTAAGCAGCCATTATAGAAGCTGGCTCACTCTCGCCCTTCATTTCATGTGTTTTTAAGCAAAATGAAACAGGATTTTAGTCAAAGCCTAAACAGTAGCATTATAAATTGAAATAAAGATTAAATCCCCTGTGTGGCCATAATGAGGAGAATTTTATAACTGACCGCAGAGCAGTAAACTCTGCATATACTTTACCAAATATTTTCAAAGCAAATATATGCACACAGGTTTCCTTTGAAATTACTCAGATAACTGGCTGAGGACATACAAAAATTATCTTGTGCAAAGTTACAATAGCTCCAACCAGGCTTAACTTCTGCACATACTTTCTTTTTTTGTGTGTTCCTATCTTTGTATTATTAAAGAGAAAAAGAAAACAAAAAGATGAACCAACAGTAAACATCAAGGTGTACATCAAAAAGAACAGAAAATCAGGTGACTTGTGATACATAGTGAAATATTGGAGCCCAAACCTTGTGGGACCAAAGCAGACTTCTACTCCTCTCAGTTGCAGCTATCTTGAATTGATAAAATTGCTATACCATTTCTGGTACCTCAGAGTACCATGGAAATTTTACAGCTGATAAGTTATTTATCATTTTTAGCTTTTCAATTATTTCTTTTTAGTTTCTTTAAATATTTTAATTTTTATATATTTTAATTTATTTATTTAAAGGCATTTATTACCCGCCTTTCCTATATTTCTATTAAAAAAAATTTGCTTTTTAGTTTTTAGGTTTCTGATTTTTAAGCTTGTTTATGATATAGTGGTCAGCCTCTTCTCTTAACTAGCAGGTATGCTTTAATTCTTACATATTTTGGTTTTGTTTTAAATTATTTATCATTTTGCCATATTATTGTGTCATTTCTTATATATTGCCATTTTTAATTTGCAATATTTTAAAATTTGTATTCATTTAATTTTAGTCCTAGTGGATTAACATACAATCCCCCATGAGAATTTCATTAATGTAAATTCCACATCATAAACCATATTATACTTAATGTTGTTTTGTTACCGAATGATAATGGCACCCTCTATGTAAAGTATGATCTATATTTTCTTTGATATAGGTGCCCTATTGTAAACCGTTATGATGGTGAATAACTTAATGACGGAATATAAAAACGTTAAAATAAATAAATAAATACATTTATTATGTTTTGATAATTTTTTTGTTATTGTTTATTAAAAATGTTACTACTTTTATGATAGATTTTTATGGGTTCTACTTATGGAATAAGGACAATCAACTTTATAACCACCCCTGAAGCAGACATCTTGTTGAAACATGGCCATGTTGGGTACATTGGATCCATCATTGTGCTAATTTTAAATTTGATTCTATTGTAAATATGCTTTTATTGATATTAAATTTGTAATAATTTTCACACATTTTTAAATATGTTTACCTTTTTGTTTACCACTTTTGTTGTTTTCATCTTACAAAACTAGACTTGAAGCTATTTATGTGACAGGTTTATTGCACAAAACATTCCAGTCTAATTGAGAACATAAGACATGTCATGCAGGGTCAGACCCACATTTTGTCCCAGACAATGGCCAGTCCAGGTCACAAGTACCATTCAAATCCCCAATTGTTGATCAATTTCTTGTATCTCACTCCAAGGGATGAGTGCTGGCTTTCCCAAGTCTAACTGACTAATAACTGTTTTTGGACTTTTACTTCAGAAACAAGTCCCCACCATGTTAGTTGCTTCAACCACATCCTCCAGCAACACAATTCCATAGTTTGTGCACTGAGTGAAAATATACTTCTTACAATTTGTTTTAAATCTGCAGGTTTCTAGCTTCATGGAGTGTCACTTAGTCCCTATTTATCCGTTCCACCCCACTCATGATTTTATAAATTTCAATCATATCCCCTCTCAGTCATCTGTTTTCTAAGCTAAAGAGCCCTAATTTGTTTAGCCTTTCTCCATAGAGGAGCTTTTGCATCCCCTTTATCATTTCCATTGCCTTTCTCTATACCTTTTCTATGTCTGCTCTATCTTTTCTGAGATGGAGCAATCAGAACTGCACACAATATTCAAGGTGTTGTTACACCATGCATCTATATAAAAGCATTATGATAGTCTTCGTTTTGTTGTCCATTTCTTTTGAAATAATTCCTAGCATTCTATTTCCCTTTTTGAACGCCGCTGTACACTGAGCCGAAGATTTCAAGATATTATCCACAAAGGCTCTGGGGTCCTTTTCCTGGGTGGTGACTCCAAATATGGAACCCAGAATCATGTACTTGTAATTGGGATTATTTTTTTTACTATGTACATTTGCATTTGTCTACATTAAATTGCATATGCTATTTAGAAGCCAGCTCTCCTAGTCTCACAAGTTTCTTCTGCAGTTATTCACAATCTTAGCTGTTTTAGGGCCTCATTTTCCAATATCGCAACCTAGCTTGTTGTTGCCCAGGTAGAGTGTCCATCAAGCTAGGTGAAGAGAACATTGCACAAATCTCATCTTGGACTGAGTTTCCTCACTCCGAAGGCCATCAAGTCTTCACAAGAGACCACTGTTCTGTTCATACGTCTCATGTTGAATGTGAAAGTGGCCCCAACCCCCTACACTCATACCTAATCCCCACCTCGAGTTACTAGGTGGGCCTCCCATAGGGATACAAATACCTGTCTAGGGAGTAGACATTATAGCAAGGCTCGCTCACTCTCTCTCTCTCTCTAGGATACTGAAACAGACTGTCGTGAACCGCGATAAACCTTTACCAGCCTCTAGCGCACAATGTATCGCAAATGAAAGGGTTGTAGCTATTGGCCGCGTTAGGAGCCGCGCTAACACTGCGGCTGTTTCTCCGCACACGATAACTTTACATATGCTCCGCCCCAACTCCGCCCCCTGAATACAAAATTAAAAATTTGCATTCGCAAATCGCGTTAACGGCTGTTAGTGCGATTTGCGAACTTATCTCCTGCGGTAACTCCTTGGAAAATGACCCCCTTAATGACTCAAAACAATTTTGTTTCATCTACAAATTTGGTCACCTCACTCTTCATTCCTTTCTTCAGATCAATTATGAATATGCTAAACAGCACAGGTCCCAATACAGACCTGTGGGGCAATCACCAATGAATGTGTACAATTCTGGTCACTGCATCTCAAAAAAAGATATAGTTGCATTGGAGAAGGTACAGAGAAGGGCGACCAAAATGATAAAGGGGATGGATGGCTTCCCTATGAGGAAAGGCTAAAGAGGTTAGGGCAGTTCAGCTTGGAGAAGAGACAGCTGAGGGGGGATATAATAGAGGACTATAAAATCATGAGAAGTCTAGAATGGGTAAATATGACTCGATTATTTACTCTTTTGGATAACAGGACTAGGAGGCACTCCATGAAGTTAGCAAGTAGCACATTTAAAACTAATCAGAGAAAATCCATTTTCACTCAACACACAATTAAGTACTGGAATTTGTTGCCAGAGGATGTGGTTAGGCAAGTTAGTGAAGCTAGGTTTAAAAAAAGGTTTAGATAAATTCTTGGAGAAGTCCATTAACTTCTAGTAATCAAGTTGACTTAGGGAATAGCTATTGCTGTTACTGGCATTAGTAGCATGGGATCTTCTTAGTGTTTGGGTACTCGACAGAACTTGTAACCTGGATTGGCCAGTGTTGAAAACAGGATGCTGGGCTTAATGGACCCTTGGTCTGACCCAGTATGGTAACTTCTTATGTTCTTCTGATCTTTGTCCATCCAGAAAACTGAACATTTAGTCTTACCCTCTGTTTATTGTCTTTTGTCCAGTTACCAATCAATAATAGGATCCCCATGACCTCCCAATTTTCCAAGAAGTCTCACGAGGGATTTTGTCAAATGCCTTCTGAAAATGCAAATACATTACAACAATTGGCTCATCTTTACCCACATGTTTATTTATACCCTCAAAAAAATCTTATAAATTGGTAATGCAAGATTTCCCTGTGCAAAATACAATGTTGATTCTCCCCCATTAAACCATGTCTATTTCCTCTATGTGGTCAGTAAGGTTTTTAAGTAAAGCTTCGACCATTTAGCGCAGCACAGAACTCAGGCTCACTGGTCTATAGTTTTCCAGATTATCGCGGACCACTTTTCAAAAATTGGCATCATATTGGCCACTATCCAATCTTCTGGTACCATGGCTTTTTTAAATAACAGATTGCAAATCACCAGCAACATGTCTGCAATTTCATTTTTTACTTCCTTCAGAACTCTGAGGTGAATAACATCTGGTCCTGGTGAATTGTTATTATTCAATCCATCAATCTGAGTTATTATGTCCTCCAGTTTCACTGTGATTTCACCTAGTTGCTCAGAATCAATACCATCAACAAATGTTTCTGGTGTGGATATGGATTCAATATCCTCCACAGTAAAGACAGAGGCAAATAAGTCATTTAGGGGCCGATACAATATTGTGCGGTCAGTCTAGTGCACAGGTTAGCCCATGACTGGATGCGCATTTTGGATGCACTAGGCTAACAGCCCATGCAAAAAAGGGATTAGCATATCCAAAATGCGTCCAAACATGTTCGTTAATTGAGCATGTTTTCCTAACCCATGCACAGCCACATCTCCTAGGTGCCTGATACCATGGACGTACTAGGGATGCACAATTTATACCTAGTGCATCCCTTTTAGCATGGCAGCTTATTTGCCTATTACATCAGGTGCCCAGGAGAGGGGATGTGCACCCAGTTCGGACACATGCTTTTTAATGCATGATACTGCGTCGGCCCCTTAGTTTTTGTGCCATTTTTTTGTCCTTCTTGACCACCCCTTTCAGCCCTCACTCATCTAGCAGCCCAACTGTCTCCCTCATAGGATTTTTGATTTGAATGTACTTGAAAAAGTTTTTATTACTTGTTTTGACATCTAAGGCAAATTTCTTTTCAAATTCTCTCTTATCCTGTTTAATTACTTTTTTACATCCAACTTGCCAGTGCTTATGTTCTTCCCTATTTTCCTCATTTGGGTCAGAATTCCATTTTTTGAATGATGCCCTTTTCATATTAATTGCCTCTTCTACTTCACTATTAAACCATGCCAGTCGTTTGGTTTTCCTTCAATCATTTTTAATGCATGGAATACAGTTTGCCTGCACCACAAGCTTGGTGCAGGCAAACAGTATTCCACTGCCTGCACCAAGCTTGTGTTTTCAGGCAGTGTCTACACTGCCTGAAAGTTTTTAATCTTATGGATTGTGTCTTTTGTTTTCTTCTAACAAATTTCCTCTATTTTACCATAGTTCCCCCTTTTTATAGTTAAATGCTACTGCAGTAGTTTTTCTTAGTATTCATACTGTAGTAATTATGTCAAATTTTATTGCATTATGATCATATTTTACCAAGCAGATCCACCATCTTTTTCTCTTGCACCACTGAGAACTAGACCTAATGTAGTTCCCACTTGCAGCAGTTTCATGACCAATTGCTGTATAAAGCAGTCTTGATGGTATCAAGGAACTTTACCTCCCTTGCATGGCCTGATGTGACATTTACCTAATCAGTATTCAAGTAATTGACACGTCCCCTTATTACTGTGATGCCCATTTAGTAGCCAGTCCGATCTCCATTAGCAGTTTGTTTCCTCATCCTGGCTAGGCAGGCGATAATATATTATCACTTCTATACTCTTCCCATTTTCCTTTGGAATAGCTGTCCATAAAGATTTCAGAGTGCAGTTTGTTTGCTACAAAATTTTACCCTGCTTGACTCTATGCCATCCTTAACATATAGCACCACCCCTCCACCAATTTCATATAATTTGTATCCTGGTATCACAGTGTCCCATCAGTTATCCTCCTTCTCCCAGGTCTCCAAGATGCCTATTATGTCTATAATCTTCCTTTAGTGTAATACATTCTAACCCTTCAGTCTTATTTTTTCAGACTTCTAGCATTTGCATATAGACATTCTTAAATACTTTTATTTGTATTTTTATATGTACCAACAACCTGCTTATTATCAGATGATACAGTTTGCAGTCATTTTTATGTGTGGTCTGTATGTAAATACATACATCTTTGTTTTTTCAGGTTTTACAACCACCTTGCTATCAAGACTTGCTAACTTACTTGGTTTGACAGTATCCTTTGAAGATTACCTCCCTTTGAATCATGCGTTGCTGAGCGACTCTCGTCTTTCCCCCATGTTCTAGAGTAAAAGCTGCTCTCCTTTTTAAAAGTTAGCACCAATTGTCTGGTTCCATTCTTGTTAAGGTGGAGTCCACCCATCAGAATAGGCTTCCCCTTTCCCAAAATGTTCCTCAATTTCTAATAAACCTAAAACACCCTTTCTTGAACCATCGTCTCATCCATGCACTGAGACTCTGGGGCTCAGCCTGTCTCTGGGGTCCTGGCATGGATCAAGAAGCATTTCTGAGAATGCAACCCTGGAGGTTCTGAATTCCAATTCCTATTTAGGAGCCTAAATTTAGCCTCCAGAACCTCCCTCCTGCAATTTCCTAGGTCATTAGTACCCACATGTACTACAGAAGCCAGTTTCTCCCCAGCATTCCCTAAAATCTTATCTAGGTGATACATGAGGTCTGCTACCTTCACAGCAGGCAGGAAAGTTACCATATGATTCTCACACCGAACAGACACCCAGCTATCTACGTCTTAATAATATAATCACTCACTATAAAGGCTGCTCTATCCCTTCCCTCCTGGGCATGGACCCCTGGAGATACATCCTTGGTGAAAGAGGAAAAAGCATCACCTGGAGAGCTTAGCTACAGGATTACTTCCTGCCACACCAAGATGATGATCTCCTGCTAGGTGACCTTGCTCCTCTAGAATATTACAAGGGCTGCTAGACTGGAGTTGGGATCACCCTTGAAGGTCTCCTCTATATACCTCTCTGTCTACATCAGCTCCTCCAGGTCTGCTACTCTGTATTATAGTTAGCTAAGAAACATGTACTTGCATTTTACTAGGAATAATGTTACTTTTCTGATAGTAAAGACAATTAAGGATTAGTCAAATATAGTTCAGAAGACTTATTTCCACAAATATCAGGCAGCCAACTGAAAATAACAAAACTGAACCATAAGGAGGGATTAATTAGTGTTTTGCTTCACTGCCTCAAAGGCATATTGTTTCAAACAAATGTTTGCAGCTAATGATCTAGTAGGAAGGAAATTCTGTCCAAAAAATAAGGACAAGATGAGGTTTATCCAGGTGTACCATTTTATGTTCATTTATTTAATTTCCTGAAAACCATTCTAAATATTGGATATGGTAAAATTATATATATATATATATATATATATATATATAAAATATTTAAAAGAACCGACAGAAAGAAACAAATTCAGTCAAACACAGATAGTTATGCACTAATATCTCTCTGGTTTAAAGCTCTATTTCAATTTATTTTATTTTTTTTTACCAGTAGGTCTTCCTTTATCCTTTTTATTGCAGCTCATTTGGAAGCAGTGCAGGGATCTTGGCACCATAAGCCTTCATTCACAATAAAATCAGCACCCTGGACACCCCCCACATTTCCCACCCCCAACGAACAAACATAACAAAATAACCAGTCAGATCTCTTGAGTGGATACAACAGGCTGCAGCTTTATTAATCTAACAGCAAATACTACCTACGGTATCTAAGACCAATATACTTTAATCAACCGGATACAACCGTATTGTCCTTGCCTCCATCCGCCGTTTTTCCTAGCAAGACAGCATCTGTACACAGCCCTCCGCTGTGCTACCTAGCAAGGGGCCACACTCCCAGGTTTGTCAAGCCCAATATGCAACACGAAACCGGCACACTTGATGTTATGTATGTTCTAGAAGTCTTTGTTCCACCATCTTAATTTATCCCATCACGCTGGCTCAGGTATACCCGCCACAGGCATAAGGCAGTCTGACACTTGCCTTATGCCCCCACCTAACTGCAGCCTGCTGTGTCCCTTATAAACAAGCTTTTGAGGGCTTCCTGTAATGTATTATTAAAAAGATCCTGCCCTATGTCAGACAAAAGAATGTTACCCGATCACACAATGCATCAGTCCAGTCGTGCTGAATCTGACCTCCCCTAGTGGTTCATCTTTTTTCGCCCTCTGTTCCACAATTTAGAGTTGCTCCATTTTTTTCCTAGGAATTATATCCAATCACAGTAGATAAGTCCCCAGGAAAAGGCATCCAACTCCAAGAAGTCTGTTCTGATGATCCGAATCAATTGCCTACATGAAAATTTGTCCGAGTCGTTACCCCCAAGGTATATTATCATAGCATCTGGCTTATGATACCTTGCCACCCGGTTCCACTATAATGGCAACAACTACTCCCAACTCATACCCCATGCCCGATCCAAGTGATAGACTCCATGAGCATCCATGCCCAAATGAGGACCATACGATCTTTCACATGCCCTCCTTGCTGCCCAACAGATGAAAGAGTGTCCAACAATCTAGACTATTCTTTGCCTCTGGGGCAGAACTGCAACAAGATATAACATGCATTACTCTCAATAAGGTAAATTTGGTCTTACATACAGTTGCACCGCTGACCGCCATCTACCAATTCTCTGAATAGTCTGTTTGTAAACCTGCTTGATTGCACTAGTGACTGCCCCAATTCTAAAAGAATGTGTTCTGAATTCATTGGGATTCAATCGTAAACATCCTACTGCTTCCTTAAATACTGTAGCAAATTGGTATCTCGTTAGAGGAATACCATCCCACCCTCGGTCTACAATGCAAGCAGGCCTTTGCATTGTGCACGGGAAAGAGACCAGAGAATCAATTTGTCTCAGGTGTAGAATGGCACCTTTACCCCTCTGGTCAGTCTTGGATCTATGGATATCAGTAGATACTCCCCTAACTCTAACCTGGACATTCTCCTTGAGCCATTGTAGCCTGAATCAGTTCTGGAAGCAGCCACCAACTCACTCACCCATAGGGCGCTGAAAAAGGCCAATGTTATTGCTGATCGGAATAGGTTTGCTTCAAATCGAGAATTATAAACAGATTGCAAAATGTGCCATAAACGAACCAGCAACTCTAATTTATTTATTTAAAATCTTTTCTATACCGTCGTTAAGTAGTATACCATCACAATGGTTTACATAGAGGCACATATATATACATTTATGAAAGATGTATAATTTAATACTATCTCTAGAAGGTGCCATTTGAAGTCCGGTAACATAGTTTCGTAATAAAGACTATTTTGCAAAAAGTTAAAGATCTTGTCCTTTTTCTACATTTCTCAGTTTCAATTGTATATCTAACTCTATCGGAATGTATGTTTTGCTTAATAAAAAACATGCTTATTGAGCGGAAAAAGGTGCTGCGTTCCATTGTTCTGCTACCAGATTTCATATACCACTTTGAAAAATGGGCCTTTGTAAAATCAGTCATATGACCCACCTTCCCATTCCACCCCTTAACATTTTTTTTTTAACTATGAAACATTTTGTCAGATTGCCCCCAGCCTTGCTCTTTGGCAAAGAAGGCAAAACCTGCCAAATTATTATTCACTGCCCCTCTAGATACTCCCTCCTCTTTTACTCTGGCTATGCAATTTATGATGAACCCGGTCAGGACTGGGTCACTTGTCCATCCCAAGCTGACTAGAAAACCTTGTATCCTCTCAAATCCTCTGCAATACATGGACCATTGGCAGGAGCCACTGATTCCCTCAACAGATCCCAAGTGGTCGAGTCCCAATCCTCCATAGATGTTCAGGGACCAGAGTCCCCACTCCTTCGGCATTCAGAACCTGTTTTCAAAATAAGATCCATTTAGCCTGTGATAAAGCATTTGCTATACCATTACTCAATCCTGTCACATGCCGAGCTCTCACTGTTGTACTGAGCCTTAAACACAACTTCCCTGCACAACTCTATGACCCTCAGACACTTTGGGGACTGCCTGTTGATAACAACTATTTGGTTATCACACCAAAAAATTACCTTCTTATTCCTGAACCTGCCACCCCACACCTCCAAAGCTACCAAGATAGGGAATCGTTCTAAGAAAGTAATATTCTTGGTTAAAGTCCCATCCCTCCATTCCTTGGGCCAAGCTGCTGTGCTTTATGAGCCCTGATAGTATGCTCCAAATTCCCAGAGGCATCTGTCTGAATGTCAAGGACACGACTCAATACTGGGGGTTCCTGCCATATGGAATTACCATTGAAATCGGCTAGAAAATTGTCCCAATCTGCCAAATTGGCTTTCAAAGAATTTCCAACCCTAATAAAGTGAGGAGGACTTGCAGCTGGCGGTCAGCGCTGCAAGTCTCCTAAAAAATTCCCTCCCCATGGGAATAACTCTGCAGGCAAAATTCAGGCTTCCGATCAGTGATTATATATCAGCTAATGTTAGCTTCTTGGATAGATATGCCCGCCGAATGAGGTCCTGCAACTTGGCCAACTTCTTTTCTGGCAATCTGGACACCATTTAATTGGAATCAAGTTCAAACCCAGGAAAACATATGACCATTGCGGGGCCCTCAGTTTTCTCATGAGCCAAGTTAATTAGTTATTGTCTGGAATTCACTCAATAATCGTTCCATTTACCCTTGCTGCAGGCCCTACAAACAGAAAGTGATCTAGATAATGTATTATGTTCTTGGGGTTTTTTAAAACTCTATTTATGCATTATCAAGGCATACATACAACAAAAAACAATTATTCAAACAGCATAGTCCAATAGTATATAAACAACTCAGTGGTAGAGTAATCACACAGAGCAAAGTGAGGCTAAATGTGTGAACAATTACACATTAATAATGCTGTCTTGATAAGTATGATATGCTTTCAAAATACAATTTTTAAATTGTTCATTCCTAAGCGTACTATAGGCATTATATGTTAGCCACCTCACGGACTTGGGCTCTTGGAGTCCATTTTCAAAAAGTGGTGATTGTAACGCGAGCAGCCAGCAATGACTGACTAAACCTCTAAAGGGAACCAGTATACCATAGCCAGCCAATTTTCTCAGTAGTCTGGTTAGTGGCATAATATTCACTGGTATATTAAGAATATCAGCCAACTTCTGAATGACACCAGCCCAAAACTTTGAACTTCTGGGCATTGCCACCACATATGGAAGAAGGATCCAATACCCCCGCAGCCCCAATACTCTGGGCTCAGGTAAGAGTAAATGGCTGCAAAAAAAAGCAGGGGTACGGTATGTCCTGTGCAATAATCTGACCATCATCTCTACACATTTCTGGCAAATGGAACTATGGTGTGCACCATCCAAATACCCTTCCAAGCAGAAGCGTCCAAAGAAAGCTCAAGATCACAATTCCAAGTGACCATTAACCAAGAGGAAGCATTTGACCCTTGTTTACTCTATAGAATTCCCCAATACATTTAAAAAATTCCTTTTGCTTGTGTGTCGGGATCACTCAGGTAAGTGAACAACCCGTTCATCGGACAAATCAGCACAGATAAATCAAAGCGAGAAGCCAATGCCTCACAAAGCTGTAAATAATAAACATGGTCTCCCACATCTAAATCAAATTCCTCACACAGAGAAGCAAATGAAATAAAATGACTCTCATCCCACAATTGGACAATACTGAATAGCCCTTAAAGGCCAGCAAAAATGTCAAGCCTGAAACCAGTGAATTACCATAAACAGGGGTTACTAAAAGCGCATTGTTTTTTTTGCGGATCCAAGAAATGCAAAACCTGGCTCCACACACCAAGCATATGAGCCAGGATATAACTACTGCTAGTTACTTGTCTGATCGGAGAGATCAATAGTAAAAAACAGTAACAAAGATAAACAAATTATATCCAATTGTAATCTTTTCAATGACAGCCACAAATCTTTACAATATCTAAGCCACTACAGTAATCGTGAAGTCCAGTAATATTTATTTACTTATTTAGATTTTTATAATCTACTTTTCAGCACTTCAAAGTGTTCGTCAAAGCGGATTACATTCAGGTACTATAGGTATTTCCCTATCCCCACAGGGCTTACAATCTAATTATTCCCTAAAATTTCCCAGATATTTGAAGTGAGATCATGTTTCTGGATAATCTCAAGCAAAGTTATCTTATTTAATAGGGATTCTCTATTCCTCATCTTTCCTTTTTTTTTTTTTTTATAGGAGGTCCTAAAGATCAACTTCCCACGAATTACAGATTTGAAACTATCCCAGAGGATTATTGGAGATATATTCTTGACGTCATTTATGAAAAAATATTCAGTTATTTCTTTAAAATCAAATAGAGGTGGGAGGTGTACAATATTCCTTGTCGAGCAATAAAGAATCTCCAGAAACATTTTCCTGAGTATAACTGAGAGAAAAAGAGATCAATCCATATAGGTGCATGATTCAACCAGGTGATAGGTCCAAATTCAGAAACCACTACTAAATTAACAATATATATCTATCCAACTGCAATCCATCCTTGAATACAAGTTATGAGGTTTGGAAAAAAAAAAAGTATAGTTTCTGGCCTTAGGAGGACATTGTCTCCAGACGTCCACAAGATTCCATTTATTCGCCGGATATATAAGATGCAAAATGTATATTTTAGAAATGTTGCTTCTTCCTGAAGAATTGTCTAATTTTTATGATTAAGTTATGTTAAAATTTCCCCCTAGTATTAGATGACCTTCTCCCCATTTTTGCATTACATCAGCTATTCTATCAAAAAATATCTCCTGATCAGTATTAGGACCATAGGAGTTTATTAAAGTGTACAATTCACCTCCTACCTCTATTTGAATTAAAAGAAATCTCCCAGTGGGATCTTCATAATCCTTCTTAAACTACTACGCAAAATGCTTAGAGAATAATTTGGCAACTCTAGTATATTTCCCCATATTAGAAGCAACTGCAAAATATCTAGATAGGAAATTATCTGATGCCATCAGGTGTTCATAGCTCCTCTTCAAATTAGTTTCCTGAAAAAATCTATGGAAAAGAGGAAGAGAGCTCCCTATACAATACAAGTCTTTTGGAATGGGAGTTCAGACCTTTCACATTAATGGAATATAACCGAAATGTAGACATTTTATCAAAATAATGCTCCCCTTCAAATTGGGAAGAGCCATGCTGTATTGCAACTTAGGCATGCATAGCTGGCTGAGCTGAATTCTATCCCTCTTATTTCATTAAAGAGTTTGACCAGGGCATTGCAAGGAACGTGTTGAAATAAATATAACAGTTTATGGCGAAACACTCATTTTAAGCAAGTTGATCCAACCCACCCGAGATATGGGCAAGTCCATCCAAGAAATCAAGAGCTTTTTCATATCGGCAACAAGTACTTCATGGTTACCAGAGTACAGACTATTGTGATTTTTAGGCACAAATATGCCCAGGTATATAATACTAGTCCGCACTATCTTAAAATCAGAAAAACAAATCGGAACAGTGACCTTAGAACTCAAAGGGAGAAGCTCAGACTTATCACAATTGACCCTATAAATCACCAGCCTGCCATACTGTTGCAGGAACTGCAAAATTGGTCCAGACTGATGCAAATCCGGCAAATACAAAAGAACATCATCAGCATAAAGAGAAATGTGATGTTCCCTTTTACCTAAAGTAATACCACAAATATCTTTCTTCTTTCGTACCACTTCAGCCAATGGTTCAATTGCCAGATCAAATAAGAGTGGGGATCAGGAGCACCCTTGATGCATCCCATGGGCGATATCAACAAAAGGCGAGTGAGCCCCATTGATCAGAAGACACGCCCTAGGTTCAGCAAACATGGCCCTTATCCAAGCAATAAAATGTTCAGGTATTTTGGCATTCTGCAGCACCGGAAATAAAAACAGCCTTGAAAGTTGGTCAAAGGCCTTTTCTGTGTCTAAAGAAGTGACTACTCCCGAAACCCCAGACTTCTCAGTCAGGTGTATAATGTTGAATAGATGTCTAGTGTTAGACTTTGACAATCTCCCTTTAATGAAGCCTGTCTGGTCACAATGTATTAAATTGGGCAAACAATTCTGCTGCAGCACATTAGCAAGTATTTTCAGGTCTGAATTCAGCAGAGATATAGGCCGATAAGAAATATACTCATAGTGTTCTTACCCTTTTTGTGAATTAAAGACACAAAAGCATTACCCAAATTACCAAGGAATGATTGACCTTCATCCACTGAATTAAAAAGACTAAATAAGAATGGCATGAAGTCTATCAAAAACGTCTTATAAACATTGATAGGTTAACCATCTGGCCCTGGGCATTTCCCACCTGGTAAAGCCTTAACCGCATCTTGTATCTCCTGAACTGAGATAGGCACCGCCAAAGCCTCTCTCTGACCCTCCAGCAATACTGGTAAATTCAAGCTAGAGAGAAAATCATTAATATTCCCTTCCGCTACCAGGGGTGCCGGGGAGTATAATAGAGTAATATTGTATAAAAAGCCACTCAATCTCACTAGATTAGTCATAACACTCCCATCCAAAGTTACACAATATGAGATTTACATTGCCATTTTTTTCACCACATGAGCTAAAAAAAAAGCCTCTGGTCTACCTCCATGTTCATAGACGAGTACATCATATAGCTCCTTTCTATTTTATGTAATTCCAGGGATTGCATCTCCCTTCGAACCACTTCCAACTTTTTATAAACGCATACTGAACAACTCTGTTTATGCAAAGCAGAGAGGTCCACCAATTGACTGTGAAGAAGCATAAGTTGTTTATCTCTTTGTCTACAGGCTGTGATTGCTATATCCAATAATTTTGTCTCTCAAAACAGCTTTAAAGGTTTCCAACCACAATAGAGGCGAGTATTCAATATCGAGATTATGGTTATTAAAATGGGAAACTGCATCATGCAACGGAACAGGAAACTCCCTATTCCAAAGTAAAGATATGTTCAATCGCCAAGTGAGGCTGGACAGCCCAAGTATGGCAAAGTTGATATCCAGTTGCACTGGGCTATGGTCAGAAATTACACAAGGAAGAATTTCACAACTTATCATATGTGACAAGAAGTTCAGTGAGCACAAAAAGTAATCTAGGCAATTATGGGAGTTATGTCTAGGGGGAAAAAAGATATAGTCTCTGTCTGAAATGTGGAAAAGAGGATTTCCATTCAGGCAACAACCAAGGTAGCACAGTCTGGGTAAACAAATAAGCGTGGGAGTAGCTTGCTTGTTGCGTTGGTTACTACCCCAAACCAATTAAGCCTGATACTTCACTTTAAATGCATATCCAGCGCAGCTCACTGCTTCAACGGCAGGGAGAATAAAGAAAAGAGGATTTATATTCAGACAACAACCAACAAGGACTGAATTGTATAGTCTAGGTAAACAAATAAGCATGGGAGTAGCTTGCTTATTGCGGTGGTTACTACCCCTAACAAATTAAGCCTGATACTTCACTTTGAACGCATATCCAATGCAGCTCACTGCTTCAACGGCAGGGGGGAATGAAGAAATAGGATTTACATCCATACAACATCTAACAAGGCATTGATCTGAGCAGTATGAGTATACTAACATCGGGGCAACTTGCTCGATACGACGGTTACTACCCTCAAACATTAAGCCTTATACTTCACTTTGATGCAGCTCTCTCCATCAATGGCGGGGGTGGAAGGAAATTAGAATCAAAAAGTTACCAATAAGGGCCCTGAACTCAGCGGCCGGAGTAACAGATAAGTATGATAAAATACGTGTGAAAGCTTGATGGGAAAATTGGATGGGCCTATTGGTCTTCTTCTGCCATCATTTCTATGTTTCTATGTCTAGTGCATGCTGCTGTCACCATACATCAAGCAAATGATAAGTATCAAACAGCTCCTTGTGATCCAAGTGCTGCTGTGAAGCCATACCCAAACCCAAAGACCTATCCAACACAGAGTTCATAGATGTATTCCAATCGCCCCCCATATCTTGAATCCCTCTTCACTGGTTCAAATCCTACCTAAATACTAGGCAATACAAAGTTAAAATAGGGAACAGTGAATCTAAAGCAATCCACCTAACAAGAGGTGTCTCACAAGGCTCCTCTTTGTCATCCACATTATTCAACATATACCTACTACCTCTCTGCCACCTCCTCTCTGAGCTTGGTTTCCCGCACTTCATATATGCAGATGACATATAAATTCTCATACCTGTGACTAACACCCTATCTAAAGCCATTAATACTTGGGAAACTGCTCTCCTCGCAATCAACAACCTCCTCACTAACATCAACCTTGCTCTCAACACATCCAAGACAGAACTCATGAACATATCTCCACTAAACCTCACTATAAATTCCCCCCCCACACACACGCCCCTCCCTCCACCATTTCCTGTTCACAACACATACGCGACCTAGGCGTTATACTAGACAAACAAATTAACCTAAAAAAATGTATTAACTCCACACTAAAAGAATGCTACTTCAAACTTCACACCCTAAAAAAATTAAAACCCCTCCTACACCTCAACGATATCCGCACAGTACTCCAATCTACCATCTTTTCAAAAGTTGACTACTGCTACGCCATCCTCCTAGGCCTTCCCAAAAACACGACCTACCCCTTCCAATGGCTACAAAATGCTGCTGCCCAAATCCTCACCGGCACCCGCAAAAACGAACATATCACCCCTGTCCTCAAGGAACTACACTGGCTCCCAATCTCATCCCGGATCCTATAGAAGACCCTCACTATCATACATAAATCCCTACATAATCAAAATATGCAATGGTTCAACGATTCCTTACTATTTCGCACCCCCACAAGACCCACCAGAAATCAATACCTGGCAACACTACACACTCTGTCTCCCAAACTCACGCATCTGACCACCACCAAAGATCGTGCACTTTCCATTGCAGGACCTGCATTATGGAATACCATGTCTACTGACCTGTGCCAAGAACACTGCCCAAAAAATTTAAACAGAAACTAAAGACCTGGCTATTCAAGCAGGCATATACCTGAATCTTCCTCTCTAACCCCCTCTCTCAAGACAGCCTTAACTATTCCCTCCATCCTCTCCTCCCAATCTTGCCCATCGAATCCTCCCACGCCTTCACCATATTACTCTCTCGAAGACATGCCTTCCACACACCCCTTTATCACCCCATACCCTCTATAGCATACCTCCAATCCCAATCCATTCCATATATAAGAATCCCCCTCCATTGCTATACCTTTTGTATCTGAAAATATTTGGACACTGTTTGAACTGTAAATATTTACACTGTTTATCTCAGTTACTGTTCAAAATTAGTTCTCAAATGTTTATCTCAGTTACTGTTCAAAATTAGTTCTCAAAAGCTTGAATTTTAGTTATGTTCAGACCCTGCAGAGTGATGGGGACTCCACTGTGGATGAGTCGATTGTGTGGACTTCACTACGGTGGATTGTAGGGGTTCCTGCATCGAGGAACCTCGATGGGATGTAGTTTTTCTCCGTTTGGCTGCTTGCGGTTCTGATTGCACAGACCTTTTCGGGGGCTGCGTCGATGAACGCACCGATGTCAATGATCCCTGCTTCGAAGACCTCTTGGATTGCATCGCAGATGGCCGACGACGCATCGGGTCGGGTTTCAAGCGCATCGGCGCCGATGATTTCGGTGTCGGAGTCGGGCCATGCTTCGGGTGCGTCGATGATTTTGAAGTCAACGCATGTGTCGCCAGCGCCAATTCCGTACTTGTCGATGCCGACTAATACTGTGTTGAGTTGGAGCAGTGATAGTGCGACGCTTCAAGCGTTGGTTTCTTTGTCTTGGAGTGGGACCTTTTGTGCGTCGACTGAGTCGGATCCCTGCTGCTCGATGATGCATGAACGCTCTGATGCCGATATAAGAACATAAGAAATTGCCATGCTGGGTCAGACCAAGGGTCCATCAAGCCAAGCATCCTGTTTCCAACAGAGGCCAAAACCAGGCCACAAGAACCTGGCAAGTACCCAAACACTAAGAAGAACCCATGCTACTGATGCAATTAATAGCACTGGCTATTCCCTAAGTATAATTGATTAATAGCCATTAATGGACTTCTCCTCCAATAACTTATCCAAACCTTTTTTGAACCCAGCTACACTAACTGCACTAACCATATCCTCTGGCAACAAATTCCAGAGCTATATTGTGCGTTGAGTGAAAAAGAATTTTCTCCGATTAGTCTTAAATGTGCTACTTGCTAACTTCATGGAATGCCCCCTAGTCCTTCTATTACTCGAAAGTGTAAATAACAGAGTCACATCTACTCGTTCAAGACCTCTCATGATCTTAAAGTCCTCTATCATATCCCCCCTCAGCCGTCTCTTCTCCAAGCTAAACAGCCCCAACCTCTTCAGTCTTTCCTCATAGGGGAGCTGTTCCATCCCCTTTATCATTTTGGTTGCCCTTCTCTGTACCTTCTCCATCGCAACTATATCTTTTTTGAGATGCGGCGACCAGAATTGTACACAGTATTCAAGGTGCGGTCTCACCATGGAGCGATAGAGGCATTATGACATTTTCCGTTCTATTAACCATTCCCTTCCTGATAATTCCTAACATTCTATTTGCTTTTTTACTGATGCATCACACTGTGCCGACGATTTTAAAGTATTATCCACTATGATGCCTAGATCTATTTCCTGGGTGGTAGCTCCTAATATGGAACCTAAAATTGTGTAACTACAGCAAGGGTAATTTTTTCTATATGCAACAACTTGCACTAGTCCACAATAAATTTCATCGTCATTTGGATGCCCAATCTTCCAGTCTTGCAAGGTCCTCCTGTAATGTATCACAGTCTGCTTGTGATTTAACTACTCTGAATAATTTTGTATCATCCGCAAATTTGATAATCTCACTCGTCGTATTCCTTTCCAGATCATATCATATATATATTGAAAAGCACCGGTCCAAGTACAGATCCCTGAGGCACTCCACTGTTTACCCTTTTCTCCACTGAGAAAATTGACCATTTAATCCTACTCTCTGTTTCCTGTCTTTTAACCAGTTTGTAATCCACGAAAGGGCATCGCCTCCTATCCCATGACTTTTTAGTCTTCGTAGAAGCCTCTCATTTATTTATTTATTTAGGTTCTTTTAATATACCGATGCTCAAGACAGGTCTTATCGTACCGGTTTACAAATAACAAGGGGAAACCAATAAAAACATAGGAAGCGAAAAAAGTTACATTAAAACAGGGAGGTCAAACCTGGCTTTAGAAGAAAGAGAGTGATTAACAATTTCTTTTCTAAATGTAAAGAAGAGACTATCGGCAAGGGAGCCGTTGCTTTGCAGAAGAACTTAAATACATATATACATTGCAATGTTAATATACAGGGTGGTTCTAGAATAGCGGGTACTTAATGTAGATGTTGTAGGATATCTACTGCGGGGTAGAGTTCCTTACAGGTACCATGGAATTCTTCAGCGATAGTCTTACGCGAAGAGCCAAGTTTTCAGTTTTTTTCTGAAAGTAAGATGACAATGTTCCTGGAGTATGTCTAGTGGGAGAGAGTTCCAGTGGTACGGTCCTGCTGTGGATAGCGCTCTTTTATCGATGGAGTTGTGTTTAGTTGAGCTGCAGGGAGGAGCTTGTAGGGCGCTTCTGTATGCATATCTGGTAGGTCTTGAAGAAGAGTGTAATTTGAGAGGTAAGGTTAGTTGTAGCGAGGATTGATGATATATGGTTTTGTGAATGATGGTCAGCGTCTTGAAGAGTATTCTGGCATGTATGGGTAGCCAATGGAGTATTTTTAGTATCGGGGTGATGTGGTCCATCCTGCGTGTGTTAGTGAGGATCCTAGCTGCTGCGTTTTGTAGCATCTGGAGGGGTTTGGTGGAGGAGGCTGGGAGACCAAGCAGTAGAGCGTTGCAGTAATCGATTTTCGAGAATATTATGGCTTGTAGGACCGATCTGTAGTCATAGAAGTGGAGTAGTGGTCTTAATTGTTTTAGGACCTGAAGTTTATAAAAGCCCTCTTTTGTGGTGTAATTAATGAATTTTTTGAGGTTCATTCTGGTGTCTAGGATGGTTCCAAGGTCTCTAACTTGATTTACTAATGGTATGTTAGTGATGTTGGCTGGTGGGTTGTTGTCGTTAGGGGCGATGACCAGAAGCTCGGTTTTGGACGTATTGAGGACCAGGCTGAGGCTCATGAGGAGGGTATTAATGGCGTGGAGGCAGCTGTTCCAGTAGTTTAAGATGTTGGACATGGGGTCCTTGATGGGGATAATGATCTGCACGTCGTCGGCATAAATGAAAAAGGTGAGATTGAGGTTTTTGAGTAGTTGGCATAATGGGAGGAGATAGATATTGAATAGAGTTGGGGAGAGCGATGATCCCTGCGGTACTCCTTGTTTGGACGCTATGGGAGAGGATTCTTTGTTGCTTATTTTTACTTTGAAATATCTGTCACTTAGAAAAGATCTTAGCCAGTGGAGTGCAGTTCCTGAGATGACTATTTCCGTCAGGCAGTCGATGAGGATTGTATGGTTAACCGTGTCGAATGCCGCAGAAATGTCTAGAAGGACCAACAGGTATGATTGGCCTTTGTCGAGGCCCATCAGGATGTTGTCCATTAATGAGAGAAGAAGCGACTCTGTGTTCCTGTGTTTCCTAAATCCAAACTGTGATGGATGTAGAATGTCGTGTGTGTCCAGGAAGTCTGTGAGACGAGAGTTGACCAATTTTTCCATTATCTTGGCTATAAAAGGTAAGTTGGCAATTGGGCGGAAGTTTGCAAGGTTAGCCGGGTCCAGATTTGGTTTTTTTAGTAGAGGTTTCAGGGAGGCTGTTTTTAAAGCGTTCAGGACAATTCCGTTAGAGAGTGAGCAGTTTATGATGTCGGCCAGAGGTTTGGCGACAGTGTTTGGGATTGTGAGAAGGAGTTTGGTCGGGATTTGATCTATTGGGTGAGAAGAGGGTTTCATATTCTTTATTTATTTATTTATTTATTTATTTATTTAAGGTTTTTATATACCGGCAATCATGAGAACATATCTTGCTGGTTTACATGAAACGGGAGTGCATTAAATACATCAAACTAGAACTCAGGTGACCAAAAGTACAGTTACAATTAACAAGGGTGGCAGAACTTGGTGAAGAGGAAGAAAAAGGAAAGAATAAATGGTTAAACGATATACAAGTCACATTACAAGTTATGTACAAATGGCATGATTAATGGCTGAATGTTTTGAGGAGTCCTTGGGTTGTGTCCTTGGATTGTTGATGATATTCTTGATGATAGTTTCAATTTCTAAGGGTGATGTGGGGTCAAAAGATTCTAGTACTTGTTTGTTAATCTTTGCGGCATACTTTTGGTGTATTTCAGGCTGGTAGTTTGAAAGAGGTGTGTAGGTAGGTGGAGTGGTAAGTAGATGTTTGACTTTGTTATCAAAGAAAATTGCTAGCTCGTTAGATTTGTTTTGGGCCTCTTCTTCAGGGATGGTGGGAGGATTCGATGTGGTGAGTGCTGCCACATAAGAGAATAGTGTTTTGTGGTCGTATAGGAATCCGTGTATTTTTTTAGCATAGAAGTCCCTTTTAGTGCGAAGAATGGTGGCTCTGTAATATGTCATTGCAGTTCTGTAGGAGGATTGTGTGATAGGTGAGGGATCCTTCCTCCAGCGTTGTTCCTTGTGTTGAAGGTCTTGCTTGAGTTTTCTTAGTTCCGTGGAAAACCAGGGTTTTTTGTTGGTGCGTGCGGGGTTGATCTCTTTGGACGTTAAAGGACATATTTTGTCTGCTGTTGCATGAGTGATAGCTAGCCGTGAGTTCAATGCCTTGTCCGGGTTTGTGAGGTCCAGGTTAGATAGGTCTTTGGTCAGGGTGTTGTTGAGGACTTCCATGGAACATGGTTTTCTGAATTGGATCGAGGATATAGGGATGTTGGTGATCGGGTTTTTTTTTTTATGTATAGTTCAGTTTCTATCATTGAGTGATCTGACCATGGGATGGGTGTACATGAAGGAGCCGAGGTGGGCGTTATTGTGTCATTTGTGAATATTAAGTCCAACGTATGTCCTGCTTTGTGCGTGGGTTTGTTGATGAGTTGTTTGAATCCCATAGCCAGAAGGGAAGTGAGTAGGGCATCACAATTGGCAGATGGGGAAAGGGCATCAACATGGATGTTGAAATCTCCTAGCAGTATGGCTGGTGCGTTGGTATTGATGTGTTTGGCTACCAATTCTATGAGAGGTGAAGGGTCGGATTCTAGTAGCCCGGGCGGGGCATAGATCAAATAGATTTGGAGCTGGGAGGATTTGAATAGTCCAATTTCAAGTTTTGTCCTGGATTTTATTGGATGTTGGGCTAGTCTCAAGTCTTTTTTTGCGGCTAGCATTAGACCACCCCCCTCTTTTTTTCTCTCTGGGAATAGAGAAAAAGTTGTATATTTGTGTAGGTAATTGGTTGATTAGTGGTGTGTCTGTGTTTTTCAACCAGGATTCTGTGATAGCACACAAGTCAGGTTGGGTGTCTAAGAGATAGTCATTGAGTAGGTGGGATTTTTTTGATAAGGATTGTGCGTTGAGTAGGGTTATGGTAATTAAAGATAGGCCCAGGAATTGAGTTAGGGGGAAAATCATGATGGGAATTAGTGATCTTTTCTGACGTTGGGGATTTAGAGTGAGTGTGTTAACTCTATTGAAGGGTGAATGAGGTAAGATGGGGATAGGGAAAGTTTGTAGCATGTTGAAAGCTGTTGTTTTTTTTTTTCTGGTGAGGTTTGAAGTAGATCTGGCTGTAAGTGAAAAGGAAAGGCAGGAGTGCGGTGACTTACCTGGTACAGCGAGGAGAGTTAAAGTTTTTCTATACCTTTACTACGTGGCTGCACGAAGGAGCGCGTCAAAGGGGCCTGCCCCTTTGACGCGCTCCTTCGGCGCGCGACACCTAGGAGCTGGTGAGTTTAAAAGCTCCCTCCGCTCTCTCTGATTGGCTGGTCTGTACGTCGGGGGGCTGGTCTGTCCGTCGGGGGGGGGGGGGGGGGCGGCGAGCCGTGCGGGTGGGCGGCGCGGATCGTTCAGCCGCGTGGTCGGTGTCTGGCCCGGTCGCGGGTAAGGGAAATTTAAAGGCCTTACCCCGGCGGGTCTGGGCGCCGATCGCGTAGGCCTCCCTCTTCTTCCCGGCAGCAGCGGCAGCGATGTGCTGGAGAGGAGCGGCGCCTAGGAGCTGGTGAGTTTAAAAGCTCCCTCCACTCTCTCTGATTGGCTGGTCTGTCCGTTGGGGGGCTGGTCTGTCCGTCGGAGGGGGCGGCGAGCCATGCGGGTGGGTGGCGCGGATCGTTCAGCCGCGTGGTCGGCGTCTGGCCCGGTCGCGGGTAAGTGAAATTTAAAGGCCTTACCCCGGCGGGTCTGGGCACCGATCGCGCAGGCCTCCCTCTTCTTCCCGGCGGCAGCGGCAGCGATGTGCTGGAGAGGAGCGGCGCCTAGGAGCTGGTGAGTTTAAAAGCTCCCTCCGCTCTCTCTGATTGGCTGGTCTGTCCGTCGGAGTTTGACAAAGTCCCTCTCATGAGGGACTTTGTCAAACTCCTTCTGAAAATCCAAATACTCTACATCTACCGGTTCACCTTTATCCACATGTTTATTAACCCCTTCAAAAAAATGAAGCAGATTTGTTAGGCAAGACTTCCCTTGGGTAAATCCATGTTGACTGTGTCCCATTAAATCATGTCTTTCTATATGCTCTACGATTTTGATCTTGAGAATAGTTTCCACTATTTTTCCCGGCACTGAAGTCAGGCTCACTGGTCTATAGTTACCCGGATTGCCCCTGGAGCCTTTTTTAAATATTGGGGTTACATTGGCCACCCTCCAGTCTTCAGGTACAATGGATGATTTTAATGATAGGTTACAAATTTTAACTAATAGATCAGAAATTTCATTTTTTAGTTCCTTCAGAACCCTAGGATGCATACCATCCGGTCCAGGTGATTTGCTACTCTTTAGTTTGTCAATCTGGCCTACTACATCTTCCAGGTTCACAGTGATTTCGTTCAGTTCGTCTGAGGCATCACCCCTGAAAACCATCTCTGGAACTGGTATCTCCCCAACATCCTCATTAGTAAACACGGAGGCAAAGACGCATCTACCCACTCCTTATTACCAGCACCGTGTTTCTTAATCTTTGTGCCGTCCCCACCTCCAGGCCTGGAGTGGTCGGCTCCATCGATGCTGTCCTACACACCTGTAGGGGCAGTGATTTTACAGGCCCCGGGGAAGAGTGAGCCTCCGAGGGGGGGGGCAATACGATCCTCCTGCTGCTGCTCTCAAAGCCTGTATCTTATCGGCTCTTTGCCTTCGGGCTCTCGGGGACATCCTACCACAGTGCTGACAGGACTCCTGCTGGTGGTCTAGACCCAGACACTGGTAACATTGTTCGTGTCCATTTGTTATGGACATTATTTTCCCGCAGGAGCAGGGATTAAATCCCGATGGCCTTGGCATATTCTGTCTTTTAACCAACAAAATGAAGAAAAACGCTGAGAAAACCCTAACAAAATATCTAAGTCTGAAGATACTGAAGCTCCGCATGTGTTCCTACGCGCGGAAAAAACAGACTGAGGAGATTCTGCTTTCTTGTGCGGGAACTCATACGCAGCCTCAGAGTAAAACACCTGAAACCTACTTTGAAGCTCCGCCTCCCGGGCCTGATTGACAGTTCCCATGACAGCATGGCTAATTCAGCCCTGCTATCGACGGGAAACAGATTATTTCAAACCAGTTGATGAATGGAATATCCAATAATTAAAAACTCATATAAAAAATGTCTAGATACCAATAAAATATTTCAAAATAGCAGACACAAAAACCCAGTAATGAAAAATAATAAGGATACAAAAAATTTTTTGCTCTGCATATCTGGGAATGTTTGAAATCCAGGTGCCCTGAAATTGCTTTGAATTAGCAGGAAAATTATTTATTTATTTATTGGTTTTTATATACCGCCGTTCATCCTAGGATATCGCGTCGGTTTACAGGAAAACAAAACAAAACGTCAGTGCGTTGTACATAGAACAAGGTAGTAATAATTATGAACTAGTATATAGATAACTAAGGGAAGAAGTAACGTTGTACATATAACAAATTAATAATTATGAACTAATACATAAATAACTAACAGTGAGAATAGCTAAGTAATTTAAACGGCAGAAACTTAAAGTAAAGGGAAAGAGGGGGGGAGAGGGGAGGGGGGGGAGGACGAGAGGATTGGACGTGCCGGGGTATTTAGAGATGTTGCATCATGTAGGAGGGAGAACATGAAGGATAATGTCTATTGTGCTTGCAAGATGGGTAGAATGAAGTGGGAGGGGGCAGGGGGGATAATGTGTAGGCTTGAGTAAATAACCATGTCTTGAGATTTTTTCTGAAGATCTTTGGGGACTGTTCAAGTCGTAGTTCAGTGGGCATAGAGTTCCATAAGGTAGGGCCAGCTAGTGACAGGGCGCGGGCCTTAGTGGATGTATATTTAAAGAGTTGGGGTGAAGGGGTTTGCAAGGTAGCCATGTATGGGTTTCTGATCGGCCTGTTAGAGGTATGAAATTGTAAGGAGTTAGAGAACCAGTTCATTTCTGATTTGTGAAGGGCTTTGTGTTTGAGGGTTAAAACCTTATATGGAAATCGAAAGTGGATGGGTAAGCCAATGTAGTCGTTTAAGAATGGGTGTAATATGCTCCTTTGAAGTAGTGTTGGTGAGGATGCGAGCGGCAGTGTTCTGTAAAATTTGTAACGGATTGATGGCATTTTTGGGTAGTCCTAATTTATTTATTTATTTATTTAACACTTTTCTATACCGACCTTCATGGTTGAGGATCATATCAGATCGGTTTACATCAAAAGGGGGAGCTGTAACAAGAACCATAGGTAAAAATAGGAAGAACAAAGTTACATTCAACAGGGGTAGTAAACTTGGAAGCAAAGACTGCTAGAAAGCAAAAAAGTTTAAGGAACGTAGTGATTAGGATATTAACAACAGTTAATGAGTCAGGGTAGGCTCTTATTCAGAACTTGAATTTAGAATGGAGATCCTTTGTTCAAAACGGGTATTTAGTCATCTAATATGTGTCTGAGGGATTTGTGAAGGCCTGGTGGAAAAGTCAGGTCTTCAGTTTTTTTCTAAATGTTAATAGGCAGGGTTCCAGTCTGAGGTCGTATGGGATGTTGTTCCAGATAGCTGGGCCTGCTGTAGAAAAGGATCGATCTTTGGTCGAGGTGAGGCGAGTAGCTTTTGTAGGTGGGGCCTGTAGGGTTCCTTTATATATTTCTCTGGTCGGTCTGTTGGTAATATGGAGATTGAGAGGGAATTTGAGGTCCAGATGCAGATGATTGTAGATGGATTTGTGAATTAAAGTGAGTGATTTGTGAAGGATTCTGTATTTCACCGGGAGCCAGTGTAGGTTACGGAGAATGGGTGATATGTGTTCTCCGCGGTTGGTGTTAGTCAGAATTCTTGCCGCAGCATTCTGTATCAGCTGTAGGGGTTTAGTGGATGAGCTGGGGAAACCCAGAAGGAGAGCGCTGCAATAGTCTATTTTAGCAAATAGTAGGGATTGCAGAACTGTCCTGAAGTCTTGGAAGAATAGTAGAGGTTTGAGTCTTTTTAGAACCTGGAGTCTATAGAAGCAATCTTTGGTTGTGGAGTTGATCATTTTCTTTAGGTTTAGGCGGTTGTCGAGTAGAACCCCGAGATCTCTTACATGGGTGTGAGTGAGCTGAATGTTGAGGATGGACTGTGGGGGTTGGTTGTCTTGATTGGAGGAGATGAGGAGGAGTTCGGTCTTAGATGCATTAAGAACCAAATTTAGACTGTTGAGAAGGCTGGTGATCGATTTTAGATCACCAGCCTAATAGCAGAGCATTACAGTAGTCAATTTTAGAGAATACCATGGCTTGGAGTACGGTGCGGAAATCAGTGAAGTGTAATAGGGGTTTTAGTTTTTTAATTGTGTGGATCTTGAAAAAACATTCTTTCAGTATTGTATTGATATATTTTTTGAATGTCATGTGGTTGTCTAGTATGACTCCTAGATCACGTAATTGGTGATAACATAACAGATGGACACGAACAATGTTACCGGTGTCTGGGGTTTGCTTGCAACTTTATCCTCTCTCTCTCTTCACACTGGCTCTCAATCATTCACATATACACATGCTTTTTCTCTCTCACTTATATAGGCTCTTAATTACACATTTACACACATGCTGTCTATCTTTTCACACTTACACACACAGACTTTCAATCACACACATACATGCTGTCTTTTTCTCACACACAGGCTCTCAATCACATACTCACATGCTCCCTCACCTAAACCAGTTCTCAATCACACACAGACACACATGCTCTCCTCTTTTAACTCATTTACACACAGGATCTCAATCATATACTCACATGCTCCCTCACCTAAACCAGCTCTCAATCACACACATACTCTTTCACATATACAGGCTCTCAATCATTCACATACATGCTATCTCACTCACACACACACACAGGATCTCAAACACATATAATTGCTCATTCACTCTCTCCCCCGAACTAGCTCATTCACTCACCCCTCCCCCGAACTAGCGGCAACAGCAGCCTCCTCCCAACCCTAAAGGCAACAGCAAACTCCTTCATTTTCAGCCCTCACAGAGAAAGGAGTCCATCAGCCATGAGGGTTGACGTTGCTCCTCATTTTACTCCGAGCTGCGCTGCTCATCCTTCAGGCCGCGCCTCTCTTCTTTTCTTCGGGCCGATGCTGACCGCACTAGCATGGTCTCTTCTTCCCGCGCACGCACCTGCTCCTCACCACTTCCTCTTCCGGGACACGGGAAAAAGAGAGCATGTTGGTGCCGCTGACTCCAGCTCGCCTGCTGCGTTCTGCCCAGGCTATCAGCATTTTAAGCCCAGGCGGAGGACCTATTTTGCTTGGGTAGGGGGAGCAGCTGGATCAGCAGGGGACAGGGAAGTGTGGCAACACACCGGTTGAGAACCGCTGCTGTAGAGGGCAGCCGAACATGCAGAACAGAAGCATGCAAAAACGCTGCTGCAGTTACCATGCAGCACACAGAAAGACGCCTAACAGCGGGGCCTAGCCCACCCCGGTTGCTCAACCTGCCAGGCTACCCAGGTCCCTTAACCCCCCCCCCCCCATGGGAGCGGGAACGAATGTCAAAACGGCGCACTAAGCACGGAGACCAGAGAAAGTCCTACAAGAACCCCTCTATTCTGTCTGACTTTTTTTTTTTTTTAAACTTACCTGAGCTCAGCCTTCCTGGCTGAGTACAGAGACAGTCTCCGGTTACAGGGGAAGAGGGCATATATCGTCATCACCAAGCTTGGCTTCCTGCACCCGCTGCCTTTCAGCTATTTAAATCAGCTAAGTCCATGCTGGCTGAAAAACCATCTACCGGATCATGGCACTCATCTGAGGGACCACGGAAATCACTTCAGGAATTCTCAACTGAGGGAGGGACCATTAGGTTTCACCACAGGAGAATTGGGCAACCCAAATCTCCTATTAATTTTCCTCCAAATTTTGAAGCAATCGCCAGTAGGGAAATACACATCCACCATCTGCTAAAGATGGAGAATACAGGCAGGCTGATGTCACTGCAGGAGTATATATACTGAGGTGTCAGTTTGTTCCTTCTCCATCTGCTGATAGAGGTGCATAACCCACTAGTCCTGAATCCATCTGTCTGGGTGCCAGGAAATTGAGTGTTTGCATAATACAGTGGTCCCTTGACTTACGAACTCAATTGGTTCCAGAGGGCTGGTTGTAACTCAAGTTGGTTGAAAGTGAAGACTATTTTTTCCATAGGAAATAATGGAAATACCCATGTGTTCCAAACCTCCCAAAAGCACCCCTTACCTAACCATTTCTATAATAAAAAATGGTTGTATAATGTCTGTAATTACCAGAAACACCAATAATTTCCTAGTGTACTCACCAAAAAGTTATAAAATGTGCCTAGCCTACCAGAAACAACAATTTCACCTCCTCCACCAGTCCCTTTACGATATCTGCATATGGACTCTCTACCTGGGTAACATTTATTTATTTATTTATTTATTTAGGTTCTTTTTTATACCGAAGTATAGCAGGAAGCCTTCACTCCGGTTTACAATTGAACAACTTCATACATGGAAACATTTTGTAACATATAACATTAGTATTATAATTAACATCTCGGCTAAAGCAGAGTAATAAAGAACATCATTAAATAACATAATTAAAGAAAGTATCTTATAATTGGGTTTTCTGATGTATAATGGGGATATTAGCTTAAGTGGAAGGAAAAGTCAGATTAGAGATGAGGAGGGGTGAGAATAGAAATTATAAGTGTAAGGGCTGGGTAAGTAAAGAGAGAGGGAAGGTTCAAGGTAAGCAAGGGGAGAAAAAAAGAGGGGAGGAAAGAGTAGGGAATAAATTTAAGCGGATTGAAAATATAGAGAGGAGGAGAGGGTTAGGGTTCTAACATCAAGCTAGGTTGAGAGAACATTTCACAAATCTCATCTTTAGGTGAGTTTCCTCACACCAAAGGTCATCAAATCTTCACAAGAGAACACTGTTCTGTTTGTACGCTACACTCTGAATGTCAGAGGCCCCTAACCCCTACACTAATGCCTAAACCTCACCTCGTGTTACAAGGTGGGCCTCCCATAGGGATATAAATACCTATCTAGCATGAGGGCATTATGGCTAGGCGCTCTCTCTCTCTCTCTCTCCCTAAATGAAAATATTATGGTTGTAACTCGAGATCTGTTCCTAACTCAAAACCAGAATTTTAGTCGTAACTCAAAATTTGTTTGTAACCCGGAACCTTGAATGTTGGTCGTAACCTGAGTTGGTTGTAACCTAAGCCGTTCGTAACCCGAGGACCCACTGTACTAATAAAATTGTGTCATTCTCTTTTGTCTCTATCATGCCACAGCATGGTTTCCCTATGTGTTGTTTTACAAATAAACTGGGTGTCTCAACCTTTGCAGATGCTACAATCACTGTTTTATTATTTTCAACATGTTAAAATCAGCAAATATATAGTAATTTTGCATTAAAAGTTTATAAAATCATGAGTGGAGTGGCATGGATAAATAGAAAACTGTTCTTAACCCTTCCAAACAAAACTAGGACTAGAGGATACGCCATGAAATTAACAGCCAACAGATTTAAAACAAATTACAAGAAGTATTTTTTCACTCAGCGCACAATCAAGCTATGGAATCTGTTGCTAGAGTATCTAGGCAAAGCAACTAATATAGTGGGGCTCAAAAGAGGATTAGACAAGTTCCTAAAGGAAAAGTTCATTAACAGTTATTACCTGTTACACTTGAGAAAGCCAGTACTTATCCTTGGGAGTGAGATATAAAAACAGATCAACTATTAGGGATCTGAGAGGTACTTCTGACTCAGACTGTCTACTATTAGAGACAGAATGGTGGACTCAATGGACCTTGGTCTGACCCAGAATGACTCTTATGTTCTTAAAAATATCAGAAAGACGTCATGTTTAATTTTGTACTATGCAGAGGTTCTGTTCACTTAGACATTCATTAAAACATACAGTTTCACCAAATGGCAGATAAAATTTAATATGGAAATGTGCAAGGTGATGCACAAAGGGAAAAATAATCCCAACTACAAGTACTCAATGCTAGATTTATTTTATTTTATTTAGATTCTACTTTTTGGCACTTTAAAGTGGATTACACTCAGGTACTTTAGCTATTTCCCTGTCCCCAGTAGGCTTAGAATCAAAAGGCCCAATTTTAAAAAGCATTTACACACTTAAAATTGGGCTTTTGAAAATTGCTACAATATATGCTATTGAATTGTCCATAGGCTATACAAGTGTAAGTGGATGTGCAAAGGCACTGCAGGAGAGTGGGGCAAATTAAATTTCCTTCTTTCCTTCTACATCAATGGTGGGGGTGGATGGGAAATAGAACCAAAAGGTTACTAAAAGCCAAGAGTAACAGATAAGTATGAGAAAAAAAAAAGTGCGAAACTTGCTGGGCAGACTGGATGGGCCATTTGGTCTTCTTCTGCCGTCATTTCTATGTTTCTATGTTCTTTCTTTCTCCTTCTAAAATTTGAAGCAAACCCCAGTAGGGAGATGCATATGCACCATCTGCTGGAGATGGAGAATACTGGCAAGCTGATGTCACTACAGGAGTATATATACTGTGATGTCAGCTTTCCTCCGTCTCCATCTGCTGGTAGAGGTACATAACTCACTGGTTCTGAATTCATCTGTTTGGACGTTAAGATATTGTTTCTTTATACGCGTAAATGGATTTTTAAAATTGTTACAATAGTATGTTACATTTATGCGTGTAACTCCTCTTAAAATTACCTCCTAAGTTTTGAACTTGAGGCAATTTTGTGCTCATGAAAACCTGTTAGTGGACGGAAGAAAATATTTATTACATGCAACATGAAAGAAAAGGTGTGCATGTCATATGCAATATTTCTTAGATAAATGAACTCCAACTCCCATATATGGACACCCCATGGGAGTATATCCTTTAGACTTGTTTTCTTCTTGTTCTGTACTGTCCTTTTGTCAGTGTAGACAGACCGTGCAGCCTAAAGGCTTGATTTTTCCATTCCAGGTTTTACACTAGCCCATGCAAGCCTACACTAGAATTTAACTTGTGGAGTACAGCTGATGGCCCCCTTTTGATGTGGAGCAATATGCACTGCCTATAATCTTGTTTCCGATTTTCACTCTGTTTTGTACAGTGAGAGAAGTCTGTTGAGGATAATTTCTTAACCATGCTAGCTATTAAGTGGGAGGACCATCCAGAAGAAGTATCAGAGCAGAAAGAGAGAATGGATACCGCTCCCTCCTCCTTCTCTACGGAACACTAAGAGGGACCTGGCAGATTCCACCTTGCTGCTACAGCATGGGAAGCAAAAACACCCAAATATATATAAACTTATTTACAGTTGAAAGAAAAGTTATAAACACATTGTTTAGTGTCATTCCTTCTAAGAACAGTTGTATATGAATGAAGGGGAGGTCTAAAAGAATAAGTATGTTTCAGAGTGTGTGTTAGTGTGGTAAGGTTATATGGAAGATGCAAGTGGTAAGTAAGAGTGGTAGGCTGGTTGCTGTAAAGCTTGGTCAAATGCTTTTAAAAAAGTGAGTGCCATGATCTGCTGTGGCAAAGGCAGGACTGTCTCTTTAATAACAGCTTTTGTCACAAGTAAATACAGTGCAGTGGTTTTTATGAAGAAAATTGTTTTGTCACTTTTCCCTCACATGACACATAAGAGTGAAATGGCATGAACTGTTTAACCTTGGTAAGATAATGAGTTACATAACTGAGGCAAAGAACCTTCCATAGATATTCCAATTGCAAGCAGGAGAGAAGTGTAGACAGGATACAGCGTTCCAGCAGCAAATAAAAAGTGTGAGAGTAAGAGTGTGAGTGTGTGTGTGTGTGAGAGAGTGTGTGAGTGTGAGTGTGTAACACTGAGGTTGATTCATGAATACAGCAGAAAATGTTAATGGAGTATTTAAGCCAGTTTTGCCTCCTAAATACATTGAATCTCTCTTCTTGTTGCTCTACTGAATTGCTTTTTCACACCACACCACCCCTGTCACTGAATATCTCCTTTATGAAAACTGTCATTTGGCAAAACCCAAACAGCAAGAGATTTGGCTTTTAGAAGTTGAAAACAGCATTATCCAAAGTGTTTCATTTAGAAGTAGATAACAAAAACAGACTGTAGTTTGAAACTAAGTCAGGAAAAGGTTTTCCATTTTCCAGTTTTTCAAAGATTAGAAGTTAAAGGCAACGATTCTTACTCTTACCGTATTTTTGGCCTGGACCATCATCTCATGCGACAAGTGAAGCAAGCATAGTACTGTGCTCTTGGTGACACCTTTCCCCATAAAAGACAATGCATTTCCTCCCCATTCAACATAGAAAGCTGAGATGACCTGAAATAAAAGCAAGAAACAAATTTAATGTTTTTGCAGATACAAAGAAAGATACAGAAAGCACTGAAGCCTTTATTTCAATAAATTATAACACTTAAGGGATAACTTTTAAACAGGCACGTGGGTGCACATGTGCATGCATTAGTTGGCCCATGCCTAGGGAGGCGGCCATTTTATAACATGCTCACATAATTGTAACAAATTTTATGTTTTTGCAGGTACAAAACCTGCCACATAACTTTTTGCAGAACCTTGCCACATAACTTTACTTCTGCTATGGATGATGTGCCAGTTATAAAATAAAGACAAATAGATCAGCGGGGTTTTAAGGATCGGGACTAACAGGGGAGAAGGGAGGCTATTAACTAGGGGGGGAGGGGGTATGGAAGTCCTATTCCTTACCTGGGCAAACTGGGAATGAACTGGTAAAACTGGTAATGGCGTCACGCGTGTCTTTTAAATCCCTCCCACTTAAGTGGTAGAAGCTGCACAGGTGCTCTCACTTTTAAGTTATGCAGCAGGGGACCCTGGTGTGGACCAGTGCACGAAAGTATTTACGCACAAATTTCAAAGTAAAATCCAGGAATGCCCATGTCCTGCCCAGACCATGCCCATACCCCGACCCTTTTTTTCTTTGAACTTTTCATTTGTATGTGTAGCGGCAAGTATGTGCATACATTGGTGGCTTTTAAAATCCATTCAGTACTCACCAGCCCAACTTGAACGTGTATCTCCCAGTTTTGGCGTACACTGGGCTTTTAAAATTCACCTTTTAATTTATAAGAAGGTTAAGAATGAAGAATAGCTAAAGCCTGTATCAAGGGAAATCTTAGAGGGAAAGAAAATAGTACCAATACAAAATGGCTTAACATCACTTTCTCCAGCTGGTAAGGTAAAGTCTGATATGCAACTTTTTAAACATGCTACTTAGAAACACTTAGCTTGAACTTTAATGGAGATTTTAGACACCTATTAGAATCTTACCACTTGAATTTTGTAATCAAAATATATTTTTTTCTTAACAGTATGCAATTTTTGGAAATAATAAAACTGGACTTTAACTATTAATATGGCATTGTTTTGCAATTTGCCCTTTTCAGTATAAATGCTCTATAAAAATAGCTATAAATTGTCTCCCACTGAATTTTAAAAGACAAAATGTCAAATGGTATGAAAATACAAAACGGTGCATCTCTTTCCCAATCCTTCTAGAACAAAACACTCCAATGAGATTTATCCCCGGTACCTGTTGGAGCTTGCGTCGGCCTCGAGCTTGGGACGCTCAAGGCTTGGCAATCGTGTTGTGCTGATGATGGGACGGAGCGCAACAGAGGGTTCTCCAGCGTGGAACAAGGAGAATGTGTGCCCTTGTGGTGAAGACAATTTAAGTCTCGAATCCTCCGTCAACCTGCATGCCCATGAGACCACCAATGCAATAGTGGTTTCTGAATGGTCCTCTGAATGGTCCTCCGACCGTTCCAAGCTGAGCATGGGTACGGATACTCTTTGCCTTCTTCAGGGCTGATTCTACCACCACTGATTGGTGGGGGAGCTGTTGGCGCTCAAAACTGGTGGAAGGCTGGACTAAATAAAACTGCGTCCATCTTATGGTTTACTGGTGGCACTGAGATGGGGTGCTCCCGAATGCGGGCCACCAGCTCCTTGAAGATGTCTTTGACTGGCACTGCCATTACTTCTTTCAGGTATCCATGAATTGCAGAATCTCAAGCATCCTGTGACTAGTGTCTTGCACAGTTAAAAGCTGGAAAGGCACCAATTCCGCCATGGCTTTCATGAACCACCCGAAGGAAAGATCTTCTGGGGGAAATTTCCGCTGTTCCTCTGGTGGAGAGGGCTCAGAAGATAGATCCTCTGATTCTTCAATGGAGGACATGGACGCCTCCCCTTCCCAGGGGTCATAAAGGGCCTCCCCTTCACTGTGTTCCTCCAGGGGCGTTGAAGACCCAACTGCTTCCAAAGCGCAGGCCTCAAAGGCACTGAGGAACCAAAAGCATTGGTGGGCCTCGAGGCCGTAAAAGTGTTGAAAGATCCAACTGTGTCAGGGGGAGCTGGAGAATCAAAGGCACCAACAGCACTGACCCCGATGGCCCTTAGGGAGCTGGGAGGTGGCGGAGCACCACCCGTCCCCAAGACACCACCAAACCCAATGGCACTTCCTCTTCTGAGGAATTGCTCACCAGAATAGGGCCTGTGGCGGCAGCAGCGATGCTACCTTCGGCCTTGGGGCTTGGGGCATCAGTGCCGGCTGCGTCGGTAGAACACCGAGCAGCATATTGAGCCATTCCAACAATGGCACAAGCACCAGTGGAATTGGCTCCTGCGTCATTGGTGGTCCCAGTGGAACCGGAGACTCGAAGCCCTGCAGGGCCCGGCTGATCACCACTGCACGCGCCTCTCTAACTGCTCCTCAAAGATAGCTGAGGATAAAATGGCTCGAGAAGGAGAAGGCAGAATCGAGATGTCCCCTGGAGCACTGGGGGGCACCAAGCCTCCACCGGTGTAGGTGAAGGCCTCCTGGAGGCATCAGAGAGGTCGGAGGGAATTGCTTCCTCCACACCTGACACTATTTCATGGGAGGCACCAACACCAATGCCTGTCCATGGTCTGGCTTAAAAGACGATGACTGATATCGATGTTTTTCTGATCTTTCTCAATGGTCACCAGTCTTGCCTGGAACCAATGGCAATAGCAAGGAACCCGACCGGGAATAAGAACATAAGAACATAAGAAAATGCCATACTGGGTCAGACCAAGGGTCCATCAAGCCCAGCATCCTGTTTCCAACAGTGGCCAATCCAGGCCATAAGAACCTGGCAAGTACCCAAAAACTAAGTCTATTCCATGTAACCATTGCTAATGGAATGGCAGTGGCTATTCTCTAAGTGAACTTAATAGCAGGTAATGGACTTCTCCTCCAAGAACTTATCCAATCCTTTTTTAAACACAGCTATACTAACTGCACGAACCACATTCTCTGGCAACAAATTCCAGAGTTTAATTGTGCGTTGAGTAAAAAAGAACTTTCTCCGATTAGTTTTAAATGTGCCCCATGCTAACTTCATGGAGTATCCCCTAGTCTTTCTACTATCCGAAAGAGTAAATAACCGATTCACATCCACCCGTTCTAGACCTCTCATGATTTTAAACACCTCTATCATATCCCCCCTCAGTCGTCTCTTCTCCAAGCTGAAAAGTCCTAACCTCTTTAGTCTTTCCTCATAGGGGAGTTGTTCCATTCCCCTTATCATTTTGGTAGCCCTTCTCTGTACCTTCTCCATCGCAATTATATCTTTTTGAGATGCGGCGACCAGAATTGTACACAGTATTCAAGGTGCGGTCTCACCATGGAGCGATACAGAGGCATTATGACATTTTCCGTTTTATTCATCATTCCTTTTCTAATAATTCCCAACATTCTGTTTGCTTTTTTGACTGCCGCAGCACACTGAACCAACAATTTCAATGTGTTATCCACTATGACACCTAGATCTCTTTCTTGGGTTGTAGCACCTAATATGGAACCCAACATCGTGTAAATATAGCATGGGTTATTTTTCCCTATATGCATCACCTTGCACTTATCCACATTAAATTTCATCTGCCATTTGGATGCCCAATTATCCAGTCTCACAAGGTCTTCCTGCAATTTATCACAATCTGCTTGTGATTTAACTACTCTGAACAATTTTGTGTCATCTGCAAATTTGATTATCTCACTCGTTGTATTTCTTTCCAGATCATTTATAAATATATTGAACAGTAAGGGTCCCAATACAGATCCCTGAGGCACTCCACTGTCCACTCCCTTCCACTGAGAAAATTGCCCATTTAATCCTACTCTCTGTTTCCTGACTTTTAGCCAGTTTGCAATCCATGAAAGGACATCGCCACCTATCCCATGACTTTTTACTTTTCCTAGAAGCCTCTCATGAGGAACTTTGTCAAACGCCTTCTGAAAATCCAAGTATACTATATCTACCGGTTCACCTTTATCCACATGTTTATTAACTCCTTCAAAAAAGTGAAGCAGATTTGTGAGGCAAGACTAGCCCTGGGTAAAGCCATGGTGACTTTGTTCCATTAAACCATGTCTTTCTATATGTTCTGTGATTTTGATGTTTAGAACACTTTCCACTATTTTTCCTGGCACTGAAGTCAGGCTAACCAGTCTGTAGTTTCCCGGATCGCCCCTGGAGCTCTTTTTAAATATTGGGGTTACATTTGCTATCCTCCAGTCTTCAGGTACAATGGATGATTTTAATGATAAGTTACAAATTTTTACTAATAGGTCTGAAATTTCATTTTTTAGTTCCTTCAGAACTCTGGGGTGTATACCATCCGGTCCAGGTGATTTACTACTCTTCAGTTTGTCAATCAGGCCCAGCACATCTTCTAGGTTCACCGTGATTTGATTCAGTCCATCTGAATCATTACCCATGAAAACCTTCTCCATTACGGGTACCTCCCCAACATCCTCTTCAGTAAACACCGAAGCAAAGAAATCATTTAATCTTTCCGCGATGGCCTTATCTTCTCTAAGTGCCCCTTTAACCCCTCGATCATCTAACGGTCCAACTGACTCCCTCACAGGCTTTCTGCTTCGGATATATTTAAAAAAGTTTTTACTGTGAGTTTTTGCCTCTACAGCCAACTTCTTTTCAAATTCTCTCTTAGCCTGTCTTATCAATGTCTTACATTTAACTTGCCAATGTTTATGCTTTATCCTATTTTCTTCTGTTGGATCCTTCTTCCAATTTTTGAATGAAGATCTTTTGGCTAAAATAGCTTCTTTCACCTCCCCTTTTAACCATGCCGGTAATCGTTTTGCCTTCTTTCCACCTTTCTTAATGTTTGGAATACATCTGGACTGTGCTTCTAGAATGGTATTTTTTAACAATGACCACGCCTCTTGGACATTTTTTACTTTTGTAGCTGCTCCTTTCAGTTTTTTTCTAACAATTTTTCTCATTTTATCAAAGTTTCCCTTTTGAAAGTTTAGCACGAGAGCCTTGGATTTGCACACTGTTCCTTTTCCAGTCATTAAATCAAATTTGATCATATTATGATCACTATTGCCAAGCGGCCCCACCACCGTTACCCTCTCTCACCAAGTCCTGTGCTCCACTGAGAATTAGATCTAAAATTGCTCCCTCTCTCGTCGGTTCCTGAACCAATTGCTCCATAAAGCTATCATTTATTCCATCCAGGAACGTTATCTCTCTAGCGTGACCCGATGATACATTTACCCAGTCTATATTGGGGTAATTGAAGTCTAGCAAGTCAATAGTGCAAGTAAAGAGATCAAAGTCCCATTCACTAAGTATACTGGAGCCTTTATCACAGTTCGTTGATATTTTTCTGAAACCTATGGTACCCCAGATAAGCTCCTATGTGAGGGATTCCTCTCACTTTATGACCATATTATCAGCACTACAGGTCCCTCAATCTACGATCTTTCTCATTACACTTGATGTGGTATCCCTGTACTCTAATATCCCTCAAAGTGAGGCCCTGACAGTGATTGAGAAATATTTGAACACACGTCCGCCACCACAGCGGATTACCACTTCTTTTCTAGTGCAACTTGCTGAACTAGCATTAACCAAAAAATTTTTCCGGTTTGAGGACACGTTTTATCAGCAAGTAAAGGGGACTGCAATGGGGGCCACTATGGCTCCGAGCTTAGCGTGCCTGTACATGGCTGAATACGAAACGTCAAATATATACTCGTCTACATGGTATCATTTCATCCATGTATGGCTACGCTACATCGATGATATTTTCATTATCTGGACAGGCACGGATATCCAGTTTTTTATGTTTCTGGATTGGATCAATACAGTTAATGCTCACATCCAATTTAATTACAGTATTCACCCTTCCTGCATATCATTTTTAGACATCAATGTCTTATGGGTGGTGGACCACTTTGAAACAACCCTTTTTCGTAAACATACAGACCGCAATACCTTGCTGGCTTATAAAAGTTGCCATCCAAGGGCACTGAGGGATAATATCCCCACGGGGCAATTTTTGAGACTTCGCCGGCTATGTTCAACACGTCAGGAATTCCTTTCTCAATCCAATGGGCTGGTTGACCGCTTCACTGAAAGGGGCTACCCGATGCGTGTGATTAAAAGGGCTTTTAAGCGTGCGTTGTATACACAACGAGATTGGCTGTTTACACCTTCCACGTCATCGGATGACGTCTCTTACAACTGCATTCTTACTTTTTCCATTGTGGGGAGGGCTGTAGCTAAGATGGTGAAGCGTCATTGGTTATCTTTGTCCCTGAACAGTTTAATGCATGGTCCCCCACGATTTACCTTCAAACGTGCCACCAATCTTAGAGATCGCCTGGTGCACACAGCCCCAGTGGCACAATTTCCAGTGAAATCGAGCGGTCAGCATATTCCTTGCGGTCACTGTACAATGTGCAGTCACACGCAACCGGCCACCACATTCGCACACCCTTTGACTGGACGTGTGTTCAAACTTTACTCTCAATCGAACTGTTGCACAAAAGGAGTCATTTATGTCATACGATGCCCCTGTCCACTGCTGTACGTGGGGAAAACATCTCGAATGATAAAGACACGGATTATAGAACATTGTTCTAATATAAGATCCTCCAGGATTGATGAACCTTTAGTGTCCCACTGGCTCCAGACTGAACATTCCATTGATTCTCTCTCCTTCTCGGTATTGGAGGTGGTCCCGCCCCCTTCGCGGGGGGGTGACTTCTCCGGTATGCTTGGTAGGAGGGAGCAACGATGGATCTATACCCTCAACACAGTAGCCCCTTCTGGGCTTAACAAAGATATTGAATGGTATCTGTTTTATTAACAATATTTAGAAGTGTCCGTCTACAGGTGTCTGTCCGCTGATTGCAATACCTCGCGAGAGTTGCCCTTCGCGCCTTTTTCGGCTCTTTAAATGTTTGTGCAGATCAGAGGGCGAGTGCACTCCTGAGAAGACTTGAATGGGTATGTGTACCTTTAATTATATCACTTGTTTGGCAGTGTTTGCTCCTCTCCTCACTATTTTATTCTATATTATATTACAGATATGAATAATTCCTTTGGGTCCCTCCCGATGCAGCCTCGGCGAAACACGGGACCGTGTCGGGGGACTTATAACACATACGTTTGCTATTACTTATATGGAGTTGCCGCATTAAATGATTGATGAACTTGACTTATGTTTAATAAATTTCTTATACTTAGTGAATGGGACTTTGATCTCTTTACTTGCACTATTGACTTGCTGGATTTACTTACGTGCAAGGTGCTTCTGCAACATTTCTGGGTAATTGAAGTCTCCCATTATTACTGCACTACCAATTTGGTTAGCTTCCCTAATTTCTCTTAGCATTTCACTGTCCATCTCACCATCTTGACCAGGTGGACGGTAGTATACCCCTATCACTGTAGTCTTCCCTGATACACAAGGGATTTCTACCCATAAAGATTCAATTTTGTATTTAGTCTCATGCAGGATGTTTATCCTGTTGGACTCTATGCCATCCCGGACATAAAGCGCCACACCTCCTCCCGACTGCTCCTCTCTGTCATTGCGATATAATTTGTACCCCGGTATAGCACTGTCCCATTGGTTATCCTCTTTCCACCATGTCTCTGAGATGCCAATTAAGTCTATGTCATCATTTACTGCTATATCTATGTCATCATTTACTGCTCCAACAGACCCACCCGCACAGCTCTCCTAGGAACCCTACATTCCCAACCCATTAAAGCTTTCAAACTCTCCTCCACCATAAGCAGAGCCTTCTCTCTAGCCGGTCCCACTATCTGGAACTCCTTACCTCATGACATCCGCATGGAGTCATATACACCCACTTTCAAAAAAAAACTAAAGACCTGGCTCTTCCAGCAAGCCTACCCTACGTCACCCCCCATCACATAAACTCCTTCCGAAATGGATAACCCCAATCCACATTTGTGAACTCGGCCTGAATATTGGATTACGAAATGCCTCTGATTTTGGTACCTTGAAATGTTATAATTTTATGTTTATAGTTATTTATATATATATATATATATATACATATATATAGGTTATAGTATGTAAATCAATACCCCCCTCCAATGTATTTCTTCCTTGGTTTTTGTTAAGGGCTATGCCCTAAAGTTAACTGTATTTATCTGTTCCTTGTAAGGGCTTCGCCCATAAAGTTCATGTTTTACTGTGAACCGATGCGATGTGCAAACGGACATCGGTATATAAGAGACATTAAATAAATAAATAAATACATTAAATAAATTAAATATACATTCTAATTCTCCCATCTTACTTCTTAGACTTCTGGCATTAGCATACAAACATTTCAAAGTTTGTTTTTTTTTGTATTTTTATTCTGCTTTTTAATTGATAGGGATAAGTTAGAATTTTTTAGCTCAGGTGAGTTTTTAGTTACAGGCACTTGGACTACTTTTCTAATTATTGGAACCTCACTGTCGGGATGCCCTAATTCTAATGCATCATTAGTATCCTTTAAAGATACATCTCTCCGAACCATGCGCTGCTGAGCGACTGTCGGCTTTCCCCTTTGTTCTAGTTTAAAAGCTGCTCTATCTCCTTTTTAAAGGTTAGCGCCAGCAGTCTGGTTCCACCCTGGTTAAGGTGGAGCCCATCCCTTCGAAAGAGACTCCCCCTTCCCCAAAAGGTTCCCCAGTTCCTAACAAAACTGAATCCCTCTTCCTTGCACCATCGTCTCATCCACGCATTGAGACTCCGGAGCTCTGCCTGCCTCTGGTGACCTGCGCGTGGAACAGGGAGCATTTCAGAGAATGCTACCCTGGAGGTTCTGGATTTAATCTTTCTACCTAAGAGCCTAAATTTGGCTTCCAGAACCTCCCTCCCACATTTTCCTATGTCATTGGTGCCCACGTGTACCACGACAGCCTGAGTGACTCACAGCTCCCTTGATTAACAAATGTTGTTCCCTATTCAAACCTAATCACACTACCTCAACACCTTTCCAAGGTGAGTAACTGAGCTGAACTATTCAACTTTTTTACTTTGGTATATACTGCTCCTAGCTTATTTCTAGCTTCTGGCTACTTTTTTGTGGGGTTTTTTTTTGTGGGTTTTTTTTTTGTTGTTGTTTTTCAATACAATGCACTCAGTTATTATTAAATAAAACACTTAGCTCTTTAAAAGTCTGGAGGACACTTTAATAGTCAGGCAGACTTTTAAAAAATAAACACACTACCTACTGCTACCTTATTGACTGACTAAATACAAACAGTCTAACTTGTTTATTCACTGCCAACCTACTGCTACCTTATTGACTGACTAAAAATACAAACAGTCTAACTTGTGTATTCACTGCCTACCTACTGCTACCTTATTGACTGACTATTTAAAAATGCAAACAGTCTAACTTGTTTATTCACTGCCTGACTATTAAAGGCACAAACACACAAACACACTAAATAATATTCCCAAATAGTTAACTTTGCCCCAATACTTTTAAAAAAGTCAATGTCAATGTCCCAAGCAAAAACTTACTGATTCCTTTCAGCCACCAGCAAGGTGATCCTCTCCTCTCAGATGACAAAGACTGTGGCCAGTCCCCGGCTCCCAACTCAGTTGAGGGGGCGACCCCCAACGGGTTTGAGGTCGGGACCTCCTTCCCAAGTGGGCTGGAGGCCCCCCGAGGCCGAAGTCTGATCCGATCTTTTGGACCCAAATAATTTTTCCATCTTATCAAGACATGCCTGACAACCCTTAGGGTCATCTAGGCACAGTTTACAACCACGGACATCGTGGGACGTCCCCAGGCAGAGGATGCAGACCTTGTGGGGGTCTGTAATGGACATAGTACAGGGGCACTGGGGGCACCGCGAAAGCCATTCAATGCCATCGCAAAATATACTCTGTGTACAGACGATGGTCGGCGGACACCGGGAAGGGAAGCCGTCGGCAATTGACCGCAAATGTATGAAGGACTTACCAGATCGCAGAAGAGGACCCAAAAAAAAAATTGCAAGGTACCCTACGCGACATGTAGAAGGGAAAAACTTAAAAAATTGCAAAAACTGCCACAAAGAAGTGCAAGCTCTGTGACTGAAAGGTAACAGCTTTGCGGAAAGGAAGAGACTGAAGAGGGACCCTGCATGGATACATGGTTAGAAGCATGCTCAGCATGCTTCGTGTCGCAAAGTTTCTAGAAACTTTGGCAAATATTTTTCAAGCTGGGCTCCATCAAATGATGTCATCCATTTAAGGACTACCATCCTGCTTGTCCTTGGAGAAATTATATTCCCACACGCATTATGTTTTGTAGGTAAAAGTTTGCTCATTGTTCCCACCATGAAGCTGGCACATCTTCAAGATATTCTGTGTTGAGCCTTTTTTCTGGTATAGGACAAAAACTCTGGGATACTTTATGAGTAGATTTTAATCTTAGTGATTATGGGCAATTTTGGCAAAGGCTGAAGACATTGATGATTCAGGAAGCCTTTTCTCAGATTTAACTTGAACATCATTTCCTTGGGATATAATGTGTCATGGAGAAGAGTATTAACTGAAATATTGTTTCTGATTAGTTTTATTATAATGCTTTAATTGCTTATATATTATTGATGTATGTGTCTCTATGACTCGCATGGCAGGTCTGATATAGGTAGAATATAAGAATTTTAAATAAATACATACATACGTGCTCAATTTGATTTCATGCATTTCAAAATTACTATTTTATGTTCAGCATGATTTCCAAATTCATATTAAATACAGTTCTTGAATAATCACATGTGAAATGATAACTTTATACTAGAAATAATCCCAAATTTCTTTGCACTACAGTCTTGTAACAAAGCAAACTTTCTGCACTGGACTAACAAAGATGTGAAATTTTGATACTGTTTTTAGATGTAGTCTCTTCAGTGATGTGCTGGAAGTAAAACTGACCTGATTAAGGGAGCTTAACTTTTGAAAGCTAGACCCAGATCTATTAAGCTAGTTCAATAAAAAGGAATCACCTACAACTTGTTTGCTGGCACTTATTGCCAAATATTCCAGGGGAATAAAACAGCAACCATAAAACATTATCTTAACAAGAGTAAATGGAGACAGTTGACACTTGGTCTTGTAATAAAGAAAAAAAATCTAAGACTTCAAGTGCATAACAGTGTAAGTCATTCAGCTTTCACTCAGGGATGTACTGGATGGAATGCTCCCAGTAGCCCCAGGTTAAATTGCTGAGAGGAGAACTGGATATTGTCCCTTGATATGAAACTGATAATATATCTGTTCTTATTTTCCATGTTTGTAGACAGATAAAATTTTGGACTAAATGTAATCAATTCATCCCTTTTCACAATGTTGTGGATCTGCTCCCCAGAGGGGTGGAGATAGCAACCTAGTGTAGATCTGTTCCTCCATAGAGGATGAGTTAGCAATCTGTAATAAATCACCCCACCAAAGGGGAGGAGTTAGCAATCTGATATAAATCCGCTAGGGAGTTAGCAATCAGTTATGGATCACCCCGCCAAAGGGAAAGAGTTAGTAATCTGTTCAATGCTGCTCCCCCAAAGGGAGGAGCTAGCAATTTGTAATACTCTGTAGGCGGAGTTAATGATCTGTTGTGGATTGGCTTCCCACAGAGTGGCAGTCTGTATGATACCGCTCTAGTAGTGTAAGGAATGAACACTTAATGTAAATTGGTGAATCCTTGGGCTGATGGCAGATGACAGCGCCCCCAGGAGGATATCCTGAGAGGGACCACCGGCTAGGCTGGAGAATGGAGACAAACACAGATAGTTCTTTATTAGACAGGAAGTAGAACCACCAGAGGTGGCAGTAGTGAGCTGATGTGCCCAGCAGGGCTGAAGTCCCTCAGATACTGGAATTGCAGTCTCTGGGTTGCTGAGCTGTAGAGAGAGACTATAGGTAGTGAGTAGACAGGGTATGCTGGATACATAACCAGTAGTAGATGATACACTCACAATTGTAGATATCTGTAATGGCTTCTATGCAACAGAGAGTCTTCAGTATATTCAGGAACAGGAGCCGTAGGCGAGTACTGGTTCCTATATGCAGTCAGGAATGAGAACTCACAATATCTGTGTATGAGATGACTTCTAGAATAGAAGAGAGTATTTGGAGAGCTTTAGGAACATAGGCCCTCGTAGAGTGAGTACCGGTTCCTATCTGCAATCTATAATAGTAATGCACAAGATATAGGTATGTGTTAGCTTCTGAAATAGAAGAGAGTCTGTGAAGGGTTTCAGGAACATGGGCCCTCGTGAAGCGAATACCGGTTCCTATCTGCAATCTGCAATAATGACTCACGATCTCCGTACCTGCGATAACGTCTTAGACAGAAGAGAGTCTTCGGAGATAAGGAACATAGGCCCTTGTGGAGTGAGTACCGGTTCCTATCTGTAATAGAACTCACAGTGTTCACGTCTGTGATTGCTTCCAGGTAGAAAGAGTCTTCTGAGCATTCAGGTACTTAGGCCCTCGAAGAGCGAGTACCGGTTCCCGTCTTAGCAATTTGAAATCAAGAAGAGAGAACAGGGCCCCCGAGGAGCGGGTACCCCTTGGTAAGTTGAGGAGGCAGAGCAGCAGCGAGTTATCCCCCATGCTAACTCGATTCGTAGTTGCAAGCAAAGACCTTTTAAGTTGGAAGTGGATGACGTCACTACGGGGAGACACCACCGAGATTCGCGCCCTTGCCGGTACAAACTCTGGAGCGCGCGTGCGTGCCCTTACATCATCAGGAACATGGCGGATCCACAGCATCAGGCCAGCCCAGAGATTCCAGGGAGAATGGCGAGGAGAAGCCGCGGCAGCATCTGTCCATCAGACCCGAAGGGAGTCGCCACAAAGGTAGAGAGGGTGGAGCGAGGGCAATAACAGGCACGATCGCAACATACAAACAACATTTTGCAGAGTAGGTAAATTAATTTAATCTTTTACTAAAGCACTCTTCTGGGAGGATGCCAACATGGATCATTCCTGTAGTGATGTAGAGAGATCCTTAAGAGTGTTGTAGAAGGTGAGTGTTGTAGTTAGAGTTCAGAAGATGAGGGAACAATCTTCTTCCTCTCTCCCTTGCAGGAGGGTCACGAGTGTGTAATCAGTGATTACACACTCGTGACCCTCTAGTCCTAGAAGCTGTCCACCCAAAGGAAGTTGTAAAATTCTCTCACTTTAGAATTTTTTGGAGACAAAAACTGAAGAAGCACTAAAACATTTTATCCCCTGGTTGTGTTTCTAGGTCCTCAGAGGAAGGACTGATAAAAGTGTAAGAATTCCCCATAATCAGATGACATCTCTTACCCTAAGGATTTCTGCTCCTGCTAGATAAGCTTCCTGTTTTAGGGTTCAAGAGAATTATGTTTCTTCTTGGTTTGCCAGTAGACATCTTGAAACCGGCCAGATGTCCACTGATATTATTGGTGATAAAGAGCTTCCACTCTGATTTCTTCAAACAAAATGTATACAAACATTATATACAAGGGCACAAAAGAGAATGTACCCAGCTGGTATAACCAAGGAGGGGAGAGAAGAAAGTATGTTCCTCACAGTTAATAACAGGAGGCATAAGGAGAGAACACCATTCAGCAGTGCAGCTGAACATAGCATTGGACGTTAGGTTCCAAGAGGTGTCCTAGAAAGTAAAAGAACCCTTACAGCCCACTTACTAGGAGATCCTGAGTCAGAAAAAATAATAGAGATCCTGAAAGAGTGTAGACATGAATGTACAGATTAAGGATACTAAGTTATTTCCTAAATTTTTACATCTGAGGAAGCTGACTTAAGTAAAGTTTATTTTATTGGAACACCAATTCCTGCCATGGGCTCACTGTGTAGATATATTTCAAAAAAGAAGGTTTTTTGAAGCTTTGACACTTGTTCATTATTCAGTTCTTCTTCTTTTTTGAAATATATCTACACAGTGAGCCCGTTGATTTAATGGACAATTCGGTTTGATAAAAAAATGTTTTTCACTGCAAAGCATTGCCAATGATTGTGAGTTAATGGACAATTTGATTTGATAACATTGTCTTCTATTTTTGAGAAATTTCTTTCCAGCATCAGCACCGCAAATGATTGAGAAGATCGAGCGATCTCACTCATTGTAGGAGATACGCTGTCTGGCTTGCTGATGCAGTCCAAATAATCATATATAACTCACATGATTTACACATAAAAAAATTTTATGTTCATAAAGATAAGAAATGGCTTAGAAGAATTTATTCACGAGTTTGTCAGCTTATGAGTGAGCAACGTTTTTTGAGTTTTTCCATTGATCCCCCTTTTTTTTTTTTTTTATCATTCACTGCTATACATTCTAATTCTCCCACCTTACTTCTTAGACTTCTGGCATTAGCACACAAACATTTCAAAGTTTGTTTTTAGTTTGTATTTTCATTCTGCTTTTTAATTGATAGGGATAAGTTAGAATGTTTTAGCTCAGGTGAGTTTTTAGTTACAGGCACTTGGACTACTTTTGTTATTATTGGTACCTCACTGTCGGGATGCCCTAATTCTAATGCATCATTAGTATCCTTTGAAGATACCTCCCTCAGAACCATGCGCTGCTGAGTGACTGTTGGCTTTCCCCTTTGTTCTAGTTTAAAAGCTGCTCTATCTTTGGGGCTGGGAGAGAGAGAGAGAGAGAGAGAGAGGTGAAGGAGGGCTGAACTCCCAACCGGGAGCGAATTGAATCTAGCTCCGATGGAGCCCTAGCCGTGGCCAGCCTGAACCCACCCCTGACGTCATCTGATTGCTGTGGCAGTGGATTCAGTACCTCCTTTAAGTAAGTCCTCTCACTCTTCTTATTTCTTTGGGGCTTTAACCTTTCTCTCACATGGGGAAGAAGAGGAAAGAGACTGTACGAGTATTCCCATCCATCCATACAGTTCTCCCCTCCTCCGTATCCCAGTCGACGATTGATGGGTTTCTACAGCCAATGGGGACCAGCACTCCTACAGGGTCACCTCATGTAGGCATGGGGGCCATGGGGCCCTCTTTATCAGGGAATTCTACCTACCTCAGCCTTGACATTCAGATACCACCCAAGATAGAATCTGTGTATCCAACAGGTTCGCAGGAGAACCAAATGCAACCAAACAGTGCTGCACTGGATTCTCCTGGGGAGGGGGAACCTGTTTCTTTGGAATCATCGGCATCAGTATGAATATGTAACTCCCCAGGGTTATCTCCCTCTGTTGTGTTCCCTAGTTTGCTGGAGATACCAACGCAGATTACTCTGGAAACATTGTGGACTGCTATAAAAGGATTAGAAATATCTCTTGGGACAAAAATTGAAACTATCTCAAAGGCCGATAGTGCTATTCAACCTCAGGTCATGGGTCATGATGAAAATATTAAGAAAAATATAGAACGTATTATAAAATTGGAAAAGCAATGTGATACATTAGGAAAATGTGATATAGCGTTGATTAAAGGGCAAGAATCGAATCAGCATAGGTTAGAAGCATTAGAGAATAATTCAAGGAGATTGAATTTGAGGATATTAAATTCTCCTATGTCCTCTATTATTTCACCCATAGAGATGCTCAGGAAATTTTATGTGGAAACTATTCCCCCTATTACTAAAGCATTCTATATTTCTTCTAGACCTGTTGAACCTCTGGGTAATGAATCCTTAAGCAACCCCCCCCCCCCCAATGCAACCTAATGCATTGAAAAATGTATCAGTTTTACTTAATGATTCACAGATTGATTTTGAGGACTGTGCTACACTCTTGGTGGTATTTGCTCTGGAGTTTGACAGAATATGGACCATGAAAACGGTTTTTGGAATCCCAGATAAAAGGCCAACAGCTAGATATGTTTCCTGATTTAGCAAAAACCACTCAGACGAGACGGAAATTTTTTTTGGAAAAAAGACAGCGAGTGTTAAATATGGGTGCCACACTTCTTTTATTTATTTATTTTGATTTTTTTCTATACCGGCATTCGTGATAACATCACATCAAGCCGGTTTACAGTAAACAATGGGGTAATAACTGGAACATAGAACCAAATATGTAATATACATATTATAAATACAGTTACAATAAACAAGGATACGTACAACTAGGAGTAAGAAGAAGAAAAGATAGGAACTTTAACATGTTGTATTAACCTGTAGAATGGTAAAGTTTCCAAAGATGGAAGTGAATGATTTACAATGAATTGTTCAGTTCAAAAATGCAGTTTTTAACAATGAGGAAGAAAACATAAGTAATGAAGATTCTGGATGTTTATAAAGTGTAGGGGAAGATTATCAGGATGGTTATAAAAGAGAATTGTTGCTTGGAATTTGAATATCGGAGAGAATTGTTTTTAGTCTGAGTCTGGGAAGGCTTGTTTGAAAAGCCATGTTTTGAGTCTTTTTCTAAATGTCAATAAGCAGGGTTCTTGTCTAAGTTCCGTTGGTATGGAATTCCAAAGAGTGGGTCCTGCTGTGGAGAAAGCCCTATCTCTATAAGTTATATGGAGGGAAGTTTTGGAAGGTGGTACCTGCAGAGACTCTTTGTAGTACTCTCTTATGGGTCTGGAGGAAGTATGCTTTATGAAAGGGATTTGTAGGTTGAGAGGAGCGATTTGTTGGATGGATTTATAGATTATGGTGATTGACTTATAAAGAATTCTGAAATGGATTGGCAGCCAGTGTAAATCTTTAAGGATCGGGGTGATGTGCTCTCTTCTCCTTGTATTTGTTAGAATTCTAGCTGCCGTATTTTGAACCATTTGTAGCGGTTTGGTATGTGTTGATGGGGTACCTAATAATAAAGAATTGCAATAGTCTAACTTGGAGAAGATTATTGCTTGTAGGATAGTCCTGTAGTCATGGATGTGGAACAGAGGTCTTATTCTTTTTAGAACATTCAGTTTATGAAAGCAGTCTTTAGTGGTTTGGTTTATGAATGCTTTTAAGTTAAGCCTGTTATCGATGATTGCGCCCAAATCTCTTACTTTTGTTGTTTGTAGATTAGTTGGAGGGATTGTAGGGGTGTGGCTAATCTCAGATGATATTAGAAGGAGTTCCGTTTTTGAGGAATTTAGGATTAAATTCATACTGGAAAGGAGGGAGTTGATTTCTTGCAGATAATATTCCCAAAGATCGAGGGTTTTTTTAATGGATTCTTTAATTGGTATCACAATCTGGACATCATCTGCATAAAGGTAGTGTTTAAGGTTCAAGTTGTTTAATAGATGGCAGAGAGGGAGGAGGTAGATGTTAAAGAGGGTGGGAGAGAGGGATGAACCTTGTGGAACTCCTTGAGATGAAGGGTAGCGTTTAGATTCTTTACTGTGTATTTTTACCTTGAAGCCTCTGTTTTTCAAGAATGAGTGGAACCAGGACAGTGCAGAGCCTGTTATGCCGATGTTCAATAGTTGGTTAAGGAGCATAGAGTGGTTAACAGTATCAAAGGCGGCTGAGAGGTCCAAGAGAATCAAAAGGTAGGACTGGCCTTTATCTAGGCCTAGGATGAGGTAGTCTGTTAAGGAAATTAGTAGAGATTCTGTGCTTAACGATTTCCTGAAGCCATGTTGTGAAGGGTAGAGAATTTTGTGGTCTTCCAGGTAGTCTGATAATTGAGAATTAACCAGTTTTTCCATGACTTTAGCAATGAATGGGAGGTTTGAGATAGGGCGAAAATTGGAGGGGTCGTCTGGGTCTAACTTTGGTTTTTTCAAGAGCGGTTTGATTGATGCCATTTTAAGGTCGTCAGGGTAGAGTCCTTTAGATAAAGAGCAGTTTATTATGTCTGCCAGAGCTTTGGATATAGTATCCGGAATAAGGAGGAGTAATTTGGAAGGGATTTGGTCTAAAGGGTGTGTCGATGGTTTCATCTTTTTCAGTATTCTAAGGATCTCAGAAGTTGTAGATGGTTCAAATGAGTTGAGTGAGATGTATTTGTTATGGTGTATATAGGTACTGTAGGGGGAAGAAGTATTGGGCGAATTTTTAGAAAGGAGGTTAGCTATTTTGTTATTGAAGAAGAGAGCAAGCTCCTCTGCCTTTTCTTGTGCTTTGTTAAATGGAATGTCAGGTGTTTGGATTTGAGTTAAATTGGAGACGTAGGTAAAAAGGGCTTTAGCATCAAAGATCATATGATGGATCTTATGAGCATAGAAGTCTCTTTTGATTTTTTGCAAGGAATTTTTGTAATTGTGGAGAGCAGTTTTGTAGGTAGAAAGGGTGGACGCTGAAGGGGATTTGCGCCATTTGCTTTCGTTCCGTCTGAGGGAAAGTTTTAGATTTTGTAGTTCTTCATTAAACCAAGGTTGTTTTTTTGGAATATTGTGTTTTAGTTTTTTTGTTGTTAGAGGACAGAGTTTATTAGCTGCAGTTTCTGTAATATTATTCCATGAGTGAAGTGCCGAATTTGGAGAGGAAAGGTCCATGTGGGGTAGTTCTAAGACTAGGTGGTTGTGGAGGTCCTCGGATGCACATATTTTCCTGTAGGAGAATTGTTGTTGAGGGGCGGAGTGCTGTTTTTTTTGTGCCAGTATGATGGTGGTCGAGATTAGAGAGTGGTCCGACCAGGGTACTGGTTCGCAGATCGGTTGAGTTGAGTTAGAGATACCAGAATTGGTGAAGATAAGGTCCAATGTATGACCTGCTTTATGAGTGGGTTTCTTGATAATCTGATTGAAACCTAAAGCAGACAAGGCTGTAATGAAAGTTTTCCCATTTGTAGATAGAGATGGATTGTTGACATGTAAATTGAAGTCACCAAGTATAATTGCTGGAGAATCTAAATTAATGTGGGAGACTATTAGTTCCAGAAGAGGAGAGGCATCTAGGTCGAGAAGGCCTGGGGGGGCATATACAAGAAGAATTTGGAGATGGTTTGATTTGAAAAGGCCTATTTCCAGTTTGGTAGAAGAGTTGACAGAGTATTGGGTGAAATTCAAATCTTTTTTGGTAGCAAGAAGAATTCCTCCACCTTTTCTTTTCTGTCGGGGAATGGAGAAGAAGTCATATGAATGTGTAGGTAGTTGGTTAATTAGAGCAGTGTCTGTCGATTTGAGCCAAGTTTCTGTTATGTTTCTTTTATATTATATGTGCAAATGTTTAGTTAAAATGGGCACCACTAAGTATATTTTCTTTGAACCTGACCAGCTAGAGGGTTTTTTGCAAAATAGGGAAGGTCCCATACCTATTTCCACTTAAATATTGGTAATAGCATTCATGAAACAGTGGTACCATATTGTTTATCTTCTGTTCATACTTCCTTTTGTAATTTTCAATTGGTAGCAGCACCCCCCCCCCCCCCCAAAATAGAGGTCTCATTAGAACCATTGCCTTTTATTTTCTTTTTTTCTTGTATAACAGTAATTACTGTTTGTGTTATTTCTTTATTTATTGTTTGGTATTTCATGAATGTCAAGATTTGACTATGTAAAGTGAAAAATTTTGAAAATAAAGAATTAAAAAAAAAAAGCAGCTCTATCTCCTTTTTAAAGGTTAGCACCAGAAATCTGGTTCCACCCTGGTTAAGGTGGAGCCCATCCCTCTGGAAGAGACTTCCCTTTCCCCAAAAGGTTCCCCAGTTCCTAACAAAACTGAATCCCTCTTCCTTGCACCATCATCTCATCCACGCATTGAGACTCCGGAGCTCTGCTTGCCTCTGGGGACCTGCGCGTAGAACATGGAGCATTTCAGAGAATGCCACCCTGGAGGTTCTGGATTTAAGCTTTCTACCTAAGAGCCTAAATTTGCCTTCCAGAACCTCCCTCCCACATTTTCCTATGTCGTAGGTGCCATGTATACAACAGCTAGCTCCTCCTCAGCACTGTCTAAAATCCTATTTAGGTGATGTGTAAGGTCCGCCACCTTCGCACCAGGTAGGCATGTTACCAGGCGATCCTCACATCCACCAGCCACCCGGCTGTCTACATTCCTAATAATCGAATCACCAGCTATGACGGCTAACTTAACCCTTCCCTCCTGGGCAGTAGGCCTTGAGTGCGAAAGGACAATGCACCACCTGGAGAGCAGGTCCTTGCTACAGGATCCTTTCCTGCTGCACCAGGTTGATGCTCTCCAATCATGAGACCTTCTTCCTCCAAGGCAGCACCAGGGCAGCCAATCTGAAGTTGGGACTTGGCTACTATGTCCCTGAAGGTCTCATCTATATACCTCTGCCTGCCTCAGCTCCTCCAGGTCTTCCACTCTAGCCTCCAGAGATTGGACTCTTTCTCTGAGAGCTAGGAGCTCTTTTTATCGCATGCACATGTACAATTTCTCACCGGTGGGTAAAAAATCATAAATGTGACACTCGATGCAAAAGACTGGGAAGCACCCCTCTTGCTTGCTGGACTGCTGCCTTCATCTCAAATTTTTCAGTTCCTATTTAAGTTTTAGGTTGCTATGGGAGCAGGAATGTGTCTAATTAACATCCTTTAAATGTATTAGTGAATTCACTATATGTCTGGTAGTGGCCTACAGGGGAATGATCAAACTTTCAATAAGGGTTTGTTTGTTTGGTTTTTTTTTTGTGAAAGTGGCACCTGCCTATAAATTAAAGGATGAGCTAGGGGTGGGTGGGTGAGGGGTGGGAGGGTTGGGGAAAACAAACAATCTAACTTCCATCAGTCAGCCAGAGTGACTCACTGCTCTCTTGAATAACAAATGTTGGTAACTAATCAAACCAAATCACACTATCTTAACACCTTTTCAAGGTGAGTAATGGAACTGAACTTTTCAACTTTTTTAGTTAGGTATACACTGCTCCTAGCTTATTTCTAGCTTCTGGCTATTTTTTTTGTTTGTTTTTAATATACGAACACTAACTTCTGCTTATTAGCTGCCTTACAGACTATTAAAAATAATCACACTAACTAGGGCTTATTAGCTGCCTTACTGACTATTTAAAAATACACAGTCTAACTTCTGTTTATTTGCTTCCTTACTGACTATTAAAAGCACAAACACACTAAATAATATTCCCAAATAGTTAAACTTTGCCTCAATACTTTTAAAAAAGAAAATTTCCCAAGCAAAAACTTACTGATTCTTTTCAGCCACCAGCAAGGTGATCCTCTCCTCCTTCCTATATATTTATGAATTTGACAATAATACACAACTCAGCTTAACTACTTTTTAAAAACCTGCTTCTTCTCTAGCTCATACTTCCTTTCCCAGTCTCTGAAATCACTTTCCCTATAAACATCTTTTTCTACTGATACTTTATTTGCATTTACTAAAGGAAGCTCTTAAGAAGCTCAAAGCAGGTATATACCCAGATCTTCTAATCAAACCAAGCAGAAGCTGAACAAATTAAATATTTAGTTTAATTCATTTCTTGATTCATTGCAATCCAAGGAAGTTCAATGCAGTTTACATAAAAATAAAAGCAATTTATATAAGCATAACATAATGTGGATATAGAGCATGATCGCACCTTTGATTTAGGTGATTTTAATTTACATTACGATGTGACTGCTCACTCCCAAACCTGTGAGATGTTATCAGAAGTTACAAATGCATTAGGATGAGAACAATTAGTGCAGGGATCCACTCATATGGCTGGTCACTCTTTTGATTTAATGTTTGTTAACATTAATACCTCTATACCAGCCCTGCCTTTGCAGATAGAGGCAGTCCCTCGGTCTGATCACGTCTTAATTTCTGCCTCTTTCTCAACTGAGGCCCTATTGGGATATTCAGGATACAGTCAATGACCCAAAACACAAGAGAGCAAACGCTGCACTTCAATAATATCCACCAAACAAAAGTGCAGAAAGGAATTTAGTCCCAACCACGAAGATTCATCAACAGCTCTAAGGAGCAGAAACTTTTATTCATTTCATACGGCAACTCCACTGACTTACAGTAGCAACAACTTAGAACGCGTCCCCCGACACTGTCCCGTGTTTCGCCTAGGGCTGCATCGGGAGGGAGCAATGGTTTTCACAATGCACTGTAAATAAGCATATAACGGTTAGGACATAGGGCTGCAGAATGCCGACGTGAAACATCCAGTACAAACATTTCATAAATTTCAACACATACCTGAATGCAAAATGGTTTCAAAATCGGCAGGGAGTGCGTACATCTTAGATGCAAACAGGCATTTAAACCTAACGGAGTTGGCGTGAACCTCAGGTAGACAGATCACATGGTCCCACGGGGGCCAATCAGCAGGCCCCCCTTCCTGAGGAGCAACTAGCAGTGCAGGCAGCAAATAACATTGTGGCCCTATAGGTGTTTAGGATGTTTCACGTTGGCATTCTGCAGCCCTATGTCCTAACCGTTATATGCTTATTTACAGTGCATTGTGAAAACCATTGCTCCCTCCCGATGCAGCCCTAGGCGAAACACGGGACCGTGTCGGGGGACGCGCTCTAAGTTGTTGCTACTGTAAGTCAGTGGAGTTGCCGTATGAAATGAATAAAAGTTTCTGCTCCTTAGAGCTGTTGATGAATCTTCATGGTTGGGACTAAATTCCTTTCTGCACTTTTGTTTGGTGGATATTCAGGATACCCCATTTCTGAGAGAAGCAAAAAGATGTAGATAAAATGAAAAGTCGAATTCCCAGAGAGAGTGAAGAACTTGAATTTTGATTCTATTTCTTCCTGTGGTGATGAGTGTAATTCAATTACATTAGATTTGGCCAATGAGCCTTCACCATATCCCTCAAATCTTATTAGTGATAGGAAGAAAACAAAAAAAATTCCAGCCATAGCTCACTAATGAACTGGTGTTGGTTACACAGAAACTAAGATTCCTTGAGCATAAAGAAAGATCATCGTTGTTGAGTTTCAGCAGCAACTTATTTTTATCAGTAACCTAAAATCAGCTAAAAAAAAAAAAAAAAGATGCTTTTCACTAAGAATCAAAATTCAGGCTTTGAAACTAGAGCCCTTTTCTCTACAGTGAGATGTCTCACTGATAGTTTGTCATATATCTCCTACACTCAGAATTTCCAGTAGTCATGCATAGGTCAAGACAAATTTGTTTATTTTTTTTGTTGAAAAAGTGGATAGTATTTGCACTCACTGCACTCCCAATACTCACTGCACTTCCAATTTTATAGCTGACTCTACTTGGGAATCTTTTTGAAAAGTGTTCTCTTTGGAAATTTTGGAAAGTCTCAAAAACTTAAACCCTTCCTAATGCGCACTAAATTTGATTCAGGTAGATGCTATTAAAATTATTTCAGAAGATATTTCACCGTTTTTCACCAAAGAAGTCAACTTATTGATAGAAGAAGGCGTGCTACCAGACTCCTTAAAAAAGGTCATTGTCTCACCCATCTGCAAGAATACTAAATCTGAGCAAATGGATCTTTCGAACTATCATACGATCTCCAATCTGCCCTGCCTTTCCAAAATTATTTAAAAATCAGTGCATAATCAATTAAGTTATTATCTGGTGAATAATAACCTTTTACATCCCAGACAATATGGCTTCAGGAAAAATAGAAGTAAAGAAACATTATTGTTATCCTGGGCAGATAACGTTTTTCGTGGTTTTGAATAAGGTCAGACATTTCTTCTGGTATTGTTGGACATTTCTACTGCCTTTAATGCTATTGTTAACTCGATTGATAGTATTTGGTATTTGTAATTCAGTGCTTAATTGGTTTCGTTCCATCATAAGGAATTGGAAATTTGCAGTAAGAATTTGATCTACTTGTTCAGAGTGGATAAACATTAAAACTAGGTTTCCGAAGGGATCAAGTATATCCGATACCCTGTTTAATATTTACTTAGCTCCTCCCTGTAAACGTCTCGATGGTTTAGGGCTTAATTTCCGGATCTATGCGGATAGCATCCAGTCTTCATTTCCTGTAGGCTCTTCAGTTGCTTATGCATTAGAAGAACTTGAGATTTGTCAGCTATCGAGAGATGGTTTCACCAGACTAGATTGGCTCTTAATATTAAGAAAACAAAATAATCCTTATATCAAGGAAAACAAAGACAGAAGTATTACCGGTGTTTATTTTGAGGCCCAGGATATAGTAATTCAAACAGTCGTACGGGATTTGGGTGTTTGGCTAGATACTAGGTTACCTATGAAAGATCAAGCTAAAAATGTACCTAAATCTGGTTATTACAAACTTAGAATATTTAGGAGACTTAAACTGCTGTTAGACGCAGATGATTTTAGGCTAGTGCTGCAAGCTATAATCTTTTCAGGTCTAGATTACTGTAATTTGCTGCTATTTGGGGTTTCCAATAAGATTATTAAGACTCTTCAGCTCTTATATAATCCGGCAGCAATAATTATTTCAGAAACATGCAAATATGAACATATAACCCCAGTTTTAAGTTACACTGACTACCGTTAAAATATAGGATTCAATACAAAGTATTGTCTTTACTCCATTGTTTCATTTACAATGGAAATGCTTCTTGGCTGGATATTAGACTACTGACAAATTAATACTTATCTGATAATTTACTTTTCCTTAATATAGACAGATAGGTTCAGGACCAGAGGGTTAGGCATCTCTACCAGCAGATGGAGATGGAGCAAACTGACGTCACAGTTTATATACTCCTGCAATGACATCAGGCTGCCAAAATTCTCTTCAAAAGCAATTGTGGACAGACTAGAAAAAAAACTTGATTAAAAACATATAACCATTTCAAAACACCAGCCAACAAGAAATATATTAACACTAGTTTAGGAACAGGAGGAACACTTACCAGTAAGCCCTGAAACATGTAGTCTCCCAAAAGGATTATAACAGAAACATCCTGGCAGCCAATGGCGGGAAGCTGAACCCATCTGTCTATCTTAAAAAAGGAACGACCCGCACCATGTGAGGAGGGCCCCCCTTTCACATGGCGCTTGCCAGAGGGGAGCCCCCCGCCTTACCGCTGGAGCCACTCGGTGCCGGCTTAATTCTCCCAGTGAGAGGAAGTGAGGGGAGGAAAGGAAAATATTAAGGAAAGGAAATAATCAGGTAAGTAGTAATTTCTCATTTCCTAGCAGAGACAGATTGGTACATCTCACTGGTCCTTACCCTAAGTTACTCCGAACAGAGTGGGAAGGCTGCCCGTCGTCCAGTCAAAACCACCTGTACAAAGGCTGCGTCCTCCCGAGCCTGCACATCCAGACAAGAATACCTGGAAAAGGTGTGTAAGGAGACCAAGTAGCAGCTCGGCAAATGTCGATAGGGAACAACAATCTAACATCCACCCATGACACTGCCTGAGCCCTAGTGGAATCATCCCTAACCTGAGTAGGCAATGGCTTTTCAGCAGCCACATTTGCAGCCGTGATTACCTCCTTAATACAGCAAGCTATTGTAGCCCGTGAAGCCACTCTCCCTATTTACCTCCAACATGAAGGGCAAACAGGTGATCCATCTTGTGGAAAGGCTTAAAATCCTCCATATACTTCAGGACATATCTCTTGACATCCAAGGGACTTAACAGGCGATACTCCTCCACATCTCTTTCCTTATCCAGAGAAGGCAAGGAAATGGGTTGATTCAAGTGAAAATCTGAGACCACTTTAGGCAAGAAGGAGCAGTATGCAGAATCGCTCGTAGAATCACCCGAAAGAACGGTTCCTGACAAGACAAAGCCTGCAGCTCAGAAATTCGATGCGCAGAACATATTACTCAAGGAAAGGGAGCGCATCAGTCAAAAAGTATGACCCGACAAAAAGTCCAAATCTAGATTAAGACTCCACAAGTGTACCAATAACCGCAAGGGAGGACAAAAATGTTTCACTCCCCTCAAAAAATGGGCCACATCAGGATGAGATGATAAAGATTCACTATTCACTTGACTCCTGAAACAGGCAAGAGTCACTATTTGTACCTTCAAGAAATTAAGGGTCAACCCTTTATTCAACCCATCCTGCAAAAATTCCAAAATGAGCACGATCCTCACACCAAGCCTCAAACATTCGCAAAACTCATACATAGGCTAAGGAAGTGGAGAATTTCCATGCACGTAGCAAGGTGGCAATCACTGCAGTAGTATAACCATGCTTCAACAAGCGATCCCTCTCAAGGGCCATACCATAAGACGAAGCAAAGTCAGATCTTCGTGAAGGACCAGTCCCTGCTGCAACAGATTCCTATGTGTTGGAAGAGAAAAGGGGAGTCTACCAGGAGTCTTCGCATACCATGGTCTCCTGGGCCAATCCTTTGCTACCAAAATCACCATACCCCTGTGGACTTTGTCCAACCAAATTATTCTGCCCAACATGGGCCATGGAGGAAAACCACCATGGGCCATGGAGGAAAACCACCATGGGCCATGGAGGAAAACTATTCTGCCCAACATGGGCCATGGAGGAAAACCAACATGGGCCATGGAGGAAAAACATAGAAGCTTGTCCTCCAGCCAGACCTGCACGAGTGCATCAAAATCCAAGGACCTTGGATCTCTCCTGCGACTGAAGAATCAATTATCCTTTGCATTTCAAGAAGTCACAGCAGTCTAGGAATGAAGGCCCCAGCGATCCACTATCAGCTGAAATACCTTGTCCGAGAATACCCATTTTCCTGGGTCCAGATTCTCTTTGCTGAGAGTCTGCTCTTATATTGTCTTTTCCTGCAACGTGAGAGACCAAGATCTCCTGAAGATGCACTTCTGCCCATTCGATAAGTTGGTCTATTTCCTGCGACACTTGCTGGCTATTGGTTCTTCCCTGCCAATTGATGTAAGCCACTTTCATTGTGCTGTCCAACATTACTCAGACTGCTCGACCATGCAGTCTGACGCTGAACTGCAAGTACGCCAACTGGACTGCACGGGCTTCCAGACGATTGATGCTCCAGAGAGACTCCTAGTGCCATTAGTTCCTGACAGTGAGCTCCCCAACCCTGGAGACTCACATCTGTCGTGAGTACCATCCAGTCTGGTGAGATCACAGGAACTCCCTTACAACCACAACTGAAGGCAAGTGGAGTTGAATCGAATAGTTCTGAGACTGCGGGTTCTAACGAGACAGCAGGGAGCACTGAAGAGAACACATATATATGCGCTCTCACCCACGGCACCACTTCCAGGGTTGCCGCCATCAAACCGAGGACCTATAGATAGGACCACACTGTCAAGCGTATAGTGTTCACCAAGCGACACACCTGCAACCTCAACTTCTGAATACTAACTTCTGGCAAGAAAACTTTGCCCTACCTCGTGTCGAACACCCAGATTCTCTAACCACTGAGATGGTTTAAGACTGTTCTTGGCTAGGTTCACCACCCAAATGAGCTCCTGCAACTTAGAGATCAGCTTGCGCATCATCAGGTGGCTCTCTTCCAGAGACTTGGCTTTAATCAGCTAGTGTCCAAATACAGGTGTACTAGGATTCCATCCTTTCTCAACTCTGCCGTCACCACCATCATAACTTTGGCAAAATTTCTGGAAGTGGTAGCAGACCCAAAAACTGACAATGGCATCCGCAACACCACAAAACACAGAAAAAATTGGTGCTCCAATCAGATTGGAATATGGAGGTATGCCTCAGATAGATCCGAGGAGGTCAGAAAGAGAATGGTGAATAAAACGGAAAATGTCATAATGCCTCTGTATCGCTCCATGGTGAGACCGCACCTTGAATACTGTGTACAATTCTGGTCGCCGCATCTCAAAAAAGATATAATTGCGATGGAGAAGGTACAGAGAAGGACTACCAAAATGATAAGGGGAATGGAACAACTTCCCTACAAGGAAAGACTAAAGAGGTTAGGACTTTTCAGCTTGGAGAAGAGACGACTGAGGGGGGATATGATAGAGGTGTTTAAAATCATGAGAGGTCTAGAATGGGTAGATGTGAATCGGTTATTTACTCTTTCAGAGAAAGACTAGGGGGCACTCCATGAAGTTAGCATGGGGCACATTTAAAACTAATCGGAGAAAGTTCTTTTTTACTCAACGCACAATTAAACTCTGGAATTTGTTACCAGAGGATGTGGTCAGTGCAGTTAGTATAGCTGTGTTTAAAAAAAGGATTGGATAAGTTCTTGGAGGAGAAGTCCATTACCTGCTATTAAGTTCACTTAGAGAACAGCCACTGACATTAGCAATGATAACATGGAATAGACTTAGTTTTTGGGTACTTGCCAGGTTCTTATGGCCTGGATTGGCCATTGTTGGAAACAGGATGCTGGGCTGGACTTGATGGACCCTTGGTCTGACCCAGTATGGCATTTTCTTATGTTCTTATGTTCTTACATTTCCCCAACTGCATGGCCATTATCACTGTGTACAATGTTTCCATGCAAAAATGAGTCACCTGCAAATGACAGTTGACTCCTTTGAGATCCAGGATGGGACGAAAGAAGCCCTCCTTCTTGGGCAAAATGAAAGAAATGGAATATTGCCATGTACTTTCTTAACACATAGGTACTGAAACCACAGCCCTCAAACTGAGAAGCCTTGACAGTGTAGACTCTACTGCCTGCTTCTTCTGTGGGGAATGGCAGGGAGACACCATGAACAAGTCCCAAGGAACACTGTGAAACTCCAGCACATATCCTTTTCGCATCACCTCCAGGACCCACTCATTCGATGTGATCTCGACCTGCCTCTGATAAAAGAGAGGTATTCCCCTTTCTTCTGTTCCTGAGGGTGGTTTGGTAAACCTTCATTGTGAGGCTTGGGAGGATCCACTATTCAAGCCTGCCCCTCGTTTGAGCTGTCTAGGACAAAATGACTGAGACCTGTAAAGAGGCAGAGTCCTCTGAAAGGTCGTCCCTCTGTAGGGACGAAACCGCTTGTAGCCCCCTGAGATGATCTCTCATACCAAAGGAGCGCAGCAACTGCTTCTTATCCTCTGGCAACCGAGGAACCTGGGATTCACCACACTTGCTGGCCAGTTTCTCCAACTCTCTCCCAAACAAAAGCGAGCCTTTAAAAGGCAATTTCATAAGATTAGCCTTGGAGGATCCATCAGCCAACCAATTTTGCAGCCACAGCTGATGCCTGGCCGCTATTACCGAAGCCATTCCTCTGGCCGAGGTACAGACCAAATCGCAGCCCTCATCTGCTAAAAAGGTGGCAGCAGGTTCCATAACTGCTCTGGAATTCACCATTTACTATTTTTAAATCACGCCACAGTCCTATATGTTTAAATATTAAGTCATTGTTTATTGATATTTAAACATATAGGACTGCGGCGTGATTTAAAAATAGCAATACAGCAGACAAGAGCGAGCCACCAGGGAACAACAGGAAACTATCTACAATGTCATTGCACTGCTTTAAATGCTTGCTTGAGGATGGCCTCAATCCTCTTGTCATGCACATTCTTCAAGGCCGCTCCTCCCTCCATGGGGATAGTCATCCACTTAGAGATGGAACAGACAAGCGTATTCACTTTCGGAAAACACAGATGCTCTCTCATCACTGGATCCAGGAAGTACAAGCCTTCCAAGGTCTGGCCCTCTTTGAAATTTGCCTCTGGGACGTCCCATTTTCCCATAATTGGGAAAATACAAGAGGCTTTACACAAGAAAACCAAAATGGGATTTTTCTTTGACTCAGACATGGAATCTTCCCCAGGCACTCCCAGCATTTTCAAAGTCTGGAAAATCAGGGCCAGCAGTTCATCTCTATGAAAGAACCGCAACATATACGGTTCCATTCCCAGAGGAATTTCCCCATCCTCCAGAGAGTCAGGATCTGCCTCATCATCAGTGCCATCCGGATCTCTATCAGGAATACCTGCAGCTAACTGGAGTATGTCGGCATTTAAACGTACTACCGGAAGAGGGAGCCTGAGACTCTGACCTGACAGGATTAGATGGAGCTGCGAACTGTGCCTGAAGAAAGGATTGCAATCCTTGAAAAAATTCTACCCAAGAAAAAGCAGAAGGATCCATGCCAAACCAGAAGGCACTTGTGTGGGGCACACTGAGCTGCCATCCCCTGCTGAGGATCCAGTCAAGGGAGTTCCAAGGTCAGGCGTTCATCCAGACAAGTCTTTAACCAGGCCACCATCAGGCTGGGAAGAACCAGGCTTAGTAAAATCAGAGGAAGATAATTCTCCCGAGCTTCTAAGTAGTGCTGACATATTAGAGGGCACTCCAGGCTGAGATGCCCAAATATAAAAGGCAGCACAGAGAGAAAGGCGCTTAGGTTTCTTAGCCACCGGTGCCATTAGTCCGTCAGCACAAACAGGCAACTGAAGATGTGCGCCCAGCTGAGTTCACACTGAAAACATTTAGGCAGCGTACTGCCACCACACCAAACCTAAGCACAAAACTGATATGTGTTAGAATGTTTGCACAGACAGCACACCCAAAGAAAATTAAGTGCACAATTCGAATACACAGCCTGTTGCACTTGCGCACACCAACTGTCCTGTAGAGGGCAGTCGAATATGCAGAAAAGCGCCAAAAACATGCCACGGCCTACCACGCAGCAGACAGAAAAAAGCCTAACACTGGGGGTTAGCACACCCGGGCTGTTCAACCCACCAGGCTGCCCACATCCCTTAACCCCCACGGGAGCAGGAATGAATGTCAGAACAGCTCACCGAGCACAGAGACCGGAGGAAGTCCTACACAACACCTCTACTCTATCTCTGACTTTCTTTTTTAAACTTACCTGAGCTCAGCCCATCCCAGCTGAGTACAGAGAGTGTCTCCGGCTGCGGGGGGAGAAGGCATATGCCTGCACCCATTGCCTTTCAGCTATTCAAACAGCCAAGTCCATGCTGACTGAAAAAACAGCTACCGGACCAAGGGACTCATTTGAGGGACCACAGACATCACCTCAGGAATTCTCAACTGGGGAAAGGACTCATTTGATATCATCACAGGAGAGCACGTTTTTTTATTAATTTTTTTCTTTTCTTCAATTTTGCCTATGAAAATCTAAAGCAATCCCCAGTAGAGAAATACACGTCCACCATCTGCTGGAGACAGAGAATACTGGCAGGCTGATGACACTGCAGGAGTATACATACTGTGATGTTAGTTTGCTCCATTTCCAGCTCCTGGTAGAGGTACATAATCCACTGGTCCTGAATCTACCTATGTGCTAAGAAAATCTTTATACTCTGAACAGGAATCTCCAGTCAGCGAATAATGGTTTGTTGCCCATCCTTACTATCCAAACACAATAAGCAATAACTGAGACAGGACCAATCCTGTGGAACAAAATGCCTGAAGCATTGAGATTATTGGTAGATAAAAAATTATTTTAAAAGGGCTCAAAATCTGGCTATTTCAGCAAGCTTTTCATGATATATCAACCAAGTTTTAAGTGAATGTAATGTTTTAAGAGGTGAGCACATCTAAACTGCTCAGGTGGCAAGCCCTTTTTTTTTTTTTTGAAAGATTTATTGAGATGTTAGCTATGACGTTTTGATGTTGACTGATATTAATGAGTTATTTTTTGTTTGTTAGTTTTAATTATGAATGTTTTATTGTAAACTGCTTTGGTTTAAAGCGACATAGAAGAAATTTTAAATAAATAAATGTATAAAGACAAAAACAAATCAGCTAAATGCATTAAATTCAAAATAAAACCTTAACAATTAGAAAGACAATACAATATATCTATACACCAATAATTATACCTAAATAAAATACCTAAAAATAGAACAAAGAGAACATATAAAAAACAGAGTCAGATGATAACTAAGATAAAATGCAACTAGTGCACCATCCTACTAACTGAAGACAAATTTTGAGACTCAAAGGTTTGTACAAAAAGCCAAGTGTTTATGCCTTTACAAAATCTAAAGACATTTTCTTTCCTCAGTTCTAAAGGAAGAGAGTTCTACAGGGTTACTTTTACTTTTGAAAGATTTTCTTTTTGTATAGTTAAAGGTCATTAAACAATCAATGCTTATGAAAGATATGTAATTAAATAGTAGCTAAGGTTGATGTCTTGACAATTGGTGCTATTGCACACAAGTTTAAAACTTGTGCTAATTCAGCCCCCTTTGTATATATGTTACAATATGTTCAATATATATGTACTATTTTCTATAGGAAAATCCCTCCCTTTATTCATGAACAAAAGGTTAAAACTTTAATTTGATACATAACCATTATGCATTCTTCCTAAATAAAAAATATGAGGAATAGAAATACCTCAAGAAGACCAGTCAAATATTTCATACATATAGTGACTGGTTCATTTGTAGGAGAGTATGAGCTCCAGCCAGGGAGTGCTGTTATATAGACCATTCCACGCACTATCCTCTCCAGTGAAGGCAACCCATAGAAATGGGGAGCATCAGTCACTCGTAAACAGTGAAGTAGCTTCATCGCCAGCTGTGTTCTGAAGGTGCCAGCAAGCATCATGCATTTTCTATGAGAAAATAAGCAAGGAGATGAGTGAACATTTCATAATCAAAATCATAATCAAAAATACACTCCTCCTCCAGACCCATTAGAGAAGCATACAGAGAATATCTTCAGGTACCACACGCCAACACCACCCAACATATAACATTGAGAGATCGGGCTTTCTCTACAGCAGGACCCCCACTATGGAACTCCATCCCCCTAGAACTACGACAAGAACCTTGCCTTCCAACCTTCAGAAAAAGACTCAAAACATGGTTATTCAAGAAACCATTTCCGGACCCTTACTGATTATCCTCCATCAAACTGAGCCTTACTGATTATCCTCCATCAAACTGATCCAGACATCTCTAGTTACTGCAACGTTCTATCACTTATGTTAAACAGCTACCATCTTCTTCTTTTACTCCCAGTTCGAATCATCCCTGTTTTATTGTAACTTCTTTTTTCTTTGCACTTGTTATAGTTCGTACTGTATATACTCAGGTTATAATTCTGTACGTTATAATTTATTGCTCACCCCTTGTTCTATGTAAACCGACATGATACGACCAACCGTGAATGCCGGTATAGAAAAGTACAAATAAATAAAAATAAATAAATAATCCCTAGTTTCCTCCCTGTTGCACAAATTTGCATATTATTATGACTATCAACCAATGGTAGAGCAGCTTTAGACATGATTAATATCACAATGTGCTCTGACTTTCTGAGATTATAACTAGCTAGTCTGTTTCCCAAAAATAAGGGATTTTAAAAGTGTCTGGGGTATCAAGCGCGCATGAAAGTGAATTCTAGAGGTCTCTAAGTGCTCTATCATTTGTGGAAGAAACTTATTAGATGAATAGTTCAAAAGTTACTGAGTTACTGTGCAGCTGCCAAACATATAGACATGAAGAGGCCAATATTTAAAAACCAGAAGACAGATATTGAGAGGTGACTGAGAGGGTTAAGGAGGCTTAGGGCTGGGGTGGCAAGGATGGGGAGAGGGGAAAGGAGAAGAAAGCCAAAGAAGTGTTTTGTTCCAAACCATAGAGGGAGTGGTGGTGATCGGCCATAATCCTGCAAATTTGATAAAATTTGATAAAAATACCATGGGCCATGGAGGAAAACTATTCTGCCCAACATGGGCCAAAGAGTAAATAGATTCCATGCTGCTTATCCCAGGGATAAGCAATGGATTCCTGCAATTCCACCTTAATAGTAATTTACGGACATTTCCTCAAGGAACATGTCCAAACCTTTTTCAAATTCAGAAACACTAACAGCTTTCACCACATTCCCAGGCAACGAATCCACAGCTTAACTATCAATTGGGCAAAAAAAAAATAAAATTCTGTTCTTAGTTTTAAATGTACATCTTAGTAACTTCATTGAGTGCCCCCTAGTCTTTGTACTTTTTGAAAGGGTAAATAATCAATTCATGCTTATTCATTCCATTCCATTCATTATTTTATGCAATTTATTGTTGTTTTTGCTGTAGTAGCTGTGTTTGATTATGTGAGTATTATTGTGGAGTTTATTGTTGAATTTGACCTTGTGCTTTTGTGCTGATAAAAAAAAGAAATAGGGAAGATTGCGGCGTGAGCAGGCACCTGAAACGCTGAGTTCCGTTACCTGCACTATTTCAAGCAATAAAATGCCTGCAAAGTGGAAAGGAAAGCTCCGTGTCTTTCCTTCAGAACCGGAGATTTCCAGAACACAGCGATTGATAACATCTTTTTTGCTGCAAGAACATTCTCAACGGGAGGTGAAGTAACTGCTGTGAGAGCTAGCGAGGGAGTGCGGCTCTCACCTGATGAAGTCACCTTGAGCCCCCCCGGATCCTCGTTTGCCCAAGATTGCTTCGATTCCCAGCTTCTCTCAGACAGCTGCGTCGCAGAGCCATGATGAGACAAGAGCGACAGCAGCAGGAGGAGGTCAGAGGGCAGAGGACGCCGAAGCTCTGTTACAGCCTTCAGAGAGCTCAGGAGTATCAAGAGAAGAAGTTTTAACTTCTAAGCCTTCCATGTTGACTCCTACATGGGAGAGAGAGACTGAGTTTCTGGAAGGAGCAACGGCTGCCATCGGTGGGGAACTTCAACTGGCTGGAATATCTCCTGTGTTGAAAGAGGGTGAGTTTTTTCAGCTTCCCCGCTTTCAAATGCCCAATAAGCCAGAAAAGATCACACTGGAAGCGATATGGGACATTATGGCTGCATTAGTGAAGTCACTCAGGGAGTTTCAGGACAGATATGATATTGTTAATCATAAGTTGGATGTACACGGCACACAATTAGAAGAAATCAAGCCTAAACTGGAAACAGTGGAAGCTGGATTAAAGAAAACCCAAGAATGTAATGCTAAGGTCGTGAAGGAGATTAATGTGGTTTCAAGGAGACGAACATCTTGAGAACCATTCAAGACATTTAAAACTGAGGTTTTTAAATTTTTGAAAGATTATTGGCGAATTCCCTTATATCACTTTAAAAAAATATTTCATGGAAAATCTGAAATTTCAGGAGGGTGAATGTCCCTCAGTGAATAAGATAAATTACCTACCTGTGTCATCTAGGAATAGGGATATATTACAAGGAAGTGAAAATAAGGTGAATTTAACCAGATTTTTGGAAGATTCATCAGCTGAATTCTATGAATGTGCAACTTTAATGGTCTCCTTTATAATAGAAAGTGATATAGTGGAAATCATGAAAAGATATTTTAGGAATATTGAGTTACCCTTTAGAGGCCTCCAGATATGTGTTTTTCCTGATTTTGCTCCTGTCACACAGGACAAGAGATGAGAATTTCTTACTTCAAGGCCACAAGTAGCTGCTTTGGGGTTTTCATACATATTAAAATATCCTTGCAAGTGTGTTGTAAAGTCTTCAACAGAATGTTTCATTTTCTTTTACCCCGAGCAGTTAAAATCCTTCCTAAATGCAAGAAGGTTTATTATCCCCTCCGTTAATTAGCCATAGTGAGAGGATCATAAAGAATGAATGTCTTTATTAAACGTTAAGCCTGATTCTAGCAAATATGTTACTTTGTAATAACTCCCTTTATATTCTGCCCCCCTTCTTAAAAATTTTCTTTAAAGGGGAATGCAAAAATGGAGGATTAAAAGTTAGGATCTTGTGTTTATATATATTTGATTTATTGCATTCCCATTTTCTGTAAGTAAGTAGTATCTTGCTTTAATGTTTGAAATGATAAAAATAAAATAAAAAAAAAAGAAAGAAATAGGGAGGTATTAGCTGCCTGGAATGCCCTTCCGGAGAAGGTGGTGAACACAAAAACAGTCAAAGAATTCAAAGGGCATGGGATAAACACTGAGGATCCCTAGAAGCTGAAGGCCAGAAATGAAGAAAAGGATGCATGGTGGTAACCTGCTCGGTGGCAGTTACTACCCTTAACAATATGCAAGGTGATTACTACCCTTAACCAATAAGCCTTGATACTTTTGATGCAACTGCTCCCCACTTTGACATTGCTCTCCGCTTTGAGGGTATGGGTGGAAAAGGGGAATTGGATACAGAGGACAACCAACACGGACCCTAACATTTACAGTCTAAGGTACTAATACGCAAACATAAGGGAAAAAGAACAGGACTGCTTTTACGGTCAAGTTCAAAAGCAAAGCATGTTGAGCAGCATTGTCTGAATTTTCAAGACAGCTCCTCACCTAGTTAAAATGTTGCTTTGTTAATATATAACACAAACCATCAAGGGAATACCCTGATGTGTGGTGATGTGCGGTAACTATGTCTGGGATAGCCACACGGCCCAGCTTCTACGGAAGAAGATTCTCATTTTTTAGATTGAGTGCCCTCACACAAGGATAACTGGCGCTTAAGGGAAGGAACAGGGGGCACTCGATGCCCATTTGGAAAAACCAGACAAACCAGAAACCGGTAGGCGGGAGCCCTCCATCAGGCATTATAAATATAACTTCACTGGGGTTGACAGGTCCTCAGGAGACCCTTTTGAACAAAGGACTGTCCTTTGCACCCACCAATCAATATTCGTCATTTGAAGGGGAAAACATTTTGTACAAATTTATTAGACAGTTACGGTTATGTCTATATTTTTCAACAACACAGAGTTCTTTAGAGAGACGAGATAACCTGGCACCTCCGTCCACATGGTTACCCCCAGGGCCTACTGACCCAGTCATATATACATTTGCAGAGATGATTCGCAAAGACAGCTTTAATGTAAGAACTAGGGGCAACACTAGATATAAAAATCTTACACAGGAAGAATCAAAGGCGTTGCAAGAATTACAAGCCAACTCAACAGTCATTATAAAACCAGACGATAAAGGAGGGTCCATCGTTATTCAAGATAGAACTCAATACACGATGGAGGCAGAGAGACAGATGACAGCACATTTTACTTGAAGCTCACGGAGGACCCCACTTGCAGCATAAAAAATATGATAGATCCGATCATTGAACAGGCGTTCCAATCAGGGTGGATTAGTGAAAAGTAAGCACGATTCCTCACAGTTGCCCATACCGTTTGTCCGGAATTCTATCCGGTACCAAAAATACATAACTCTTTGCAGGCGCCCCATAGTATCCTCTAAAGGTTCATTACTTGAACCTCTATGGGGCACCCTGGTGGCAAAGATTTATGTATTTTTGGTACTGGATCAGGGAACATTTAGTTTTTCAATATTTCGCAAACCAATTGATCGCAATATTATCCTGCACTATTCATCATTTCACCCAAGTCATCTGAGAAAAAATCTGCAGTAGGACAATTTCTTCAACTCAGACTATTATGTTTAACAGTAGAAGAATTTCAAACCCAAGCGGAGGATATGAAGAACAGATTTCTTCAGCGAGGATATCCCATCACAATCATAAAGAAAGTTTATAAGAGAGCCAGATGGGCCAACAGGGATTTATTGTTACAACAGAAAACAAACCAACCCAAT